>NW_026781894.1:462500-870000 GCF_031769215.1 Ylistrum balloti
CATCGTCCATGCCATACATCATCATCATCATCATCATCATCATCATCATCATCATCATCATCATCATCATCATCGTTATCATCATCATCATCATCGTCAACATCGTCCATGCCATACATCAACATCATCATCATCATCATCATCATCATCATCATCATCATCATCATCATCATCATCATCATCGTCCATGCCATGAACATCATCATCATCCTCATTAACATCAATGCCATGTACATCACCATCATCATCATCATGCTTCTCCTCATCATGCGTGCCATGTACAGCATCACCCTTATCATGCATGCCATGTGCATCATCATCAAAACATCATCATAATGTATACTATCCAAATCACCATCCTCACCACCATCATGTATACAATAACATCATTGTCACATATCATCATCATCCTCATCCTGCATACATTATAAGTAATGAGACTTTATCATCATAGTAGTATTTATGTATCAACAAAATCATAATCCAAACTCAAATTCAGAAAAATTATGGCAAAATATGAACAAAAACAATATTTACACTGAGATTCCTGACAAGATGAAAGAAATTAACCCAGGTGTTCCGGAAGAGTAATAATGTCATGTTATCATATGAGAACAAAGTAAACAAACAACGGAACCAAAATTCAAACTAACAAGCAGCAAACACGTCCAGCTTCATATCGCAGAAATATAGAATATTTCTTAGAAACACCAAACAGACTGCAGTGCATTTGCCGTAACAACCGAAGTAAAAAACAATTCTTGAAGCATTATTTGTATTTCTTCACGGGAGAGCTATATTTGATTCATTATCACTACATAAGATAGACATCGTATAAAGGAAGCTGCCGACTTTCTCATTTAGACAGCATCACTGTCGCCTAATTGGCATTTAGGAATGCGCAAAAAAGACCTACTATAAATCACGCCATTATCATATCATGCCCCGTAATTACAGCACGCGACGCCTCCAAACTTATCGTGATATCTGTATTGTGACGACTTGCCACCTACAACAATGTGACGCTCCGCCAAACAAAACAGAACATCACCAAGCCATTATCCGGAAGGCATTGTAACTCGGGTCTGTAGGAGATTTCTAAATTACATAAGGTGTAGTGCATTTTTTAAAGTACTTCCTGTCGTTTTTGCTTCGCACAACGTTAAAGGTCGTGTAGACAGTAAATGAGATTGGAATGATACCTTTTTTGCATGACATTTAGGTATTGTCATTGTATTTATGCATTGTCGTCATGATAGTTAAAATTAGTATATTTTTAGCAATATCTATTTCATGCATGTATTCTCTAATCCAGTTTAAAATCACATATTCATCAATTAAAAAGCCTTTAAACACATTAACACAAGTGAAAAACATTTACAAACTTTAAGTTCGTAATGTACGACTCGAACATAGGATCAACAATTTTGAATTATTCACGTTAGCAAAGGTATTTTTCACAATGTCAAAATTGAGTACCTGTACCAGGTAACTGTTTGTTGACATTATGATTTAAATTGGGATGTTTCGCCATCAACAGTAAGATTTCCGGCTTTGTAAACCATTTATACGTCAACAGTCAGTCGACCAATCTAAACACCGGGAATCAATGAATAAGATATCTATGGAAAATATCATTAATTTTTCTTCTTGCTTGCACATGAGTTATAAGACTTTGTAATTCATTAATAAAATGATATATCAAATCATTAACCTGCAAGTGTGTCATTGTAATGTGTTTGGTCTCTAAAAACATCAAGAAAATACCAACATTGCAACAGACTCATAATACAAACTCGAGTTCCTTAAAACTATGGCAACACATGAATAAAAGAACTATTCACACGGAGGCTTCTGAGAAAAAGTAAAAAGAAAATAAGACCAAGTGTTCCAGAAGAGTAAGCGTACACTTTGTAGCGGCTGCATGATCCTACTTTCACTATTACAAATATACTGATTTGTGATTATTGATAAATCACATGTTATTAGGGGTGTGTCACCTAGCATTACGTTATATAATCAGGTATTAGCTGTATAAGAATTAAATTTATGTAATGAGTTAGACTTCGTTAGAAATGTTTGCATCATGATTTATTGATTTTTTTTATTATAGATTGTTTTATGTTGATTCTGAAATGGTTGCTATGTTTACAAGATTTTGTTATGCATGGAAATTTAACCCAGTTCTGACAATCCACTCTTTAAACCTGTCTTCTAAGAGATCATTTGCCTTTTCCATCCTGTATACCAACATAACCCATTCCAGACTGAACGTGACCTTCATTCCTTGTTTTACCTGGTACCAAAGCTTTCAATTCAAAGATGAACGGCGGAACATTATAAGGTCAATGGTTGACACAATTTCTTTACAAAAAAGAAATATGGAAATGTGGTTTCTTGAGAAAGATTGAATTTCCGATTTCATTAAATGTAATTTGTTAGGTATGGTGGCGAGCGATTTCCAACCATTTTTTGTTTCTCTGACGAAGCTGAATTGATGGATTCATAAAAAAGGTAGTAGAAGCCTTGCTAAGAGTTTCAATGTCACTGAGTGACAGAAAAATCAATTGAACATGTCCATCGAATAGAGTCATTAACACTTGAAGTTCTTCTGCCTGCTTAGTTCCGCTTTACCTATATTGTACAACGCAACCAACAGGAGCAATGTCCCTCTAAGCCATATGATATGGTAGCAGGTTTTCCTAAAGTAAAGTTTCTATTACTGGACAGTAGCAACCCTGCTTCCCCTATTACGAGTAAGGTAAGTTGATTATATATTCAAATACCACGATTTCCGTGAAAAATTTCGAGTGCTCACTTTCAGACAAATTTACAGGATATCATTTCGAGAGATGCCAGATTGAACAGCGATTTTGTGGTCACCATGATGCTCACACGGTGTGACGTTATGATGCCCTTCGATATGGCCTGAAGATTCGTCGTTATTTACATGGTTTACTCTTTGAGAAAGTGACATTATTTACTATTCTTAGATGGACCTAGTTTTACATTGATGGTTATGTAAAGACACTTAACATTCTGAAATGCATTTTATTTACATCTCTATGTAAATATCTCTATGTTCTCTGTTTTCTTGCATATATGATTTGCCCTGGTTTCATAGCCATGTCGAATATGACTCCTGATTCATGAAAAAGCCGGTCGTTGTTTTGAACACCCTGGTCGATATGTGTCTAATCTAGTCCTGTGTAACATCTTGATTTGATTTCTTTACAGGTGCGAGCGTGATTCAAAATGGGAAGAAATTTCTATTTTACAACACCGCTTACTTATTTTGATGGGACAAAAAGCATTAAGTCGGTGCCTGTTACATTGTCAGTGTATAGTTTGTCTGTCTGTGTGCTGACATGAATAATCTATAGACAAAGAACTGTTAGTGGCATCTTATAAAAACTTTTCTATTAAAATATTTTTTTCCTGACATTAAGCACTTTCTAGCTAAAAGCATACATTAGTAGATGTTTTTTCACATGAGATTTATTGCTGTATATCTTTATCCCAATATCTTACTGTTGGAGTTTATTTCTGTACATTGAATCTGCAGACATTTTGGTGTGTATTACTTTTCAGATTAGGTTGTTTATGCATTTCTATCGTTTGTTTTACTGCCGTATTTACATATTTTTTAAACATGTTTTGTAAGACAATCAATAATGGCATAGAGTCATATACTTATAGAGTATTATCTGAGTTTTAAAACAACTTCTTTTTCGGGTAGACCGCTTATAGTTTTGGAAAAAAACGAATGTTGATTAAATGAATGATAAAATCACAATCATCATAGAAAAGAAATAAATATTTTGGTATGATGAGCTATTAAAGCATAATTACATCGCGAGTTATCTTTCTTAGTTCTTGGTCTTTATGTGCAGACTTGGCCTTAAATCTGGACACGATACTATCAGAGTGATAAGAAGGCTATTTACCTAGCCGTCTCTACAAGGAGTAATCCACATGTCTGTTGAAACAGTCAGTGATGTATGATAGACTGAGAATATGTTATTCTGATCTAAGGACTTGAGCTGCCTATGAGAAAAGGGTTCAGTCACAGCTACTAAATCGTTTAGCGGTAGAATTCAGCCACATTTTCTTTCAGTAATGATTAATCAATTATCCGTTTTGTTAGCTTAGGTTTTTTGTCAGATAATGCCACCTGGTTTCCCTGATGAACAGGCACTTGTAGTTGACTTACGTTTTTTTTTTAATTTGTTTTTCTAACTCATACACGTCATGCCATGTTAATGGGTTTTACACGGTCATGTAAATACAAGTTCAATTTTCGCGATCTTTTCCTATTTTCAATGAAGTTTATTTCAAGTGATATTCTTACAGGAAATGTAAGTAGTTTCAAATCTAATAAGATAGAGACATATTGAACTTGATCATAGCAGTTCTTATCTACATTCACAATAAATTTCTATATACAAATGTGCTGTAAACGTTAACTGGTTATATTACACGACGAATACCCTATCCTTCTATACATACAATGTTTATACTGATTCGTATCCGTTTTTCCCAATACACTATCACAAAATTAATCAAATGAATCACTTTATACTACTTATCTTTAACTGTTTGATGAAATAAATATCTATGTTTAACAGTGACTTTATTATACATATAATGTTGTAGTTTTATTATCAAGGACGAGATCATTATGAATGTCGTTTTTTTAGTCACCATAGAAAAGTGTGTCCATCATTTCACTTGTATCTCAACTATGTGACTTTGTCAGGTTGTGAAACATTTGTCTCCACTAAACTTGTAAAATTCCTCCCCGCATGTTGACAGGTCATTCTTACTGTGTTTTTATTTTTTTCAGGAGCATATGCAATATGTGTAAATAAAGTTGCATGACGGGTAACAATGCCGCTGCGATATTCAAATGATCCAGGGTTCAAAGGTGACACCGTTTCCTGTCACACAATAACTTTGTGCTACTACTTATTCTTGGAATATCAACTAAAATATACATACCTATCAATTTAAAATAATGTAGCATTGATTGCGGATCGTGAAAGACTAAAAGAAAAAAATATTATGCATTTAGAAGTGTTTGCAATGGTAATGGCATACTTGCATATATTTTAGGTGGCTAGTCTCGTTAAAATTCTATGCTGTAGCATGAATTTCTTCGGTGTTTACAATAAAGTTCGTGATTATACTGCTATCATGATTTTAAGAAAAATATAACCTTTTTTAAGTGTAGTGCGACTTTTTCGTTCTGCAGACCACTTTCTGTACTAGACAAATAAACTTTCCTTACTGACATTATGCTACAATCTCCCTTGTTGAATTTTGAGGATTTTATTCCGACATCATCCCGACCATCTTTCCTGCTTCTACCATATATTACGTCTTTTTCTCTGTCACAGGAATTCGTAACTTAATTTTGAATCCGTAACATTTTAGTATCCGAGTGTGGTTTTTATTTTCAGAACCAAGCGACAATGCTATTCAACTCATATATATCCACCTTCCTTAGAATACACCATTGTCTAGTTGTGCCGCTCACTATTCTTGTTGTAACTTGCTCCTCGCTATTTAAGGCTGCTGTGGTGTCTAATATTGTATAAATCATTATCACTTCCCGAAAGATCTATTATTTGTGTAGTTTGAGTATTTTATACATCACAAAAGTGGTAAATGAAGGTGTGATCTCCGTTTTTGAAACTTCCCAGTCATAAATATTTTGTAATTTGTTGGCATTTCGTACCGCCCGATGTAAGATTATAGTATCGTTCTGATCTGTGTAGTTGTCATAAGATGTCGCTATCCTGTTACAAGTACCTATGGTATGTATTAGAATGGTTATTTTCCACTAAACAGCAGTTTGTATCAAAATGTTCATTTTCCACTAAATTGCAGTTTGTATCAAAATGACAATTTTCCACTTAATTGCAGTTTGTATCAAAATGTTCATTTTCCACTGAAATGCAGTTTGATAACTTCGATAACGTTCGTATATAAATACTGTTACCTCTAATGACGGAAGTTGTATAAAATATTATTTGTTTTTATATATGTACTGCTGTACTGACAGTGCTGACAGGCACATCTGTTCATCTGATAATAAAGAAAACTTTGAACTCTGGCGTTAAGCTGCTAATGTCTATTGAAAAAGACATGACCTGTAAATGTCGTGGGTAACTGAAAACGTTTAACATCTAAAGCGAAATTTTGTAAAGCTAATAACCACACCGTCATTTTCATCGTACATTAATTCGTTTTGCTTTCCCGGTGATGAACGTTTATTTTCAAGCTTAGAGCAATTGAAAACACGAGGCATGGGTAACAAAAGTTACCAGTGTTTGAACAGAGGGACATGTGTTTCTTTCTTACCTGGATCATTGTCGGACATGCTGGCGTTGAGTAACTTCACTTACCTATCACCGGTTAGATTGATTCAGAAGAAAAGCATATTGGTCATTATAGACAAAAGGAATAGTGCATCGATATTTAAAAAAAAAAAATTTAATTTCATGAAAAAAAATTACACAAAAGGCACACAGCGAGTGGTATTGGTTACTTTAAGTCAAACGTAACGCAAATCATGTTTTGCTAACTTTCCTTTTTTGTTATAATAGTAGACGATTTATATTGAATTACCGAAAGGCTTTCTAAGCATGTTTGCGCATTTAAGGGGCCATCGATTGCAAGAATCACGTAATACCTATGATACTGACATACACTATGACACAGCTACAGAAATGATATCTATACAAAGAGTGGCATGTTCTATACTGTCTGCGAAATTTGGCACTTTTTGTAATGCGTAGGGCATCCAGATCGTCCGGCTTCCCATACATTTAAGATGGTTTCAAGATGGCAACAGGGTTGTAACCGATGAAACGTTTGCGAGTATCAAATATCAGTATTTATCAGACTTGCCATTATAGTCCGATAATATGTTAAGCTATTACGTTGACATATCTTGCAATCATATGACTACGCTGGTTACCAGGCGGGAAAATATCAAGCTCATTTGGAAGTTTCACAGTCATCATCATGATTCTACTGGGAAACATTCCCCTATTGCGAAATGAGATGTATTCGTTACATTGTAGTACACCTTGTGGCTTTGCCGGTATTAACTTTGTTCTTAACATTATCTTACCGAATTGACCTTCATTTACATGACGGTGTCGTCGACGAAGACGCTTTCTCTTCCGGAACACCTGATTTTGTTATCCTTGTATTTTCACGGTATTCATGTAGATATTTCTTTTGCACTCGTTTTATCGAATTTGAGTTTGATGATCTAAACATTTTCATTTTTTATAAGTTTGTCTTCCTCTCAGTGATTTTATACCTGTGAAACAAGGAAGTCTTGTAACTAAATCCATGGTCATTTTTTCTATTTTTAACGTAGACGTTGGGGGTTTATTATAAACAGGTGAAGGTCGAAGATCTGAATTTTTTTTCCGCAAAGTGATCGAGAAATCCTTTGAAGTGTGGTATGTGCAGCATGTAATATATGATGTGGACATACTAAACAGTGGTCGTTTTACTGTGTTAGTTTGAGGTAGTGGATTATAGGCATAAGACGAATGTGTAGCCTTTCGGCTTGGTGGAGCATTTAGCATAACATTCCTTTCCTTTTATAAACTGTACTTCATAAAATATTTTACATCATCCTTCATTCTCACTGTGACCTAACTACAAATTAAGGTACATATGTACAAATCACTCTTGTGACTTTTATTTTTTAATAAGTGGTCGTTTTTTCACGTCCGTCTTGCTGTTGTTACCAGCACGCACTTGCAAAACAGATCAATTTGGTAAGTTGAGATATGGAGTTTGATTTAACAAGCTACACTTTAAAATTGACCTGACCGGTATACGTCTTTCCCCCGAACTCTTATTGACTCCAGAAAAGAAGTTAATGTTAAAAGATGAAAGGCGAAAAAAATAGCTTATCACTTAAGAAACAAATATCACTTACAAATGTAAATTGCTGTTTGCTCCACAAGTCAAAATGAAACATACACATTTAAGAAGATGATACCAGGTCATTATAGACAAAGCATTTTTCACGAAAGTGTTATCACGTGAAATTTCCCGAAAAAAATCTTTACTCAAACATGTAAAATGTATTTTAGAGTCTCGTTTACACAAACTGGTCACATAGATCTATAAGCCACATGTAAACCGAGAAAGATTAATGGAAATTTCGATAGGGTCTTATATATCACAAAATTTAACTCCATTTTGTTATTGTGTGTTAAGCCCTTAATATTAGCAAGTAGAAAAAAAATAATTAGATACACGAGAACCTCACGCTCGGTCACACAATTAACTTGTGATTTCCTATCATTTCCAATGGTGTCAAGGAGTGGCGTAACAGCCGAACGCCGTCAAGTTAAGTATTCTGTTTCTCCTTGGAGACCTATTCACGTAAATCGAATTTCCGACTTTGTTGAAATAGACTATGTACGTTAAACATATTTAGCAAACAAATGCATTAAATATATCGTATTACTGCCAGAATTATGCGTCCTTTAATACAGAGTCCACTGTGAGGTAATAGCTAGGATGCTTCTGTGACAACGAGAAACAATAGTATCCTTTATCCCTACATGGATAACGACCAGCGTCGTGGCGACATTCTAATCGTCCATATATATAATTTGATTTATGGATCGTAATATAATTGCTGGATTACCATCAAGCGGCAATGATGTTATATATTTGAAAGTATGCCTGTACAGACGTTACCGACATAACGTTCCCAAAGTCACGTTACAATTTACTTTCTTTTGTCTTGGTAGTTTTGACGTCATCAGAATTTTTATACATGGCATCTTGAGAACTTTTATAACCAGACGGTGACGGTATTCCCTTTATAAGTTTTACATGGTGTATGACAGTGTAAAAGCCGAAAAAATAAAAAGTGCTAACAACAGAGGCGCTTTTCAGGAGCGGACGTTCAAATTTCAACGAGAGCTCTTGAGTTCCTCAAAATCCATACTGCATTGATTGTACATCTGTTTTATACAGTATCACAATAAAGATTTAACCTGATTAAACAACACACCAATGCAGGCTAAGAACCCATGATGACATAAGACTTTTTAATAAATGTTTATGATAGATGACTACTTGTATGTTAGATGATTACCTGTATGTAAGATGACTACCTGTATGCTAGATGATAACCTGTAAGTTAGATGACTACCTGTATGTTAGATGACTACCTGTATGCTAGATGATAACCTGTAAGTTAGATGATTACCTGTATGGTAGATGATTACCTGTATGTTAGATGATTACCTGTATGTTAGATGATTACCTGTATGTTAGATGATTACCTGTATGTTAGATGACTACCTGTATGGTAGATGATTACCTGTATGGTATATGATTACCTGTATGTTAGATGATTACCTGTATGTTAGATGATTACCTGTATGTTAGATGATTACCTGTATGTTAGATGACTACCTGTATGTTAGATGATTACCTGTAGATTGTATTTTTAGATATCCTTGGTTACTTAGATTCACAGTGACAAATAAATCCGAATTGTTTGAACAGTTCAGATAGTTTTCATAATAATTTTAAGTATACTTTGATAACTTATCCAAGTGAAAAAAATATTCGTATGTGTTCAAAAAGGTTATGTTACAAAGTAGTAGCATAGGAAGTAGTAAATGATACATACTGCAGTTAACATATGAAAATTGAATGATACCAAACAAAAGTCGTTCAGATTGTAACCAATGCCGTCTATACAGATTGTATTTACCCTGTACAATACAGTACATCGGGTGTTTGATGGAGGTCGGTAACATCCCTATATACCCTGTACAATACAGTACATCGGGTGTTTGATGGAGGTCGGTAACATCTCTATATACCCTGTACAATACAGTACATCCGATGTTTGAGTGTACAAGGTCGGTAACATCTTTATATACCCTGTACAATACAGTACATCGGGTGTTTGATGGAGGTCGGTAACATCTCTATATACCCTGTACAATACATCGTGTGTTTGATGGAGGTCAGAAACATCTCTATATACCCTGTACAATACAGTACATCCGATGTTTGAGTGTACAAGGTCAGTAACATTTCTATATACAATGTACAATACAGTACATCGGGTGTTTGATGGAAGTCAGTAACATCTCTATATACCCTGTACAATACAGTACATCGTGTGTTTGATGGAGGTCGGTAACATCTCTATATACCCTGTACAATACAGTACATCCGATGTTTGAGTGTACAAGGTCAGTAACATTTCTATATACAATGTACAATACAGTACATCGGGTGATTGATGGAAGTCAGTAACATCTCTATATACCCTGTACAATACAGTACATCGTGTGTTTGATGGAGGTCGGTAACATCTCTATATACCCTGTACAATACAGTACATCCGATGTTTGATGGAGGTCGGTAACATCTCTATATAACCTGTACAATACAGTACATCCGATGTTTGAGTGTACAAGGTCGGTAACATCTCTATATATCCTGTACAATACAGTACATCCGATGTTTGAGTGTACAAGGTCGGTAACATCTCTATATACCCTGTACAATACAGTACATCCGATGTTTGAGTGTACAAGGTCAGTAACATTTCTATATACAATGTACAATACAGTACATCGGGTGATTGATGGAAGTCGGTAACATCTCTATATACCCTGTACAATACAGTATATCGGGTGTTTGATGGAGGTCGGTAACATCTCTATATACCCTGTACAATACAGTACATCGGGTGTTTGATGGAGGTCGGTAACATCTCTATATACCCTGTACAATACAGTACATCGTGTGTTTGATGGAGGTCGGTAACATCTCTATATACAATGTACAATACAGTACATCGGGTGTTTGATGGAGGTCGGTAACATCTCTATATACCCTGTACAATACAGTACATCGGGTGTTTGATGGAGGTCGGTAACATCTCTATATACCCTGTACAATACAGTACATCCGATGTTTGATGGAGGTTGGAAACATCTCTATACAACCTGTACAATACAGTACATCGGATGTTTGATGGAGGTCGGAAACATCTCTATATACCCTGTACAATACAGTACATCGGGTGTTTGATGGAGGTCGGTAACATCTCTATATACCCTGTACAATACAGTACATCCGATGTTTGAGTGTACAAGGTCGGTAACATATCTATATACCCTGTACAATACAGTACATCCGATGTTTGATGGAGGTCGGTAACATCTCTATATAACCTGTACAATACAGTACATCCGATGTTTGAGTGTACAAGGTCCATCCGATGTTTGAGTGTACAAGGTCGGAAACATCTCTATATACCCTATACAATACAGTACATCCGATGTTTGAGTGTACAAGGTCGGAAACATCTCTATATACCCTGTACAATACAGTACATCGGGTGTTTGATGGAGGTCGGTAACATCTCTATATACCCTGTACAATACAGTACATCCGATGTTTGAATGTACAAGGTCGGTAACATCTCTATATACCCTGTACAATACAGTACATCCGATGTTTGATGGAGGTCGGTAACATCTCTATATAACCTGTACAATACAGTACATCCGATGTTTGAGTGTACAAGGTCCATCCGATGTTTGAGTGTACAAGGTCGGTAACATCTCTATATACCCTGTACAATACAGTACATCGGGTGTTTGATGGAGGTCGGTAACATCTCTATATACCCTGTACAATACAGTACATCGGGTGTTTGATGGAGGTCGGTAACATCTCTATATACCCTGTACAATACAGTACATCGGGTGTTTGATGGAGGTCGGAAACATCTCTATATACCCTGTACAATACAGTACATCGGGTGTTTGATGGAGGTCGGTAACATCTCTATATACCCTGTACAATACAGTACATAGGGTGTTTGATGGAGGTCGGTAACATCTCTATATACCCTGTACAATACAGTACATCGGGTGTTTGATGGAGGTCGGTAACATCTCTATATACCCTGTACAATACAGTACATCCGATGTTTGAGTGTACAAGGTCGGTAACATCTCTATATACCCTGTACAATACAGTACATCGGGTGTTTGATGGAGGTCGGAAACATCTCTATATACCCTGTACAATACAGTACATCGGGTGTTTGATGGAGGTCGGAAACATCTCTATATACCCTGTACAATACAGTATATCGGGTGTTTGATGGAGGTCGGAAACATCTCTATATACCCTGTACAATACAGTATATCGGGTGTTTGATGGAGGTCGGTAACATCTCTATATACCCTGTACAATACAGTACATCGGGTGTTTGATGGAGGTCGGTAACATCTCTATATAACCTGTACAATACAGTACATCGGGTGTTTGATGGAGGTCGGAAACATCTCTATATACCCTGTACAATACAGTACATCGGGTGTTTGATGGAGGTCGGTAACATCTCTATATACCCTGTACAATACAGTACATCGGGTGTTTGATGGAGGTCGGTAACATCTCTATATACCCTGTACAATACAGTACATCGGGTGTTTGATGGAGGTCGGTAACATCTCTATATACCCTGTACAATACAGTACATCGGGTGTTTGATGGAGGTCGGTAACATCTCTATATACCCTGTACAATACAGTACATCGGGTGTTTGATGGAGGTCGGTAACATCTCTATATACCCTGTACAATACAGTACATCGGGTGTTTGATGGAGGTCGGTAACATCTCTATATACCCTGTACAATACAGTACATCCGATGTTTGATGGAGGTTGGAAACATCTCTATACAACCTGTACAATACAGTACATCGGATGTTTGATGGAGGTAGGTAACATCTCTATATATCCTGTACAATACAGTACATCGGATGTTTGATGGAGGTCGGAAACATCTCTATATACCCTGTACAATACAGTATATCGGGTGTTTGATGGAGGTCGGTAACATCTCTATACAACCTGTACAATACAGTACATCGGATGTTTGATGGAGGTAGGTAACATCTCTATATATCCTGTACAATACAGTACATCGGATGTTTGATTGAGGTCGGTAACATCTCTATATACCCTGTACAATACAGTACATCGGGTGTTTGATGGAGGTCGGAAACATCTCTATATACCCTGTACAATACAGTACATCGGATGTTTGATGGAGGTCGGAAACATCTCTATATACCCTGTACAATACAGTACATCGGATGTTTGAGTCTGTTCCTATATACCATGTTTTACTCTGTACATCGAACTGAGTGCTGAGAGGTATCCGGAATATAAACTATACAATGTGTCTGCAGGGACGATAACTCCACGAATTTAGTTTATTTCCCAATACTTTCAATCTTTTCATCGTACCGTGATATACTTAATGTCCATTACTGATTAATGTTGACACCCGATTAGAGTGCTATCGCATGGTTTTGATATCGATATTAATCGAAAAATCCGAACATCCGACCTATAATGTACATGTAACACAGAAAATGGTACTCGCATCTTATAATGCCTTATGGATTTTTATTATTCCGGATCATTATCAGAGCTTTTCTAGGTTGTCACAATGCCTTACCTGTCTTGTATGTTCTAGTGTAAGCATTTATTGCCTCGCGTGCTTTCTGGAGATTCACTTGCTTCAGTAATCAGAATGTTCGATTCTTCTTAATACTCAAATAAAGCCGACGATTCGAAAGCTGGTAGCTGACTTCATTAGAAAACACACTTCGTGACGTTTTGTTATTGTTGTTTAATCACACACACACTTTGTTGTCTGAGATTCCTTGAGATCGACAATAGGCATTTTAAAATGACTTTATATATCTCTCTCATCCGGGATCTGTTGTATGAATAGCGCGCGCATCACCAAATTACAACTGCGAGTCCTTGCTAATCGACACGTGAACGCTAGAAAGCAACTTCCTTCCGCCGAGTCAGGGCCAACTGAAGCTGATACAGCTGACGACCAATGGGAGATGTACTTACCCGGCTAACAAGGTATCCGTTCAGTGCCTTTCATTCCAACTTCAGCCATGAACTAGTTTCGTCACTGAAGATGAACTAATGACTGCGGAATTCCAACATAGACTTAAATCACGGTAAGTCCATCATTTCCATAGTATGATACACCAGACATAAAGGCACTTGCGGTCAACAAATATATCTTTGTAATTTCACAATGACATACGCATATTACCTGTGCAAATATACAGGTATATCGTTATGTCTTTGCATTAGTTTTCCATTTGGAAAAGATAAGATTCCCTAAACAGGGTAAAGCTTCAAATTTTTCGAACAATGTTTAAACTTTCGATTCATTATATCAAAATAATCGTCACAATCGTTACATCAGATTCACAACCAACAATCATCGGACTTCTTTAGTTGTGCGCAAATGGCACTCGATGAATCGCTGTGGTGATAATTGGTTCTAGATATGTCTGTCCAATTACAAGGTTTTCGTGTCAATTGGTACAATTTAACCAACACAACGATAGGTACAAAATCATTACTTTACAATGTGACATGAAACATTTTACACATTTGCTAAATGTTTCAGATAAATTTCCTTTGAACTTATGTATAGTTTGTTTTAAATATGTAAATTTAAACGTACAAAAATGTATACAATACTTGTTTCAGAACAGAACCTAATATTATCGTATACATGATTTATCAACATTGTCCTCACTCTAGAATTGAATAAAGTTGTGCACACGCTCATAAAGGGAAGCGGAAGTAAAGAATATTTCCAATAGTTTGTGCGCATGTGCTCAAACGTTTTACGGATCAATTTATTTAAATATCTAAAAGGGGTGGAGGTGGGGGTTGAATAAAACACCGATATGATCTTAAGTGGAACTATGGATAACGTTAAAAACATGCTATAACAAACAGCATAAGAAATGTACATTTTTTACGTTTTAAGATGTCAAATATGTGTTACAATATATTAGATATACTGAAAACAGACTGAGAATGCCAGAGAAATGACTTAAGGAGATGTTTTACAAGCTATGCAACAGAATCCTCTTGTCAAATTACATGCCATGCTGAAAAGGAACTTCAGGTTCATAAAGCCATGATTTTTAATACTGCTTTTTACGATACACAACAAACTAATCTTTCACTATTCAACATGATTATAACGAAATTACCCCAATTGAAATATTAAAAATACCAAGAGGTTACTCGTTCACATTTTATGAAGAATCGGGGTTTTGATTGTATCTGATTATAACTGGAATACAAACTATACCAACTGCGGCAGGATAACAGATGTGTACTGTCAATATTTTGTATACAGAAACATATAGATAACGTGCTAGACAGATAAGCATTGAGTTAAACGACCTTTTATCTATAATTTGTTGTATAAAATTGAAAGTTAAAAGTGCGGCCTAAGCTAGCACACCTATAAATAAGCTCAACGTCACAACTCGCCTTTGATAAGTAGGAATTCTTTATGTAAGTGAGTAGTAAAACTTCTCTACGGAACCATCACTCTAAAGATGGCACAGCTGCTCTGATCGTAAAGAACTATTTTTGGGGAAAAAGACAACAAAATATTTAGTTTAGTCGAAGAGATTCTCGGGGTACTTTTTTTTATCACATTAACACCAATTTATCAACAATTTTTTTCCGTAATATGGGTTATATAAGTAAGAAAAGAGGCAAATCGTGAGGCTTTAAAAATATTGTTGTGGTCACCTGTAGGTTGTTTGTTAATGATCCAACGATCTTATGTTGCACAGTTGCTCTGTTTTACGGCGACACCATTGAAAACGCCCTGGATTATCACATTCACTGTATAGTTCTATAGTATAACTACTATAACGTACAATATATGACGCCATAGAAGATACCAGTTTTAATTCATTCGAAAAGTGGCAAGATTCAGAATACATACCTGTACTTACGCTGTTCCAAATTTATCAGAAATATGGAAATAACAAAATTTATTGAATGGCTGGTGGACCTCCCCATCTATATTTTGTCTTTCCTTTAGAACAATTCGGATTTTCCTCGGTCGGCTCCTAGGCTTCATAACAGAAAAATTGACATCACGTCAGGTTAGAAATTTGAAGAAGACATCATTATATCTGTAAATAAGAAATACATTTCAATCTCTGGTTAAATCATAAGGATCATCTTATATTCAAATGTTACTGATCATTAGTAACTTCAAAAAACGGAGTATACTCTAGGTTGGCATTCGCGTTTTATTTGTAGTGAACTCCGCTTTTTTAAAATAATTTTTATGTTCTTTTTCGGTGGTTTTATTATCATTATTATTATTATTTTAAGTTTTATTATGTTATGTCTCAGTAACATAACTAAAGTAAATCCTTTAAGGATTTGGACTAAACATACATATTTACAAGACTACTTAGAAGCAATTTTGATTTGGATACATAAATGAAATGTAATCCTTTATGGATTACGTAATGACCAATAGTTGAAAGTAGACGCTCGTTCTACTATATAGTGAAGAAAATCAATAGAAAACGCATCGACTTCTTCATTCCTGTATGATAAAAACACATTTTAAAGCAATAGATTTAAACTTTCTTGAATTGCTGTCTGCTAACCCGTTTATCGTCTTAACGGATGTCCCGATTTCATTTTACCAATATATCAGCATAAAAGTCGTGGTTTTCTAGACTAATGAATTTGTAGTTTGTTTGGCTTCATATACAACTGGAAACCATATAACTGTACAATTGTCTACCAATCCCGGAAAATATAGAGAACATGAGAAAAGCGATGTAAAGTCATACAGTATAAAAATTTTACTTATCACAATTACTTTGTGAGAGGTATGCTATCACGGGAGAACGCATGTATGCAACATACCACAATGTCCTTAAAGAATGAATATTTTTTTTCAAAACATACCAAGTAGTGTTTATTAGTCTTGTTTAGTATTATTTCAAATAGTTTACACTATGTTCATTTGAAATAAATAGTATGCTCAATTAAATACATTGCTGTGCACATCCTCAACACGAGGAATCGTTTATGACTCTGTTTAATACAGTTTTTTTCCATATTCGAGTACGTAAGTACATTATTCCATTTCTTCACAAATGCATCCAACTCAATTAGATTTATGAATAAAAACTTCAAAAATGATAGTTGGTTTTCGTTTTCTACAACAAACTACAAAATGTGAGTTCCTGTACAACATTATATTTTTCTTTGAGAGAAGATTGCTCTGTATTAGTGAGAATATGTCCTGTCATCAAAAAGTATTTGACATGATAGGATGAACTGGGTCATTAGGTCAAAGGTCATAAGACATGATATGCTGACTTAGGTCAACAGGTCAAAGGCTAAAGCATGTGATATGATGAACTAGGTCAAGAGGTCAAAGGCTATAGGACATTATATGATGAACTAGGTCAACAGGTCAAAGGTTGAAGGCGTGATATGATTAACTAGATTGCCAGATCACAGATTATAGGGCATAATATAATAAACTAAGTCAACAGATCAATGTATTTAATGGAAAAAGACAGTGCAATATATGAATAGTATCTAGGATAAGGACTGTCTCTTTAATCTCCTTTATGTAGAACCGGAAAAATAAAACCGACGCAATATCGAAATAGATACACATAAACCAACATTACAGAGGCGTATCATGTTATATTAGATTTGAAGAATTAATATATTACACGGCTATAACATATCTTATATTATCTAAGCAACCCTTATTTGGAACAACATAACAGTTTTATATGTTTGTTTGACACCAAACTGGTTTATAGTCAGCATTACGTCGGCTTATGTGACTTTAATAGGACCAAGTAATGATTGTAAACAGTTTTCATAGGCCATGTGAAACATGCAATGCTTATTAGCGTGCCCTAACTCGGGACAACGCATGGTATGCTTTCAACACATTTAATATTACCTAATTGTTACTATTAGGGATATTAAACATCATTATTGTAGCAATCGATATCTTATCTTTTGAGGGAAGGAACTTGTAAATTCAACATTTTTATGTATCATAATACAGGTAAACAAGGAAATAAAAGAGAGACATCTATGAGCATCACAATACTGATATTTCAATGATTGTTTTGATGTGAAATAATGAAATCAACAATAATAGTCACCATATATTACCAAGACAACAACGATCAGTTTCAAATAGTCCATTGCCTACAAAATATTCGTAGTTTTAAATGTCGTGTTCCTTCGATAGCGCCATAAACCCAACTTCAGAAGAAATCACTAGGGATTTTGACAATCCTCTAAATTTTCTGATACTGGGTATTATAAAACATTAAAAGTTATGACAGCAATATATGTAAATTACATCTACTCAAGTATACATAAACTTATTCTATTATGTAGATTCGATATCACATGTTTGAAACACTTCCTGAACTGAAAAATATGTTGTTGATACACTGTTTTGTTTCATTTCTTGATTTTTCAAACCCTTCTCCGACCTTGCCACACATGCAATGCGTCGGTTCCTTTAAAATCAGGCGTACAGTGTGTCGGGTTCCTGTGATACCCCATTTACAATATATAGGTTTCATGCGATACCTCACCTACACTGTGACGGATCCCCACACGTACAATATGTTTGGTCCCTGTTATACCAAAGATACGATCTGTCGCGTCCCTGTGAAACCACATGTACAATGTGTCGAGTCCCTGTGATACCACAGGTGCAATGTGTCGAGTCCCTGTGATACCACAGGTGCAATGTGTCGAGTCCCTGTGATACCACATGTACAATGTGTCGAGTCCCTGTGATACCACAGGTGCAATGTGTCGAGTCCCTGTGATACCACAGGTGCAATGTGTCGAGTCCCTGTGATACCACAGGTGCAATGTGTCGAGTCCCTGTGATACCACAGGTGCAATGTGTCGAGTCTCTGTGATACCACATGCGCAATGTGTCGAGTCCCTGTGATACCACATGTACAATGTGTCGAGTCCCTGTGATACCACATGTACAATGTGTCGAGTCCTTGTGATACCTAATGTTTTCCGCTGCACTAATTAAAACATTTTGATAAGGATGTTATCAAGGACACAAAAACTTAAAATAATATTTTGCAAAATACTGACAATATAAATACCAATGCACGATTGAAATTTAACGTCGCTGTAGAAAGGTTTAATTGAGATATGCATTTACTGACCTGTGGGAACACTGACGAGTATAAATATAGTTCTGTGTGTCAGAACGTCGCAAGGAGAAAATGCACGCGAGCATGAGACGTAGTCATTAAGAAATTGTTGTGAAGCTTCCCAATTAGAGCAGTGGGGACCATTGAAGTTACTAAGCATTTTTATCAGACCGACCTAATTATTGGTGGTTTAGGGCATTGTTACAACAAATCCAATGTATTCTTAAAAGGTCGAAACCAGAGACTTGCTACACGAATAGTAACCACCGCTTCATTTCACCTTCTCGAGTGCGGAACTGTTTCGGTAAGTGGACTGAAAAAGTTGTTAAGATATTCGAGGAAATGGTAGTCATCATATTTCACTGGATTTTCAGGTCTAAAACACTGATTATAAACCAAACTAATGCATTCTGATATATTGTTGTATCATTTGGATCATTTTTCTATATCAGATGCAATTTCCTTCGTGAATATTTATTGTTTTCATTAACACACCTTTTTGTAGCTTTACGGTATCACATGTAGGTGTATAATCTCCCATGTATCAACCAACTGGCTAGTATGAAAGCTTCACAAGGTCCCTATGAAACACTGCTGTGCAGTTGTTAAGAGGCCAAATGGCGGCGCATTGTCCAGGACAGATGGCATAGGCGAAGTCGTTAAAGACATAAACAACACTTGGTGTTTATCTTGAAGGAAAGAACAGACACAAAGTATTTACAAAAGACCATTACGGTTGACAGAAGTCAAGATGGTTGAAAAACTATGATATATTTAAGTATTTTAAGATTTTCTGCTTATCCTTAAAGATAACAGGTGCACCAATTCTAATGTAGAACGTTCTCGATAAGGTCGACCTGGATGACAAGGGCCGTCTACTTATAGAGGATAGCAGTAAGTTAAGTATTCAAAGAAGGCTATAGAGACGAGGGGGAGAGGAAGGAGGGGGAGGGGGGTGGGGGGCAAATGATAATACACTGTACAGATAATCGTCTTCCAGCAGTTTTATGTTTTGCTAACTTTGAGAATGGAAAAAAAGCAAAAATAGATACATATCTATTAGACAAAGTTTTGAAGAAAAACATTGGCTGTTTAATGACTTCTAAGGAAAAGGCATACTTTTTCCTCTTCAATAATTTGATAAATAAAAGGCATACTTTTTCCTCTTCAATGATTTGATAAATAATTGATAAGTCAATTGGTTCATACACTTGTTAAGTTTAATACATGTCATATTGAATACATCCAATATCTCAAATAAACGTTTGTCATAGAACAGTGTTATATCCGGTCATTCTCATTTACTTTTGGTTTGTTTACCTATCTACCGCTAGCCTTTACAATACAGTAGCCATCCTTCTGCCTCTGGTATTTACGAATAGGTAATATCATATTGCTTCAGAAACTCAGAAATACTGGATAGGAAAGCATTCAAAAATAAGTCAATGTTTTATAAATTATTCCTATTTCATACGTCCTAATACAGTATACAATGTAAGTATATGAAACAGAACCAAGCCTCGAAAACACGCGATTACCAAAGAGTTTTTTTTGTTGGTATATATCATTTTAACGGGTTGTATTATAAATGTGACCATTTTATCTGTGGTACCAGTGCATACTCTCAGCAACAAAGTTAGCCGTCTGTTATCAGAATATTTGCACAACTAAAACATTTTAATAAGAATCAACACGTTATCTCAACACTGACATGTTATTTCTTCTTTTAAGTTTGGAAAAGTACATTTTAGTATCTTTGAACTTGTTTGTATCTCAAAATTTTATTTGTTAGCAAATTAAGTTGCAATGGAGTCGACGTGAATTGAACGGTAACATAAGGGAGATCGCGTGACTGAACCATCAAATTTTCTCCTGGTCTCGCAAGAATTTGACAGAATATACAGCAATAGAAAATAATGAAGTATAAGACCATCATACAGCTGTTTAGTCCTTGTTTCTGGGTCTCGTGTCGGCGATAAAAAGAGCTTAATGTGGTGAAACCAGGGAAGCAATTAAAGATAATTAAAAGAATAGATATCAGAATCTAATTAGAGGATGCACTAGACCAATAATTCTTTTTTTTTCAGGTATCGGATGATTCAACAAGAATATAAGATACTCGTATGTATTCTGATCAATGCTAATCTTCGAATGAATTAAAACGAGACATGCAGATCACCGATTTATCTTTAGTCTATCAGCAGTATTTAATACCTTCAATCCCACAGGATTGTAAATTTAATGTTATATACAGTAGAGCCAAATACTGAATTAAACAGCGTCCTACACCTATCCCGTCATTTCTTCTAGGCCTCATCAGTGATATTAAGGCATTAACGTGTCGGAATCTAGCACTCGCCAGAGGAGAGTCAAATCTGGTCTTCTGGTAGAAGGAATATTTTTATATATGACAACGCTTTTCATAATAACTTATTATCAATTGATACTTATCTCGTAATAACAAATACGAGTTTACAACATAATAAGTAATTATGAGATAATTTGTCGTAAATACGAGATAGCTAAGTATGATTACGGCGTCAAAATCGTAAATGTCGGTCTTTTCTTTTGTTCATATTTTGCGATATTGAATTTGAGTTTGGATTGTGATTTTGTTGTCATGTTGGGTTTTTCTTTTTTTTTTAAATCGGTTGTAATTACGCTATAAACAAATTGTGATTACGACATACTAAGTCGTAATTATGAATCAATCAAGTCGCAGTTTCATAACATCTTTGTCGTAAAAGTGATGCAGTCGCAATTGATTTCCTTGTTCTCTTATATCATCAAGATAGCCAAATTTTCACATTTTCTACTGCAGTTATTTCTGACTTAATTGTGCATACTGGCATGTTACCTACCAGCTTTTTTCAAAATTCATCCTCATAACTTGTTATAAATTTCTATCATTTGACACTGGAACCTGCCAGTTCGGCACGTGTAACAGTGACTTAATCACATCAGTCGACTATTGGTATGTTACACGTGACTAGGAGTAGGTAGAACTTATGCCTATACAATGTATGCTGTAATCACTTGTCTTTAAGTAGATGCGTGCTGTAATCGGATTTTAATGCAGTGATTTAATCGTATGAGTAGTTGGATGGTTGGTTGGTTGGTTTTTGGTCACAAGTTTTCTGTCTCCTTGACTCGTCCTATCACTAAACGTTGTCTCATCGCTGAACATCAGTGTCCTGGCGCCGTGAATCACGGGACTGGGAGAGGACGGACATTTACAACAATAATTTAATCACGTAACTGGGATTGGACAAACTTTATAACAGTGATTTAATCACGTGACTGGGAGTGGACGGACTTTGTAACAGTAATTTAATCACGTGACTGGGAATGGACGGACTTTATAACAGTAATTTAATCACGTGACTGGGAATGGACGGACTTTATAACAGTAATTCGAGCACGTGACTGGGAGTGGACGGACTTTATAACAGTAATTTAATCACGTGACTGGGATTGGACGGACTTTATAACAGTACTTTAATCACGTGACTGGGATTGGACGGACTTTATAACAGTAATTCAATCACGTGACTGGGAGTGGACGGACTTTATAACAGTACTTTAATCACGTGACTGGGATTGGACGGATATTACAGTAGTGATTTTATTATGCATATACTGGAGATTAGATCACGAGTTTTGGTTTTAACATGAGAGGCAGACCAGTGTTTAATCGACAAAATTCATTATCTCATCGCCAGTATATGCATAAAAACAAACATACTATCCCGTTCTTAATTAATTCTCAATGTGTTGTAATTATCATAATATCAACAAAATTCAACAAAAATCAAGACCTGAACAATTTTGTTCGAAGTGGTCTCTCACATAGCCAATCAAAAACACTCCTTTCAACCATTGATGACGTCTAAGCTCCGCCCACTTTCCAGTTAAGCTGTCGATGGATTAGGGCCAGAATGTATGTCGAGGCAAATGAAAAGGCTTGAACTGTTTCTCTGCATGGATCATCTGTCTTGATTGTTGTTTATATTGATTCCTAGTTTACATGTCTATCTCTGAAAAGTAAAGGTATTTGTTTACTATATCGTGTCAGAAAGACATCTGCAAGAGATCCAGACATGACGGGGGATTCATCCGAAGTTGTCTGTGCGTTTCCTTCAATCCTTCAACTGAAAATTGGGATTTATGTGACGTCGCAAGAACACTGACGTTCGTCGATGAGACGATGCCAGGGCATATGAAGAGTCGCGGAGACGGAAAACCTGTCAATCAACCAACCAGTGGGATTTATGCATCACGCTCTATATTATAATAATACCCAGTAATGGCAGGAGACGATTCCTAATACATTAGACATAATTTCAGCTGTGATATCATAACTCAAGTTGATCCGTGCATTGAAAATATCACCCACTTTAACGATAAGGCACAGTGTATCGTCTTTATCAGTCTGACATTGCCGAAGAACTCACTTGAAACATAAAATGTCGATTGGAACATGCCAAAATATCATCATGGTCGTACTCTCCTCTTCACATTTCGATGGCACATATTAGCATGTCGTTGTAATAAATTTGTACGATGTCGACGTCGATCGTCTGGCTCAATAGGAAAATGGCCGCCATCTTTGGGCTAGCGTTAGAATTCATTGGTATATCGGAGATTAGACCATGAAAATTATCCAATAAAGACATGAGTTACATAACCATTATTTTGGAATTTAAATTATTTTTATTTTGAGTTTTGTCACATTAGCATGCTATGGGGGACTAAAACGTTGCTGTACTATACCAGCCTATACTTACCGCTAAAATGTATGATAAACAGGATGATTGTGATTTGTGATGTGCAGACAGAACAGACGACGCATATAAGTCATTCCAGACAACCCAAGTCTGGTATACACGTCGTCAGAACAATGATTACTGTCGATGAGACGATACCTGGACAAAGGAGGGGTTGCGGAGACGAAAACCCTGTTAACCAACCAGCCAAGTCTGGTTCTCAAACTGATTGTTGTTCTTTTTCAATTCAGTAGCCTTTGGGTATCACTTCATCAGTTATTTGTTGTGTTTTTTTCTTGATAAATTAGAATATCTTTAGCCCGTCCTATCCTCCCTCTTTCTATTTTGTAGTCTGGACTTTCTAATTGATGATAATTTAGGTACCAAGGAGCCTCTTGATCAGTATAAAATCCATGGAAGTTTTTATCTGATCTATATCTGTTGTTTTTTATCCTGCCTTGTTGACTAATTCCTTGTCGACATTTCAGCCGATTGCCTTCCGATTGATTCGATATCTGTTTCGGAACCTGTCAGCTGTATTCGTGCCACATTTCTCTGTTAGATCTTACATGCCCTCTCACATTTGACTGTATCCGGAAAAAAAGTAATAGACTTTCAGCCATGTAATTTTTTTTATTTAAATCTTACAATTCAACATTTTCCATGATTTAGTGATTTAGTGCATGAATTAAAAACTTTTCCAATTCAGTGCTTTTAATGTAATCGCTTAATGAATTAATTAAAGTGATAACAAAATGAACTTTTAATGTTACATTTAGAGTACTTGAAAATGTAACTAGGATTGTTCGTTAAGACATAATGTATCCATGATTGAATCTGATGGTCCTATTGTTGTGTCCAACGTAGAGATATTGCACAGGCCTGGCTGTTCAATGAAGTTATTTTTTTTTTTTTTTTTTTTTTTTTTTTTTTTCTTTTTTCAATTTTCAGAATCTATTATGTGTCACGAATGAAAAGTAATCGAAAATATATTACGAAAGAAATTTGAGATAAAAATGTTACGTTCTACATGTATCTAAATTCTGAAGTGATTACAACTGGGAACATTTGCATATTTTAGATACAACAGCAATTTTGCCGTTGCCTGGTTTTCCCTAACTTGATTGTTGAATAATATATATTGGAATTCAAATTATTTCACGATATCAGTCAGGTTTTTGTGCAGCTTGTCTGGGGAATTCAAGGACTTATTAGATAATACACATGCCAAGACCTTATCATAACTGACAGCTTCATAAAGTGGATGTTGTACTCAATCATGCAGGTTTCCAAATGGTACTACCATTTTGTACTCTGTTTTTTGTAAATTATCATTCACTCATTTCGACATCGAAATTCCCACTGAAAATTTGCATGGAGTATTTGTTTCAGAACTTTTACAGATTACCCAAAGGAGTGCGTGATAATGATAGAACAACACATCACGTTGCATTTTGTTTGATGAATTAAACTAGATGGTAAAGCAGCTTTGAAGATTACACAAAATTAAATTCGAATCCAACTTTTGATAGAAAACAGTCTCTGCCATCCACGCCGCAGTCGGAATTTATAGTGTTATATATTTTTTCCCTACCGATGAAACATATTTATGATTGTGTAAATGCAGTTATGCATCCCATTGGAGTGGCCCTGTCAACTTTCGTGATCATGAAAATGTTTCTCACAGGAGATCCGGTCTTTGTCATTTCGAAGAAAACAAAACTTGCAACATTTGTTTATACTTTTTCCATCAATGCTGTTATGTTACCTCTGTTAATGTGTGTTACATAAGGGTGTGATTAGTATAAATGCTCTTATCTTTATACTTAAATTTCACCTCATGGCATTATTAAATGCTATTTTTATCAGCTATTGTTTATCTTTGTTTAAATAGGTTCTCACACTGAATCGAGTGGTGAAATGTTATATTGTAAATTAAACCGTACTTTGTGTACAGTGATATGGTTATCCTGTTCACAACTGAAATCGTTCTTCATTCCGGTATGTGATTAAAAAACAAAACGAAAGTGAACTGCTCTCTTATTTTAGGATGGACATATCATCTACTAGTAATAAATATCAGGAAATAGGGACGGTGTACACGATACAGTGTTATTTCATTATTCACAGGTTATATCATTTATTATCTGATTGATGTAGTTTAAATTGTTTTCGCGAGATACGTAGTTGCAAATCATTTTAAAATATTATCAGCCGATATGGACCACGTGCTGTAGAGAAAATATATATATTTGAAGTCCCCGATGGATTTCGAACTATAACGGTTATGGGACATACCTTTAAGTCTGATCTAAGCATGGGGTTCAAAGTATACTGTCATCTTTTACATAGTTTATTTCAGTGACGAACAATTATACAAAAGCTGCTTATAGCAGTCATAATTTTGTATATGTATGTATTAAGCTTTTAAGAATTGTACAAAAGACAACCAAATGAATACTACCTTGCAATGCATTAAAGTCTGATGATGAAATAAACTTCCTCGTCCTTCGTCTGTTTCGTCTTCGTCGTTAGAGGTTTTAAAATAGATTTAAGACATATATAGCAACCTTACATTTTCAATCACTTTTACAAAACAAAAATCTAGACATCACTTTATTTGTATTAAAAGATGATATTTCGCTTGTGTGTCTTTTCTACAATCTTTATTTATTTCCTAACACCAAGACATATGTCATCTTTAGCGCTACTGACGAGTTCTAACAGCTTTACGATGCAGTTTTATTTATCATTTGGCTCTCCGATTTCTAATTCTGTATTAAAAGGCTCGCACTATTACAGTGTAATTTGTACGTCTTTAGTACAATTTTTCATAATTAGATTTCGTCATTTTTGGTTTTGATTTCATTTTTTTAAATCATTAATATTTTGATAGCAAGATTTCATTTAGCGTGTTGCATACATATAATGTTCTTATCTTAGTACCCGATAATTGATTTTTCCTTTCATTTGGATAAGTTATCGAAATCCCACAATTGTATCAGAAAACATGACATTGGTGATTATCTAAACTGCCATGTGATATGGTTATGCAGTGAACCAAGTACATACCTAATTTAAATATTAGGTAGAAACCACAATATACTGCCAACATTTTTTTCAAAAGATTCCAGTGATTTAGTTGGAACAGCATGTAGCAATTTCAGTAGGGAAAAATAGATATATAATGTGTGGTCCTGCTGAGCGCATACCACAAAACATTTATGGCTACAGGGCCTACAGCCTTTTCTTTAAAACTATTGTGCTCTATACACTCCACCTAACCCCAAACAAGATCTTGATCGCTTGATGTGAAACAAATGTGAAGAAATATGACCTCTTGTACCGTGTGTTAGGACAAGGGAGACTATTTGGAAGCACCTGTAACTGAACATATGCTGTTGCACATTGTAGGATTAATAGAAGATTGAACACCAGGTCATGTAGAAAGGGAGACCTGATACACGAATGTACTTAAACAGAGATTGAACGGTAAGTTTTGATAAAGCGATAGTTTTTTTAAAAGGATCATAAAAGATGTTTTTTTTAACATAAAGAAAGAAAACCTTTTTATTATATCTATTCGATATCTTTCGTTAGCATATCATTATCAAATTTACCTGCTTTGTATGCAGATGAACCACGATAATCAAGAACACCGTCGTTTCCAGCGGAAGTGTTTATACTGTCAGACTCTTTTGACTATTTGGGGAAAATTGTATTCTACTAAAATTAGTGAGACTGTTAAATAAACGATTGCCGGGTAGTGTTATATCCGGGTTTTATCGTTTGGTAGTTAGACGTTGATAGCGAAGATTGTAATGTTATTTGTATTGTTTGTTCTGGATTAATGTCACTCAGCTTTAAATGTAAGGTAAGACTTTTTAACTTTTATTTAAAATGTGTTTTAAAACTTTGTCTCTAGCATGTATTCCAATTATGATAAATCCACTATATTTTATGTTGACGAAGGTATCAGAGTTTATATATATAAATAGAACGACAAGATTTGTCCACGCTCTAGTGTAATAGTTATTAAGATATATTCATTCACAAAATCAAGTGTTTTTGAAAAAGTTTTTCTTTATTTATTTTTTTTTTTTTTTTCATTTTTTTTTTTTTTTTTTGTTGCAATAAACCTTACGATAAAAATATTTTACATTTTCAAAGCTTATTTATTTAAAGATAATTAAAATACCAAATACATAAGGGTTAGCGTTAACTCTTCCGTGTCTCTAAGAAATGTAACAGTGCTTTCGTCACAACAAAACTAGTAAAATTAAAACATTTTTAGTAAATGATGCAAACCAATTAACAAAAAGGACTTCTTCGGTACATACAGTATGTTAGACATTTCTGAGACTGCTGCTTTCTCACCTTGATAACACTTTACCATAAGTCAGACACATCACATTTTTGGGCTTAATTTTGTTCTCTGTATTTGAGAAAAATATTCAATGACAACTCAATAGGAAAGTTTTTAAGGCATAAGTTTTTAAGTACTTGCTAAGAAGGCATCCAAAAGTCTAGAAATGTCTCTTTTTAACAGACATGTCATCAAAACACCAAAGTGTGTTACTTTATCAAAAAGATAAGTAATTAATTTTTCTGGTGCAATTTTTGTGTGCGTTGTCTCATAATTGACCTTAAGTTTGTACTGAGGATTTCGAAACCTCTGTCAACTCCAAAATCAATGCACGTACCTCTCCAATTGATTCGCATTTTGGATCCCGTGCATTGATTCTTTGTCTCTGTTCTTTGTCCCGTCATGGAAGCGAAGTTTAGAGAAAGGCATCCCTAAACAGTAATACAGCCAACAAATGCTGTTTTGCCCAGAATGTGATTTGATGGTGAGCCTTATTTCTTGGTCTCAAAACATGTACCCTGCCGTCTGTTTGACAAAGTAAAGGTTATTTTCATCTTAGCGATGAACTCTTCGCAATGACGCGAGAACGTAGCGGTACGTCGGTTCCTCTATGCCAGTTGACAGAGGTAAATGGGGCTCACCTTGCTTGCATAAATAGATTCTTCTCTATTTGTATCATTTAGGGGTCTGCCAGGCCTTGGATGCTCGTGAACATGTCTGGTTTAGTCCAGACGCTGTATTTACCTGAAAATAACAGAACGGTTAGCATTAACTTCTGGTCAGTATGTCATATAAACTTGAACCATTCCAGACCAGAAGCTTGTCATCTTTCAACATTTGTCAAATTTCGACGTACCATTTGTAAAAAGAGTCTAAGCACGTGTATTATTTTGCAATGTTTTGTTAGAGTACGGGGTACACCAGTTCAATCCGGGTTATCATTAAGCTGGTTACATCGCTTGGTAGTATACGGCACCAAACACAAAAGGGGACACTACAATGGGTACGACAAGATTTGTTTTTTGAAAAAGGAAAAGTCGGTTTTGATTACAATTTTCATGCTGAAAGTAACTTATATATACTGGTGATAATATTAATTTATTTATTGTATAATGGTTTGATAAACCTTTGCATACAAAAGTCCGGAGAAAACAACACACAGACCAATCTACAACATCGACAATAAGTTGCATCTGCAAAACATTATCATATAACGATGTCCAAACTTGACATCATCTGCCGAACTTATACCTTTATAAGGAAGTTAATTCGCTTTATTAAAAAATCAAGGGTCAACGTCATTTTCACTTTTGTAATTTTCTCTTTTAAATCGAGGCTGAAACTCTAGTGGTTAAGACGTTCACTGTAGGAACCAAGATAATGCGTCACTGTTCAGAGGTACAGGTCTTCAACTTGGCACAACGCGTCTATGGTAACAAGCATCACCAGAGTATTTGTGGAATTTCAACAATAAAAGACACAACTTGACAATTAAGAAACTTATTCCTCGAGATAACACATTGGTAAAAAAACAAAATTTTGGGATCGCCTGAGGCGAAAAATTATGGAAGAAAATTTCCATCTTGCGTTTATGTGATACCTATGTTGATATAGACATATAATTCATTTATCAGGGCCTTTTGTGATTATGTTTATCTTTGATGCGATTGTTTCTAAGATACAGAAAAATGGGTGGTAACAAATGGAGAAAAATATGGATGCTCGTCAAAAATACATCTATATTGTATATTATAAATAACCTACTGGTAGACCTCAGGACCGATTGTAAATGTGGTAAAAACCGTGGATACACCATCTGACGCTCCATAACTTGAGTAGTAGGTTTTTAACTATGGTCAAATCGGTCACCGTGCGATCATAGTTGATGAATGCCCGTTCAAAGTAACCATTATCTAACACCCTGTTCCGTTATTTAGGTCAGTGTCACCTCCAAATCACATGTGGTATCATGAGCGGCATTGACGGCGTGTTTCCACAAAGAATCATCACACTTAAAGTGAGGGCTTCTCACAGTAAACTAGTGACTTCATCTGACAGCCATTACAATTTGACAAGCGAGTGTGTTTGTAGGGGAAAGCGCCATCAATTATTTTCATATAGAAGTGTCAAAACCATGGTTTCGATTGTAAGTGTCTAAATTTGACGTGTTGAAGATAATCAACCGGTTGAACTTCAAACATTGGACCGTCACTGTAATTGATTTTCTTATTTCGACCATAAATGTTGCTCTTTTTGGTGACAAAAGTATGTTTTGTCCTTATTGTTTCAAACAGACTTGCATCTTTTAGTTATTGAATGAATCGCTGGTGATCAACAGTTCAGTTTCAGGCCGCTGGGGGAAGATAAGGCAGGCCATGCACTGCCAAGACAGCAAAGGGCAGGACAGGACAAGTTAAGGTAAAACAGAATATGGCAGTCCAGCATAAGGCAGGTCTTGCCCGGCCAGATCAAATTCCTGCAGGACAGAACAAGACAGGCTAGGAGAAGGCAGGCCAGGACAGGTTAAGGCGGGCGAAGTAAGGCAGATCAGGAGAAGGCAGGTCATGGCCGGTCAGGTCAAGTTCGGGCATTACAGAACACGACAGGTCAGGCGAAGGCAGACTAGGACAAGTTAAGACAGGATAAAGTAAGGCAGACGAGGATGAGGCAGGTTACGGCCGGTTACGGCCGGTCACGGCCGGTCAGGCTAACTTCAGGCAGGACAAAATATGCAGGCCAGGATAAGGCAAGCCAGGATTAGGCAGGCCAGGACAAGTTAAGGCATGCAAAGAAAGGCAGACGAGTGTAAGGTAGACCATGGCCGGTAAAGGATAAGTTCAGGCAGGCAGAATAGACAGGCCTGGATTAGGCAGGTCAGGACAAGTTAAGGTAGGCAAAGAGAGGCATACTAGGATAAAGAAGGTCATGCCCGGCCAGGTTAACTTCAGGCAGGACAGAATAAGACAGGCTAGGAGAAGACAGACCAGGACAAGTTAAGGCAGGCAAAGAAAGGCAGACCAGGAGAAGGCAGGTCATGGCAGGTCAGGTCAAGTTCAGGCAGGATAAAACAAGACAGACTTGGATTAGGCAGGCCAGGACAGGTAAGGCAGGCAAAGAAAGGCAGACGAGGATAAGGCAGGTCATGCCCGACCAGGTCAAGTTTAGGCAGGATAGAACAAGACAGGCCAGTACAAGTTAATGCACGACAATGACAACGCAAGCCATACCAGGACAGATAAGATGGGACAGGATAAGGCATTTCAATACAGGACTGGCCAAGCTATGACAGGGGAGTAGATAAGATAGACCAGGCCATATCAAAGGAGGACAGGCCATGGAGGTCCAGCCGACGATAATGCACGGCTGGTCATCCATGGATAATACAGGACAGGATAAGGCATGTCAGGATAAGGCAGTCCAGCCCTTGCTAAGTCACGCCAATCCAAACCAGGTTCAGACAGGTCAGGACAGACCACACCAAGTTAAGGCGAGACAAGATAAGGTATATAGTTCACGATTATACACGCAAAGTCAAGCCAGGATTTAGCAGGAGAGGGAACGAGTCAAAAACGTTTCTATGATACATTCGTTCATATTCATTTATCATTTTCCATCATTAAAAATTGATTTATCATTAAGATACGAATCATACAAAATGAACTGTTTGTGTAATATTGAAGCATGTATTTGATTTACTTTATAAATAAACCATTTGTCATTACATGTCAAACGCCCACACTGTTGGCCATTGTAATATCGAACTTCTCTGTTTGCTGATGCTGAACGCTGTTCTCAGCTAAACAAGGAGTTCGGGGACTGGACTGGAATAGAGCAAAAATCAGAAAGTGCATTTCTTTGTCTGTGGCGTTTTCATATTCTAAATATGTGTGTATGTGTGGTGGTGTGCGTGTGTGTGTGTGTGTGTGTGTGTGTGTGTGTGTGTGTGTGTGTGTGTGTGTGTGTGTGTGTGTGTGCGTGTGTGCGTGCGTGTGTGACCGAAATATTAATTTCAGATAAATATCATAAGCAAGATACATCAATGTCATATTGAAAAGATACATTTGATAATTAAGGAAATAGCGGTATCTCAAGTAGATTATATTGTTATTTGCTTTCATAGTTTCACTGATGTTGATAAGATTACAATACAGACAAGCTTTATTAAATAAACAGTAATATTTCTCGGTAGTGTTTAAATGTTCATGAAATGTGATTTCATAACATTTGAAATAAAACTGTAATATTTAAGATGAAATGAAAACTTCAAAAACTGTTTCAACTGATAGTCTGTTGTTGTCTATTGCAAACGTTTTACATTGATGGGTTAGCTGGGTTAGGTCTGTGGAATGTGTATCATTCTTGATACATCAACACGGTCGTATCCAAGCATTTCAATTACACTGACTCACCCATGACAGACCATTAAATAAACGTTACATTTAGTGTTAAATTGTTAAGTTGAAATCGTTTGCGTGTAAAACACGTAAGTGGTGGTTGAGGCTGTCAACTCTGCGTAAAAATGTTGTATTTTCATAAACATTGCTACTTGTTCTTCTCAACAGATTCGCCCACTTAATCTTCAAACCAGGGATTTTGCTGGTGCGCAAGGATTTCACCGGAAATAAATGGAAATAAGTTTATCGGTTCTTTATTGTGCACTGTACTGAATTCGGCAATGACTGTTTACGTTGTATATTTGTCTGTATTGATAAAGCTGTAAATTTCGACACATGACTCAAAAAAGTCCCCTAGATATCATCAACATTTCCCTACCCCTCTTTCTCCGTGGCGTTGTGATAAGAGAAAGGAAAATTCAGGGCTTCAATGCGCTTGATTTCAAACATATTTTACGGTAAAACCTTTTTGCACATTAGGAAAATGACAATCTCCTGATAGTTAGAATGGTCCATCTGAAACTGTATGCCTCTGTGCCGATGTTAAACGAATACCAGCCTCGATATGGGGGGTCTATCTTCGGGACTCGTACAGATAATTTCTTTTGGAGGGGCAACATACAAACTGTAAAGATGAGTTATCTTGAAAACGTTTCTGATTTTAGCGATTCCATTACTTGGTAGGTTTTAAAAGACCATACGGTTGATCTACTGGTCGTTCCAAGATTTACCAGATGTACTTTATCTTAAAGTTGTTCCTTAGATTAGGTTGTTTAGCTTTACGTGTTTTGGTTATTTAGAAATACATCTAGTTATCGAAATCACAGATCACATTTTTCGTCACTACTGGTTACAAACTTTCTAGTGACGATGATTGAAGATGAGGACTTTTTTAAAGTGGCATGTAAGTCCTAAAATATCGCTGGCAAAAGTGTATGGATACAAAACGGGATTATGTTGAAAAACAATGCAATATATCAGGCAAAAGTTAAACTCTTAAACATGAGGCTTACAACTTCTCAATCTGCCCTCGTATCTTCAAGGCTTTTAAAAATAAAAAAATATACAATGTCGCAAAAAATGTTGCATCACTACACATTCTGAATATTTGTTGTCGAAAACAGAATGTTGAAAAAGACTGTAAGCGAAGGAGTGTAATGACATTCCTTGGTAGTGGATTGTTCGTGAAAAGGAACCTTACTGAACATATAGAATGAACATAAAACTACTTCCGGAGAAGGGATAGAGATTTTTAAACAATTTCTGGTTACCTATCTCGTTTCTGTAATGCAATAGATAATAAAAAATGCATAACAAGTGTACATCAAAAGATATTATGTTCTTTTCCAGAATTGTTGGCTCGCGAAACATAAAACGGGCTGTCTGGGGTGGTTAAAAAATACGGACAATTTAAAAATTTTCAAAAATTTCTGGAATTCTTTCTTATGGTACATTATTTCTGCAGATGATGTTTTAGAATGCCTAGGATCAGTTTAGTTTCGAATAGTAATAACGAAAGTGTTTTCAATAGCAAATCTTCTTATTCAACTGATACTTACAGTCGGTAATTTGACGATCTTAGTGATAAATTTTCTGGTACATACATAAATTATTTAGGAATATGCTAACATCTCCCATTAACGAAAATATTTCAACACTTAAACACTTGCATCTGTATTCGAGTGAATTTTAGAAATAAACCCCACTGTTACAGATTGCGGTTGGAAACGTGAACATCTCATATCTTATAGATATTTTCCTTAATTTAACCGAAATCAGTATTTGATATTTGGATTCACCGATTCATCATTTTTCCTTTATTACAAACCTGAAAGGTTACTCTGGTGTATCTTTAAAATTCCATTCGTCTTCGTGTATTCGTTATTCAAAAAATGTTAAGGATTAAACTTGGTTGTATAGAATGTAATTCTCTATAAATCTCAGGAGACTTGGAAAACTGCCATTGATACAAACAAAGTCTACCGACTGCGGATAGGTGTTTAGAAAAAGGCGTTGTGTATAGTACAAACTGCTGTTTGGCATTCTACAAAAATATTTTGAAAGCCCACGTCCTGTATCGGTCAGGGTTCGATTGACGTGAGGAGGTGGAGTTAATTATCTCCTGTTTTTTGTTTTGTTTTTGTTCTTTGTTTTGTGTTTTTGTTTTTGTTTTTTGTTTTTTGTTTTTTTTTTTTTGTTGTTGTTGTTTTTTCCTTGTCTTGTTTTTGTTTGTTTGTTTTGTTTTTGTAGTTGTTTTTTTTTTTTTTTCTTTTTCTTTTTTGCAGGGGTGGGGGCGTATTCCTGTGTTACACTTCTTTCCATTGTCTCTATGTCTTTTCCTTGCGCCCAAGTGATAAACTTTTCCCAATCATTTTTATGTACAGTGTATATATCACTTCCCGATACACACTTCTCTCGTATCCCTGTGATATACCCCTCTCCCGTGCCACTGGGATATACCCCTCTCCCGTATCACTGTGATATACCCCTCTCCCGTGTCACTGTGATATACCCCTCTCCCGTGTCACTGGGATATACCCCTCTCCCGTATCACTGTGATATACCCCTCTCCCGTGTCACTGGGATATACCCCTCTCCCGTATCACTGTGATATACCCCTCTCCCGTATCACTGTGATATACCCCTCTCTGTGAAATACTCCTCTCCCGTATCACTGGGATATGTCACTGTGATATACCCCTCTCCCGTATCACTGTGATATACCCCTCTCCCGTGTCACTGGGATATACCCGTCTCCCGTGTCACTGGGATATACCCCTCTCCCGTATCCCTGTGATATACCCCTCTCCCGTGTCACTGGGATATACCCCTCTCCCGTATCCCTGTGAAATACTCCTCTCCCGTATCACTGGGATATACCCCTCTCCCGTGTGATATACCCCTCTCTGGGATATCGTATCCCTGTGAATATCTCTGTATCCTGTGATATACCCCTCTCCCGTGTCACTGTGATATACCCCTCTCTCCTGTCCCTGTGATATACCCCTCTCACCTATCCCTTTGATATACCCCTCTCACCTATCCCTGTGATATACCCCTCTCCCGTGTCACTGGGATATACCCCTCTCCCGTATCCCTGTGAAATACTCCTCTCCCGTATCACTGGGATATACCCCTCTCCCGTGTCACTGTGATATACCCCTCTCTCCTGTTCCTGTGATATACCCCTCTCACCTATCCCTTTGATATACCCCTCTCACCTATCCCTTTGATATACCCCTCTTCCGTATCACTGTGATATACCCCTCTCCCGTGTCACTGTGATATACCCCTCTCCCGTGTCACTGTGATATACCCCTCTCCCGTATTCCTGTGATATACCCCTCTCCCGTATCCCTGTGACATACCCCTCTCCCGTGTCACTGTGATATACCCCTCTCCCGTAATACTGTGATATACCCCTCTCCCGTGTCACTGTGATATACCCCTCTTCCGTATCCCTGTGATATACCCCTCTTCCGAGTCCCTTTTATGTACCACTCCCCCCTATTCTTGTGATATATCTCTCCCCCGTATCCTACCCCGTCCCTGTTATATACCCTCTTCCGTGTCTCAGTGATATCAGCCTATCCCGTGTCCTTGCGGTATACTCCTCTCACGTGTTACATACCCACCCCACGTGTCTCTGTGATAACCCCGCCTTTCGTGCCTCAGTGATATACCCCTCTCACGTGTCCCTGTGATACCCCTCATTCGTGCTCAAGTGATTTACCCCTTTCTGGTGTCCTTTTGATAAACCCCTCTCTCGTGCCTCAGTAATATACCTCTCCCCCATGACCCTGTGTCCCACGTGTCCTTGTTATATACCTCTCCCCCATGATCCTGTGTCCCCAGCGTCCTTGTCATATACCCCTTCCCATGGCCTTGTGATAAACTGTGTTCATTTAATTTACTCGTCTCTTTTCTCCTTAAAATTCCAGTGTCCGAGAGACTGATCTGAGGGAGATAACTCTTACATAGTAGCTACGAAGCAGTATAATGTATAGCAGAATGCTTCCTCAGATTGTGCGATTGGATTTCAAATATATAATGAGAAAATGCTTTGTCTTGTTACCGTTTGCTTTAGAATTACAGTAAATTTATTCAAATTGAAATATTTAAAACACCCATCTAAATGCAGGAAAATCACCAAATTTTGATTTCACTTTTTTAAGTAACATTTGATAAATTATTGCTAAAATGCATGAAACCGTTCTTTTGTGTACCAAATGTTCCAACTGTAAGCATAATTTTTCTATCATTTTTACGAGTATTTTTTACGAGTGTGTAGAGTTACGTTATTTTAGACACTTATGTCAACGATTTATCGTCAGTAACCAGTAAAACAACTCCCAAAGTTCAGCATCAGAATTTTCTACCGTTAAATCACTACCATTGTGGTGATAGTGCTGTATTTTATTATAAGATGTGTATCGGTATCCGGACGTACAACAAAACTCTCAATAACCGGACATACAACAACCCTATCGGTATCCGGACTTACAATAACCCTCTCAATAACCGGACATACAACAACCCTATCGGTATCCGGACTTACAATAACCCTCTCAATAACCGGACATACAACAACCCTATCGGTATCCGGACTTACAATAACCCTCTCAATAACCGGACATACATCAACCCTATCGGTATCCGGACGTACAATAACCCTCTCAATAACTGGACATACAACAACCCTATCGGTATCCGGACGTAAAATAACCCTCTGAATAACCGGACATACAACAACCCTGTCAATATCCGGACGTAGGTCCGTCCTTTTAGTATCAGGACGTACAACCATCCAATCACTGTCCGGACATACTACTTCTAATCGACTTAAATATGATGTTTGTCGAACATAATTGTTATCATTTTCATGTTAGTGCCCTGATGTGTCAGATGTATTATCACTGATGTGTCATTGACTTCTCATATACGTTCACCGTGGTACTGATGCTGACCTTTTACGTGATACGAGGGTTACATTATACCTAGTTGTTGTTAAGCATATAACATTCATTTGCCGCCATTAAAGACATCACATTTTCCGTTTTGTATCCATTTGTGTAATTAACCCGAGATGTAATAGTTTACGTTATAACCACACTTTTCCTATGACAACCCACGCTTAACTGATGGACCTACAGTAAGTGTACACACCATTCATAGCGTGATGCGTTCTACTCACATCCTTGACATTTTAAGCCCGCGAAAGTCTGCGATAGGTACGATATTGATTTTAATATTAAAAGCTAGCTTTCAAAGGATGACAGACACCGTAGAAGATGTCGGTAGTCCCCGCTACAAAATATATCTTCATTCATTTCATTGAAGTCAACAAGATTTAATTTCGTTTCAATTCTCCCCAATTCTCAGGGAAGCTGCACTCATCGATCTCTATATAGAAGTCGGAAAACGTCTGAAAGACCGCAATTGTCAGGAATGCATGAAATAAATATCATATAATTTGTTTTAATGAATGCTTGTTAGTAATCACAAATTTATTTACACTGCTCAACTATATCTGTCCAGAATGATATATGTATGTATTGTCCGAAAATATGATTTTTCCCCGTCAAAGTTAAAATTAAAGCGTTTCATCCTACAAAGTCATAATCAATAATAGCCAGAAAGAACACTTTTACGGTACTTGCAAATACCAGAAACGGATTGAGTTACTCGCACTGACTTGCAAAGTACACACTACGATGCCAATTCCATTAGCAATTAAACCCTGTAATATTGGACATTACATGCGGGCGCATGAGGTATTTTCCAGCCAACCGTGTACATGTACTCCAAAAACTTGGCGCCTTGGTTGTCTGATCTTGATCAAATAAGGTACATAAACGTACAGGTGTACAGCACCTCTGTGTATTTACCTACGTACCTGTCTATTTGAAATAAGTACATTCTGACAGCGAGTCGATTCTTCCGTGTGAATTACCCGTCAATAAGATGCTATATTAAACAACGCTATTCTGATTGTTCTAAAGATCGTTGATAACGCCCGAGAGTCGGTTATCCAATGTTCCTTGTTTCGAGACCATACGATAACTCCCGAGAGTCGGTTATCCAATGTTCCTTGTTTCGAGACCATACGATAACGCCCGAGAGTCGGTTATCCAATGTTCCTTGTTTCGAATCTGCACGATAACGCCGACAATCGGTTCTTCGGTACACACAGTTTCGAAAACACACTAGTGCTCATAATCTCGAAACAACACGAAAACACCCGAAAGTCGATTCTTCAGTGTCCGTAGTCTCGAGATCATAAGATAACACCAGATATTTGATTCTCCAGTGTGCGTGAGAACGTAATGCTACTTGGATCGACCAAGATTTAATTACCGGATGTCATCGATGAAGTAGGAGAGCTTACTCTTCCGGAACGCTTGGACGTATTATCTTTATATTTTTTGTCATGAGTTCGCGTAGAGATTTCTTCGTATTTTGCCCTAATCTCATCGATTTTTACTTTGAATCACATGTTGACATTTTCTTCTTGTTTTCGAGATGTTTGTGACACGATAACGCACAAATGTCGGTTCTTTTATGGTTATCGTACAAAATCATATATCAAAGACTATATCATTCCATCTCCGTTCGTTTTCATTGGCCTTTTTTCATCTTACAGATGTAGTCAGAGAATATAAATTTATATAAAAATCTTCTATGCCCAGCAAACTGGTCTGGAGGTACGACTCTGTCCTAGAAATCGGTCTCCGCTGCCATGTGAAAACCCTTACGATACCGCTCAAGAATGCTGAGTTTCTCGAAATGTAATCGGTAATGTTCGAGCCGTTAATTAAACTATGTATGAAACATAAAGATTTAATTTATCGTTGGTTCTTTGCTGTTTACTTCCCATGTCAAACGATAAAGCCCAGTCAGTGCGGATTCAATTATGTATGGCCGTATGAAAATGTTCGGGAAACATCTCTGCAATGTAGTGAAATCGACAGATTTGAGCTATTAATTTTCTGAAACTCGACGACATTGCTTGGAATCTCTCATTCGAACAAGATAAAAATAATTTTTAATTGGTCCTTGTTAATGAATTATCGTAGGACAGCTGCTGTTGGTGATTGGGGTCATATAACACTGTGACTGATGATTTCTGTTTATCACAGCTGTGAACATGGCAACTGGTATCAAGCTGATGTCTAGATCGGGAATGCTTGAGCAATTTATCAAGACTAACGACAACAGTAAAACCAACACGTTCTAATTGTAATGGAGACCGTTACATAAGTCCCCCAAACTACCCCTGCTATCGCAAAGTAATACTAGTTGAAGTAGAAAATAATTCTACGCAACAGATATACCTTTCTACACTCGATCAAGATACCTGAACTCTCGTGCACATACTCTAGGCCAGAGAGGTAGTCTTACAAGACTCGGTTAAATATAGATAGCTGATACAAATATATAAAGTTGTTATCAACATACAGAACCTTGACATACGTCATTAACAATATTAAAGTTTCTAAGTTTAAACATTTTTGACTGTCAGGTTTGTTGTTGAGTCAAAAAAGAAAAACAATTATTGCACAGACTGTATTCCTTTTAATAGAACACACGTATGTGTTAATTTTCATCAAAACTGGACAACATTTAAATTTCATTTCCTGTGGTGGCATTTTGAAAAAATTAAATCTTGATGTGGTCATGAATATGCAGACCAAGTTTCATTTGTATTAAAAACTATCATTAAACAACTCATTATAAAACTATACTAATTTTCAAGTAAATGGCCATAGTGACTTAGAAACAAGTGATCCGATTATATATTGACTAGATTAGATGATCTGACCGCACGAGCTCATTGAACAAGGTTTACGTGCCGAATTCTTTCTGTTGAATTCCAAAGTCCAATGTTCAACAAGGTTGCCATTTTGTTTAAAATGTTACATCATCCACTAGATCATACAAGCGTTTCAAAGAGTAAGTATTGTAAAGCTTCAATTTATCGACTACTTTTTCCTTAAGTAGCAAGTTTATTCCGGATTATTGATACGTAAGCTGGTTATGCTTACTGTCGATAAATTATTGGCACCGCCGATATATAGCTTTATACAAGGAATTCGATAATGATTTAGGCTTCTGAGCTCACCATGGGCACTTTTCATTTATTTACGTTTTATTTTCCTGATCTATACCTGATTTTTTTTACTATGAAACTGGTGAATACCAAATCATTAACGGTACCCAAATCGTGTCCCGGCACACAGGTTTTATTTTGTTTCACCAATACCGTTGTATCCTGTAGCACCGGACCCCTTGATCACTGCTGAACACAGTTGCATTTCAAATACACTAATATGTTAATACTTAAAACTTTAAAACGGTTGGTTTGTAAACATGATGATAGTAAGAAGAAATGGCGAAAGAGCAATAAGTCCCTCACTTCGTTGCGGGGAATTACATGCAAGAGTGTGAATAGTGGGGGAGGGTAACTATATATCGATTTAACACGTTACGATTCGCGTGAAGAACTGCTAGAACATACTAATTACATTCTTGACATGGAAATGGACAAGCACATCGAATCCCGTTAAATATCACAATAGTAAAGCTCTATGGATGTGTTCTGCATTGTTGTTGGTTATAGTTGACCCCTGCTTTATGTTTGAAGAGATTGAACAGGCCATAATGCGCTGCTACGTTACAATACCATGTCCCTTGGGTAGTTGTACTGACCGAGGCATAAATGTGTCATACGGATAAATACATACGATTTTTCCCTCATAAAACTACAGCTATGCTACGTCAGCATTAAGACGTAAACACATCAACGGTGGAAGATGAAAATCTAAGTATGACAACAGATAACACATATGATTTTTTGTGACTGAAATGGGTACAATTTTAACCTGCCGTATCACACATTAAATATACACTTAGTTTATGCATGTATAAAACATGTGTTTCACACGTGTGGTCAACGAAAAAGCGTTTTAACGTGACTGACGTTTTGCTTCCTGACTTTGAATTTATTTATTTACTCAATTATTTATTAATATTAAAAATATGCGAAGCACACGTACGCAGCACGTATATATTATTAACATAGAAATACAATGACAAGAGAAACTTAACTGATCATTATCAGTCGCATACTAGCCTGAACATTCGAGCAACCATGACAGCCTTTGGCGGTCTGTGATATCAGGTTTCCGAGAAACACAAAAAAAAAAACCAAGGTAGGGATCGAAACACGCGCCTCGGTCCTTCAGATGAGGTTACGTCAGTGCAAAGTCTCTACCGACAGACGTCTTAACCATAATTTTTTTCATTTGGAGTATATCTTAAAACAGGGACAAACACGTCTTCACTAAAGTGTCTATAACAACAGAATTTCGGATTATTAGCTTACAATTGTGTCAGGTATTGCTATCATCATAAAGAAGTATATGCTCAAAATATGAAATACAAGGCAAACACTGCTTTTTTGCTTGCTAAACTTAAGATAATTAAAGAAGTTCAAAATCACTAAAAACAATTCACAGCCTACAATGCTGTCGTTTATCTAGAGGAAATTTTACAAATTTAGATGGGAATTAACATCGCAAGGCTTGTAAGCCGTACCAAATAAGTGATGGAACTCTCTAGCTTTATTTGGAAGAAAACAGCATTATGACAATACTAATGGACGCTGCGTCTAATGACATGAGCCATCTGAAGTCAATTATATTATAATGATAAAGATGCCACCCATTTCCTTTATACCCATGCGAAAATGATCTTCTTTTAATCTCTTTAAGCAGATAAGAGGCAAAAAACTATCATAACATCAAGAAGCAGCGTTATGATTTGAGCCGCAATTGTCCTGTATTTTGAGAAGTAGCCACGTGCGTATCAGTACTTCGTCATGCCTTACTTGTAATCGATAGAACATTCGGCGGATTTGTGTGATAACGACCCCAAATTAGCTGGAAATTTTTCGTGGCTGCGAAATCAATCATTTGACGTACAAATTAAGACTCATCCAGTTTTCAATCCTCAGGTCTTCCTAATTAAATATCTCATTCAAAATGAACGGCAAACATTCCTGATTGTCAATTGATCATCTCGAGCGGGTTTTAAGACTTGTATCTAATCATACGTTTTTTGTAATTGCGTCATAATAACTCTTCTTTGTTTTTGTATTATAATTTGGTATTTGTTTTAAAATTTGGGTGTATGTATGGGTGTATGCTGTTGACAGAGGGCTTGTTCCTCGCTTACGGGCGTTTTCTCGATTTTCCTCTCTAAACAATCGGCTTTTATTTCCGATGATCAATCAAAACATTTTATGAATTCTTTTTCCGGGAATTTATTTATCACTGTGGTATACATCCTTACGTATTCTGTATCTATGTCAGAGTCATATGACTGTAATAAGACACAGTGTATTTTTCCACGCTACAAATATGTTCTTCTATTCCCCAGCAATGTTTTGGCAAAATGCCAGAGTTAAGGTACATTGCTCAGTGTAGCAAATATCCACAACCCTCTAAATCATTGTGGCGCTTTAAGTGTCCACGTGTCCTCTGGTGTCTAAAAGTGCTGTTAAATGTTCATCCGAATATTTTTGCTCAATTGCATTGTCTTGTCAACAACAAGACAAAGTCGTCGTTATGATCTTAACAATACATGCTCTTCGGCTTTGCGTTAATTGAAGTGGTGTTTTGCACAAATATAGTCCGCCCGGACATCTTAACCCACTTTTTTTCCTACCAGCTCTACTATTCTGACATCATTGATTAGCGATAGATCACATTGTTGAGCTAGACCGAGTGTGTGCTACATCGACCATCAGCATCGTCGATAATTAAAACCACTATTTTTCGTTGTATGCTTTTGTAATAAAAAGAGCTTTCCTTAATAACCTCACTTGAGTTTTAACTTGTATCTAGTACAAAAATAGGCCAATCAATATCGCCGTTTTGTATTGGATCAATCAGAGGTAAAAGATGAATAGCGAAGATTAGAGACTTATTTCTCTTGTTAGCTCATTTAAAAACCCGAGGCGCTAGCTCGACATTTTTATCACACTTTCGGGGTATTTGTTAAAATCCTAATATAGAATTCATACAAACTTGGTCTTACGTAATTACCGGAAGTATTTTTTTCGGTAGGAAACAGTAATATTGCAAATGGCAAGGCGCCGCAGCCGGATTTGTCAATTGATAGACAAATATGTTCGACGTTTGAAGAATTTGTTGCAAAAATCAATTACTAAAATGGCAGTCAATTTTAAAGATTTCATCTATTTATCTCCTGTTGGTTGCATGTTTACTGTTAATCTTTCGAATCAAGTTTTACCAAAAATAAATCGACAAATGGACAAAGGTGATAATGTGTTTCCAAAGGATAACGATGCATTACCAGTAGAAAATGATAGGATCCGTTTCAATCAATTAATTTTTTTAATTCATATGCGATACAATGTACATATGTCAGTCGTACAAACCAATGATTGAATTTGGAATTTAGTTTTTGCTATATAGATTTGCTTCGAACAATCGACTATTGCATGTCAACCGTTGAGTGGTATATACAATTTAGTAAGTACTGAATCTACATAACTCAAAATCTGCATATGCTGGGTTAGAAGTAAGGCCATTACAGGAAATAAACGCCATCTGTCGTCACTTCAGAGAATTAATTAAAACTGCTGGTGGCTAAGCTCACACGGTGATAGATATGCATCACTGTGCTAATGGTGCAGAGCAGTATGTAATTTCTGTTCTATAAACCTGAATGTGTCCAATAAACGTTGAAGGAAAGGAAAAATACGCTATAACCAATGGCGATCGGATCCATCTGCGATCTCCCAGGGTAGAACCTGGGCTTTCTATGTACCAAAGTACCCAGTCCTAGCAAAACATTTCCTCTAGACCTGGTCAGATGCTGCCAAAACTTTATTGTTGTGATACTTCCTTTTTTAGGGATTGGGTCCAGCGTCACATATAGTTATTTCTATCTTATCCTGCTAATCGCAATTTTGATACCAAATTGTAAGCACTAATATTCAAGGTATGTTTTCTTGTATTGAAAGGAAACATTTGAACGTCGGATGTAAAATTTATACAGGGCAATGGATATGAAATGATAAATGAAAGGTGACTTGGTATAGATTCCTATGAATCACCTGTTACAATGTGTTGGTATTTTGATGTGTTACTCTTATTTTTGATCAATTACTGTTTCAGGTTAATATACATTCATAGCCCAAATGGAACAAGTCCTACGTCGACATTCTCAATCATTTTGACGTGTAATAGAACTTCAAGCTGATTAAGAAAATAGTTTCGAGCAATTCATCATTGCCTGCAAATTCTCTGTGTTCATCTGACTATTTTGTTAAACCTGTTTGACAAGTTAGAGTAATGTTCTCTATAAAACGCTGTGAGACATGTATGGAAGAAATCATGTTCACATGAATATTTATTCAGTGCATATGTCTCAGTCGAAGACATTCATTGGAAAAGAACAGTGTTTTTGATCTTTTGGTAGTAAATTTTCCAACGGAATTTAAATGGATATTTCGACTTAAAGTCGGTCTTCAATCATATCTATTATAATTATTATTCTTTCCACTTTCATTCCTTAACATTTGTAAACAATATGTTAATGCTATACATTCTGATTTCATGATTTTGTGTCAAAGAACACTTCCTTATTTGAATGAAATGTAAATAACATGACATGAAATCATTATTAGAATTTTCATTCATATGTCCTTCATTCTTCATAGACAATCTGTCACGTTTTCTGCTGTTGATAATTGTGCGTTTGTTTGCGACCTTGTACCGACGTGCTGGACATTTTCGAAACATAGTAGTGACATGTATATGCCGGGGGTACTGAAGTGTGTATTTAAGAAACTTGAAGAACGCATGTTTCCATGATTGTAGAGTCGTCTGATTGACAAATATGTATATTTACAATAGCGTTCATCATATATGATTTATTTACATGTGATATAAGATAGTTTTTACCTGACAAATACATTAAAATAGATATAGACAAACTGATAGATTTCATAACGAAATAACCAATCCCGTTGTCATGAAAGCAAATTCTATGTTTGTAAGTTACCATAGTAACGCATAGAGTCACGACTGTCTCAAATGTATGTGCTAATCAAAATCCATATACTATATTGATGGATATGTGTAACAAAGGGTCACGCTTTAGACTTATAGTGAAATTAGTCACATTTGAAATGTTACTTCACACAAAATATGACAGATATCAAACTAGTAGCATGTATATGTTGACGTCACCTTTGTAATCATCGATGTAACATAACAACGCCATCTTAAATGGAGATCGCGAATTAAACAAAACAAAATCAAAACAACAACAACAACAAAATCGCAACAAAATTAAATATTGACATGAAGACCAAGACAAAAACGAATTGTGAGACCAAGTTTTCAGGAACAGCTTATTCTACTCAATCATCCTGAAATGTCACGTTGTCGAAAAAAGAACCGTATTGTTAACAAATAAGTCACTATGTAAACCTATTGCATGCAGATAGAGAATAGAATAGGATGAAATAACGAGGATAGAACCTTCTAATAGACTTCATAAACGTTCATCTCTAGAAATCAAGTTTCGTTTTTTCATTAGCTGCTAACACTTACCAAGGGAATCGCCATATTCAACCCAAACTTTAGAATATCGAGTCATCTGTGGCATGTACACAGTTTGGGCGTGGGAGGCAGGCATACTAGATATGTAAAGACAATCCTTTTTCATTATTTTGTGATATCAAGATAAATGGTTCTAGGTGGTATTACCAGAGGACAATGTGAAATTTAAAGACTAAGCAAATGTTTTATATCAACTACGTTACGCCTTATAACAAAACGTAGCAACATCAGTTCAGAGATATACAAAGTTAGTTCTCACAGGTGTGCCAAAAGTCTAAATGTAGATATTGTCACCAAACTCAACAGATATCCTATATACCAGATATTTGATATTTTTTGCGATTTCATCCTGAAGTTACTTTGTCTTGATTTGATACTTCTTTCGTGTTATCACTCCAATTTCTCGTAAATCGCTTCAATTTCATGTACATCACTCCAATGTGCAATATAGAGAATATAGAAAGCCCTCTTAAAATGTGATGGCCCTAAAGATCAGTATCAGTTTGATGTTGTGATGCAAATTGTTGCCAATTATATAGCATATTATTTAAATACATATAAACGAACAGTTTTACGTATTAATGTTGTTTTAGATAGGATTTTCTTTGGATTGGGGCGTGGCGACGTGCAGCAACAGACACGGTTTTCATGGATGTATGTTCTAGATTGATAAAAAATACATTGCGTTTTCTTCAAATCCAAATCTAATAATTTCATGTCTGAAATATCCAATGTACAATAAGCCTATAATCTTGATATGATTGTACTTAAAATGAAAGTAAAAACGTTTGGATAAAAGATTAATTGAGCATATAGCCAAACCAGCGATTAAATCGTTGTTTAATTAGATTGTATTGATGTTTTAGGATCCAGTATAAACAAGAAAGATCTGCATCTTCATCATCAACTGGTAATGTGAAAGATATGCAATATCGAAGCATAATTTGCTAGTTCCAGTGGCTTTCAAACAACCTGGTACTTTTGCACGCATGTAATAATTATGCACAGACAGAGACACGTATATATTTGTACTGTCAATGTTAATCATCAGGAGAGTCGTTTACCTCAAAATCAAGTAATGCAGACTTGTTTATCTCTGATTTCAGATGTTGAAAATCATGTACCGAATGGAGTTGATAAACACACCTTGAAAATGAAATCAATGCAGCATGGTTTGTTTTATCCATTCGTTAGATGATTCAGACAAGCGATTATCATTTGTTTACACTCCTTGTAGAAAGCATATTTGGAATCGGCAAGATTCAGAAATCGATAACAATAGTGATTACCTCTTCAAACGTTATTAGTTTACATAGTATGCAAATGCATTAAATTTGGTTAGCAGGCACTCAAAAGATCAATAGATATGAATCTTCTTTTTCTTTAAGGAGAATTTTTAGATGTAAATTTTGGGGAAATTTCGTTTTGAGTGAAATAAAACAGCAAAGTTTCACATATTCTATTCGAAAATACTTCAAAAGAAATTGGACAAATGTTAAATAACTTACATTGTTTCTGTGAACATTGATGCAGTGGTATCATACAGATGACAGCACGTGTGAAATAATGATACGTAACACTGTTCGTTTAGATGTATTTACACCATACGCCATATAACTAGCCACAATTCGCATCAAAACATCAAAAGAGTTTTGAGGACAGTTACTGATACTGACCTTGTGTGAAAGAAGTCTTAAAGCCCTAAAGACTTCTTTCACACACGGTGGTGATGGCCCATCATATTTTGATTAAACATTTGTGTATGGAGAAGTCAAAATAGAGAGTAAATTGAGTATATAGCACAAATATTCAAACTTTTTTTATATGGAAACACTCTGTACTTTGTGATGGGTTTTATATGGGGACCAACAACATTGATAAGCAGAAATTATCTAATAAAATAACAGGAAACTCATCATACTCTACATTATCATTGCCATAATAATACAAGTACTCTACTAAATAACTAAATAAAAGCATATACCCACACATACGAAGTGATAGTAGGGTTAACTGTTCAAGTGTGTGTTGCACGTGTGTGGGTAGGCGTGTTTTGGTAGTATGGAGGATGGGGTTATTCGGGGCTCATAATAGAGTATACGTCTCCAACTTTTTTCTTTTCCTTTTTTTAATGATCAGAATATACACAAGTCAGACAGGTTGATGTAAACTGATTAAGAAATTTGCCTCCGCGAAATGTTAGATACGACTATTACGACTTTCGATTTTGTGTGTGGGTGGCCTGATCCTGAAAATAACTTTATTGGGTGAACGTCCAGTCCAGTGACAAGAGTGTGGTGGGTGAAACATCATAAGGATCGGTAAATGATGATATAAATAAAAGTAAACCAGTGAACAACAGGAATGTCGATAAGTTTATTCAGGATAAACATAAAAAATGATTTAGTACTACTAATGATATAGATGTCTGAGACAAACACAGTGCCCAGACATAGTATTACCGTGGTAGAGATGTCGATCGATGAAACCGACGGTTTTGTCAGTTGGGAATTAACAAAGAGTTCATCTCTTTCACAAATGGTATATAAAGGGCAACATTTATTTGCATTTACAATAAAAATTTAGTTTTCGTCCGAATCGTAAGATGACAAAGACATTCGAGATTTGGTAATGAGGATTTCTCATTATCCCAACGAATAACCACATTTTACATTTCGTGTAGCATCACAGACGGTCGTTTATTAAGACCGCCGACAACTTATGAATAATTCATATTTGCACTATGCATTATGCATTAATAAAATTATGTGTTTGTTTTCATCTAGTTGATATGGCTGAAACGTCACATAGTTTAATATTTGGATTAGTTTATAGACTGATTGGTGTGGCACTCAATTATTTCACGATCAACAGTAATAAATTTTGTTTAGAAAAATAAAAAAACTGAAGACACTTAATATTTGAATAAATATAAATTTCAATATTGGCTTAATCAATTTTTATATGGAATAGTCTGCTGTTTATTATCAATAACCTGTGAAATATGATTAACGGTCGATTATTTTCTTGTTCGGGACAGAAATAAAGTATTCCTGCGTTTCGCTAGTATAACAGGAATAATTTGTCTTGTTCGTGCCGTTTAGATAGAGTAGCGCGTGAGCACGTGATTTGTGCTATTACGTGTCGCTGCATAGCGAGCTCGTGGTCATTTCTAGCCGTCATTCCGTACCAAATTATTTTTTTCTTTATTGTTTTTTTTTTTTTTCATGGAAAATTTACGTGGGTCCATACTTTAACAGGAATACTTAACATATATTCCAATGATATCCCTGGGGATAGTTTGTAGTGGGAAAGTAGTTAATCTGAACTTTCCCTTGCCTGAGAAAACAGGTTTCCGGAAAATCCGATTCTTTCCTGAGCAGGAAGGGGATTTTACTTCCTAGTTGTTAAAGTGTTTTATCGATCACAAGGCAATCATTACATTTGTCTGCACATTATGTTTATCTTTTGTATATTCATTTTCGTGTCTTAAAAAAATTAAACGCCGACTGATATTTATACTACGGTCTAGACGGCAAATATATTTTTTCGTTTTATAATTTTGTATGTTGGGTTCAATTTAAGTGAAAGGAAGGCGAGCTCTGTTGTTTATCTTTATCAAAGGTAGCTGACATGAAGCCTACAAAATACATGGTTTCTGTTCTTTGCCTTCTGTTCATGGGAAATTGTCGAAACTGAAACTTTTCCTCTGCATTCATGTGGCAAATTTTGGGATTTTTTTCCATTTTTGTCCCAACATCTGGCGTATATCTTCGTGTGGGGGACATAGCTCAATAAGTAGTACATTGGCCATTGTGGCATCAGGTAAAGATGTAAGATGTTTGGTCCGACACTACTTGCTCATGGTGGTTTGTGTTTCTCAGAGAGATAACGGTTGTGTGTTCTTTAGAAAAATACTTTACCTGTATGGTCTGTATGGGATGCACCTTTCCTTTGTTATACAGTGAGGTACGTGAATCTGCAAATTACTGTGAAAAGATCCTACCAAAAACGTGCAACAAACAAGAAACAAATCAATTGTCCTCCAGATTACCTGGCTTAAGTTCAGCACCTACAAAACAAAAGATAAAGCATGCTGGATCATAGTCATTTCATTTATCATAGACACGTGTACATGTATAATCAAACACATTTTGATTTTCTGTTGTACTGAAAGACCACGATATCGTATGTACAAACAACAAAAACGGTGTCACGTGAATTTTATTTCAACACGATCACGAATACAACGAGTTATGTGTTATGTAATGATTACACAAGATTTGTTGATAGAGACTTAATTTATCATTTAATTGAGAGACATGGTAATTATATAAACATAATCACAGAATCAATATTACAGATTGTGCTAATGATCCTTCGTTGTCTATTTAGAATTCTCTATTAGAATTCTATATTTTCAAAAGTAGTTTCGATACCCTTGCATCTAAAACTTCACGCACAATACTTTTCTCCGATGGCTTTCACTTTCAACACTGAACGTGATATGACATTTTGTTTTATAACACATTTTTGTATATCAAACATAGTGCATTGATATTCAATATTTGAATAGAGCAAACAGACTCTAAAGCTACCCTATTAATTCAATGGCTTATCCAATAAAGTATATAATCCTTGCATATTGATTGTAATGAAACAGAGCTTCTCTTTAAATAAGCTTGTTTGTTTTGCTTTCCAGAATGTCGCGGTAGTGAAAAGTAACGACCTGCGGTCTACCTGCCTCATTACCTAGTGGAAAAATTCATCGTTTTACACCTTCAACCATCTTCACCGCAGACATGTTACCTCTACCTCTACCTCGTCATGATCATCTTAAGTATGAAAAATTAAGTAAAGATATGTAATCCACACGTTATCGATTTTACCGCGATAATCGTTAACGACTACGTCACGCTGCACGTGGAGTCATAGAAATATTACAATTATGGGATGTAAGCAGTCTGCGCCTGAAACCAATACGAGGTCACTAACAGAGGCAGAGGAGGCCATGGCGGATAAGTTACCGGAGCCTGCTCCGCCAGCTCCCACGGATCCACGATTGCCACTGGACCCTAGACAAGTATTCAAGCTTAAAAAGTCTTGGAAGGGCATCAAACGGTGTATGGAATCGACGGGAGTGGAAATGTTTATAAGGTAATCTTTCATATTCTAATTTTCATTCATCTGTTTGTGTATGTGATGTTTAGCGAACGCTAGCCGTCTGCTACAGTGTGTATAGATGTTCTCGCTGTTGAGAGGTTTGTGGTACTTCCGACCGGATCTCCATAACTTCTCAGCGAACTTCCTTAAGATTTATCACTACTGCTTACTTTGCTCTAAGATAATGAAAAAAATATACAAATGTATTTTTCCTAGCCTATATATTAACGTGTTAAGCTGACACTAGGGTTGCACAAATGAAAACTCTAGTTATATGACAACGTATGGAAAATATTATTAAGTAATAGTACGGCTGTCCGTCAGATTTTCAACAACGACTGGACGACAGTAGATCAGGGATTTTTCCTATGTTCATGATTCTGGAGCAGGAGGGGATACAGGAGGGATAGCTGACAATACAGTCCCTACGTGCTGTGATTGCAAACTCGCGTTTCATCGATTTCTGTTTAACACAGAGAGGCAAGCCAAACACTCGCCTATGTTGTCTAAGCACTAATTCTAGATCCCAGAATCATGTCAGTCATTGTGTGGGTATAGCATTGTGGTTTATTGGTGTTGGAAAGGATATGGTACTGACAACTGATCTTTCTTACAATTTTAACACAAACTGATTTAATTATTGCCTATTTTTACAATTCTGGGGTTTATATTGGAAATATCGACACTTAATCAACGCCCAATTAAATGCACTGTTTATATACAAGTTTATTCGAATTTCACAAAAAGACATACTCAAATTATTTTTAGTCACTAAAACAAATATTGTGTATGGAGGAAAATACAAAATTAAAACTACAATTTTCTTCTAATTTACCATGGTAAAATATACTTTCAAAAATGATTATCAAGATAAACGCTACTTTTATCATAAGAAAATGATCAAAGTTAACGGTGTATGTCTATAATATTAAGATTCTGTAGGTAAGATGAGTATCCTGATGAACAATATAACACCAGTAACGTATCCGATGATGAGCTAGCATATTACGGTTAAAGTAAAGCACATCTTTCCAAACGTGTCGTCTGTGGGAAAATGACATTAAGGCCACCAAATCCATTTGAGAATACTACTGACAGCTCAATATGCGTAGTTCACATCTGTATAATTTTCTCAGAAAACTTGTCGTCAAGATTAAGTTGTTTGGGTCCTCATCCTGACTTTTTGTTATTGCTCGCAATCCCGACTTTTCCTTTTGCCCGGAATTTCTGCCTTTCATTTTATAATCCGTTGAAAATGATTCCCATTTGTTCTACTTTTCCTCAGATTAGTTGTCCTCTATTTAATATTCATTCTTTGAAATATATCATTCTTGTTTGATTTCCCTAGATAGTTTCAATGGTTTTTACTTCCCACCAGCGTAATACGACCAAGAATGTCCATAACGCCGCCTTACTCCCGAGTTTTCACATTAACATATCCTTAGAAACTGCCCTCCATTCGGAGTCATGACCTATTGGAGCTTCATTATTGAAATACAAGGACGTCCGAAAAGATCGCTTTTTTCTGATGTTTCTCGGTACTTGAAATGTAATATTCTTACTACACTGCATGTATCGTTCATTTAGACCTTAAATTGGCAGTCAATTATCTCCGCACTGCTAGCGTATTATCTTCCCATTGTTCAGACCAATGGTTACCCCATTGACGAACTGACAACCGATTGTTCAGCCCACTGACAACCTTTTGTCTACCCCATTGATAATCCGTTGTTCAGCCTAACGACAAACCATTGTCCAACCCATTGACAACCCGTCATTCAGCCTAACGACAAACCAATGTCCACCCCATTGACAACCCGTTGTTCAGCCTAAAGACATACCAATGTCCACTTAATTAACAACCCGTCATTCAGCCTAACGACAAACTATTGTCCACCCCATAGACAACCCGTCATTCAGCCTAACAACAAACCATTGCCCACCCCATTGACAACCCGTTGTTCAGCCTAAAGACATACCAATGTCCACTTAATTAACAACCCGTCATTCAGCCTAACGACAAAATATTGTCCATACATTTACTATCTAATTAACGATAACTATGTTGAGATTTCTTTAGAGATGGGAGATTGTTTTCTGAGTATTTAACATTGACTCCAGTATCTCTTATTAACCGGGTTTTCATTATCTGCATTTTATTGTCCTATTTTCCAGTAATTTTTATTGCCTGTGAGATTGAGTGTATCTGATAGCTCCAACACATCTAATACTCTCATAGGATAAGGAATTTACTAGCTAACGTTCAATATTATAAGAAAATTACAAAGCAAACATATTTATTCATTCAATGATATATTCATGTCTTTTACTTATCAAAATTTCATTTTTTTTTCTTTCAAAACGTCAAATTGATTTTGATGATATTTTGAAAAGTAACAAAACAGGGTCCTGTAACCTGCAAGTGAGATTTTCACATGGGGGATCCCTTATCATGCAAAGGTTTCAAAATATCTAGTGTACTTTGAGGAAAACCATTAACAAGTGGTGATCACTACATGGTGTGCCCTCTACGCGGCCATTCCCAATTAGATACTGGTGCGGTTATGTACATGTATATTTAGATGAAAGTGCTGTATATCGATTTTCGACGTGATTGTGGATCCTGAACACGTTTGGCTGTAAATGTGTGGGTATATATAAATGGTGTGATGTGACGGCAAAGATGAGGGGGAGTGGGCGGGAGGAGGGGGAGAGAGATGGGGGAGGATCTTGTCTCTGGTTAGACTCTATTAGGTCCATGTATCCATTTATTGATTTCAAGACTTTTAGTTAGCAGTGTAAAAATGCAAAGATGTATTGAGTGAACTCTATTTGCCCTACAAGCATGCGGTTTTCCCGATCAGTATTGTCAGCTTCCTATGATGAGGGTAATTTTTCAGGTCTTGTTTCGTGTATGAACTGGTCCCGAACTGGTCTGATAAACCGGTGCCCGTTTCATCTGTTTCCTCGATGATCTGGTACACCTATGCATTTGTGCCATGCCAGAGTTAGGTTCTCGTAACCTGATCACGACGTTCTTAACGTTATTGTTTAAATCAGGCTTCACTGATAATTAGTAATCTGATCACAGTTCAAATATAGGTGATTAAATGACAAATCTTCAAAACTTTTAAAGCAAAATTTTCTATCAAATTTAATTTTTATCTATTAATCATAATTACATTTTACATCCTGGATTTTTTGACAATTTATTGCTATTATTTTATTTAATATTCCTCGTTAGTTTGGACATATACATGTATGTCACGTGACCAGTATAACACCAGTGCTATCAAGGCCAAACAGCTGTTGTTTCTAATCTGTATGTATACACAGCCAATGATTGGGATAGGTGTGAATATATAACAGATAATGACTGGTGTATATGTGTACATATTGTATTCTGAATCTTCGCGCACGGTTCAGTTGTTCTGTCGATTCGTAGTCAAGCATCTGACGCTATTAAACGTGATAAATGTTTTTTTTTTTTTTTTCGTTTAAAAAATTTATTTTGAATCGATATTTGACATGTTATGTGTGTCTTGATACATCTGTTACCACAGGCTTTAACGGTGATTTGCGATATCTTAAGAGAAATAGCTCCAAATAGCGCAATCCACAATTACTCTGAATTATATACAATGTTCCTGTTTAAGGACAGTGGCTTTCGAGGAGACCTGTAATCTTCATTCCGCTTGACATCATGTAGTTCCTGTATAATATACACATATTTTTGCTTATATACCAGTGTAATGTGTTGGCGTATACCACATCCAGTTCGCAATGCGAGTATATCTGATGTCTTCTTCGTCAAGTTCCTAAAATCCATGTCATATGTCGCTGCAAGTATATATAGCAGAAGGGTCGTGTTTTACAAGTATATAATGTGGTATTATATGTTACATCCGGTTCACGAAAGTTGCTGTTCATTACAACCAGTTTACGATGCGAATATCACATATCATATACGATATTTACTTTATGGAGTTTGTTATAGTCGTATGTCATATGCTGTTTTATATTACAACAGGTTAAACCGTTCGAGTTGCGGGTATCCCATGTGCTGATGTCCACTATATCCGGTTCGCTTAGAGTTTGTTACATTTGTGATGCCTGTATGATACGAGTTCTGTCTATTATGTCCGGTTCACGAGCTTTACCATAACAGATGATTTATCGCACTACATCCGTTTCGCGAAGATTTTTGACACGTTTAACCTTCAGTAACATCCGGTGCGCGATGTGATTGCCCGTATGTTTCAGGTTACTCTATCCGTTGATTGGTACGTCTATGTACTGCCGGTGTGCTTGTTCCGGTTTGATCTACGTCTTTTGGTGTCCGCTTCACAATACTTGTATACGTAGTCATATTCTCTTATCTAATTCATTTTGTTAGTATGGTCCCAATCTAACGCCGTATGAAAGTGCGGTACTCTGCAACATGCGATTTTAAAGCACTTGAGGGCATAATTCACCCCACCAAATATGGCATGACAGGTGCTGCTGTATACAAAATCCGGTCCATGCATATCTTACACATTTTTCGCACTACATTCAGGTAATTTTCGTGGGGTTTTTTTTCAGAGTTACTATTTCGTGGACATTTGACGTCGCGGATACATACTTATTTTCACAACCGAGAATACATAAATTATTATATTAACAATATTAACGAAAACATTGAAAAGAAATCCCGCTTGGAACTTGATGACTTTACAGTACAGGTATATTCTAACGCAGAAAAGATATAGATGTTTGTTATTAGACGCTGTGCTACAAGTCCACAGCCTGGTACATTATTGATTAAAAATACAACACAGGTTTACATGTAAATTTCATGTTACATGATCCTGAATTTGTTATTATATACATACTTGTTCCTGAAAAGGCCTTGTAATATTAAACTCTACTGTCATAGCAGAAAAATCAGGTATATGACCGTGACCTTGACGATGTGAGTATGGTTATGAAAGGAAATCGGGAAATACGGTACACCTTTTATTAAAAAACAGCAAAATAACTTTTACTGACGACGACGAAGACGACGACGACGATAATGATGATAATGATGATAATGATGATAATGATGATGATGATGATGATGATGATGATGATAATGATTGATGATGATGATGATGATGATGATGATGATGATGATGATGATGACGGTGACGATGATGAAGGTGACGATGATGATGATGATGATGATGATGATGATGATGATGATGACGGTGACGATGATGATGGTGATGATGACGATGATGATGATGATTGGTAATATGTGTACTTCTATGTATTTATGACATGACTTTCCACTGGGTATACATGCACATCAACTGCACATGCACATCAACGCCAATGTGACATAGTCTATGTCCTAACAGATGCAAGGCTAATTAGCTCTCTCTTCAGCTCCTATTGAACTACAAACATGCCATTATGCTGCGTTCAGATAATATCGGTTAAATATCAGACCGACATAGGATAGAATATTCAAGTTTGATACGAACTGATATAAGGCAATGATAATAGAAACAAGATACTCTTCAAAACGATCAAACGAAGCACCAAAACCCATCACACGAGCCATTGTAAACAAAGAACATTTTTAATTCGTCGTTACTCGCCTCGGAGTGGGTCATGTGACATTCGTTATCATATCGCCATATTGTATAGGCTAAAACGATTTTCATTTCCATGACATTCTTTATACATATATATGTATATACAATGAACATCAATATGAATCATATGGACTGTCAGTTTTGTGATAGTCGACACTGTTATGAACTTTTCTATAGTCACATGTGTGGAAACTGGTACCAAAATGTTTCGGAACTTTTTCTTCCTCCTGGTAATGTCAATAGAATACACAATCTTATAACACAACCAGAAGAAGATTAGAGATTGACGTTTAGATGACTGCACAGTCACCTTCATCAGACAAATGACCAGCGTGGATCGTGCTAGCACTGATGTACGTAGTGTACGAGATGGTAAAGAATCGACCAACGTTTTTCGCTCTACTATAATTCTATGTACAATATGGTCGAAGATAGTGGGACGAGTTGGTAAACAGTTGTTAGACCAAAGAACACAGTATGGTAACAATGTACGGTAGTCAACTCGACTACCGTTATATCATAAGGATAAATCACTCCAACAGCACGTGCTTATTGGTCATTTGTCTGATGCAGGCCACCGTGAAGTCATGAAATGTCACACTCAAAACTTCTACTGGTTGCGTTACAAGACCTTCTATTCTATGGAACCAATACGGATCCTGATTGGTTGAGAACAAAGAAGATCCCCGATACGATAGTGACAGCCACAAAAAGATCCCTATAAGACCTAGATTGGAGACTGGTCAAGCTAAAAAGAAACCCGGAGTTTCCACAAGATGCCAAGGAAAGCATCCGTTAATGGATTCCGTACAAATTCCAGCCCGTTATTGATATATCCACGTCTCCACTCAGCATGCTCTACTGAAAGCTTCATTCAGATCGTCACACAAATCTAATCACATATATAGATTTCCCCAGCTTTGGTCAGCGATGCACATAATAAACAATCGTGGATTTAGTATATAGTGGACATTGGGCACTCGCACGGCAGTAATGTAATTCTGGCCAGTCGTTGTGGTCAATCATATGAACTTAGGTAAACAGTGTTAGTTTATAATGATATGGTGTGTAGGCTTGTAGGGATGGGCTAGGTCGGAGACTAGGAAAATTTCGGTGTTCGCTGTGCGTTGACATCACTAAAGTGAGCACTCCACTCCCGTCGACTCGACACACAGATTACGGTGTTCCGTATGTAATTACCAAGAAAATGTTTTAGCACTAGCCAATGCTACTTACTAACCCTGCGGACAGCCTTCAGGAAACAGTACACCGTACAGTTAACCAATACCTATTAGGAAAATAGTTGAAATATATCTTTGTTTCGGACAACCGTTTCCCGGGTCTTCTTTGCTACTAAGGGACGATTCTTTACTTTCCCCCTAAATAGACTGTTTTATTTACCAACGCGTATTCGTTCCTCAATATTACTTCATCCTGCCAAACTGCTCGTTACTCAAGCATTGACGGCGAGCAAATATTGACCTCATACAATTGCCATTCAGTGTCCAAGAAACAGATCGCCCTATTCGACCAAATTCTAATTCTGTTTTACATTCTGTAATAATTATTTTGTATCAATAAATGCGCGCTTAGAACAAATAATGGGACCATGAAAACTACGATAATATAACGGTTATTTCAAAACAATCCCTATGAACGATTTGTAGTGAGATTTAAATACAGAGGTCTCAAAGTCTTTAAATGATATTCTGCTGTTCAAGCATTGTTTCCCCAAAGTCCCTTTCAGAGACAAACAAGAAACTCGATGAATCTGCGGATTTGTTTCTCATACAATTATGCAAGAATGGATTTTTTTCTGGTCTACCTGGGTCGCAACTTTCCAACATATTTCAATATTGAATCAATTATTTCTTCCAAGAAGACACCATGTAGATTGCAGTAAAAACGGACACGCACCTTGACAAACGTCATGTTTCTATGACGCACAAGCTTTCCTTTGTTAAAATATCTGTATATTTTTATCCAATACAAATAAGTATTGTTGATATTGATTTCCTTGATGATATGTTAAGACACGATCAGCAATGAGTCATTGATTGAGTTCACAAGTACCTGCGAAGAATTATGTAATAACGTCAGTGTTTCACAGCTAAAATCCAATCAAGCAAGGACAGCCGACTACCTGAGTCTAACGGAGGCCATTCTGGAGTGTTTGGATCATGAAGTATGCGCCAAATTGCTTATAATGTACATGATGGTTTAGTTTTCGTTTGTTTTGTAACATCTGTAAAATAAAATCCCAATGCAGCTCAAAACCCTTTTACAATGTCTGGTAGGGTATCAAATAATTTGGTCTATTGAAAACATGTAGTGATTTCTAATGGCAAAAAGTTAGATCGGGTTAATGGGAAGTGTACTTTTCATCAAGTTAAATGTGTAGTGTACTTATTATCAAGTTAAATGTGTAGTTTACTTATAACCGGTTAAGTGTTTACTTGTAATCAAGCTAAATGTGTAGTTTACTTATAACCGGTTTATTGTGCAGTGCACAGAAACTATTTGTATCCACGAGACACGCTGTCGTCTCCAATAAGCCAGTGTAATTTTAATTCTTATCAATTTATCGGTAAACCAATTTTGGTAAATTCTTATACAAAATGTTTTTTGTGATTGTAAACCAGAACGTGTTAACGGAAAATCTTTAATGACCTTTAACATTAGATGCATATCTCGAATGCTTCTTACTGTTGAAATATGATAGTGGATGTTATAAAATGTGCTTATACCCTATATTCTAGACTCTTATCAATGCAAGATGCTCGATAGGGATGAGGTATGTATATATATATGAGGTCAAGGTTCATAAAATAATGTGTTCGTTAACATATACGATCAAGGTGTTAGGAAGAGAGGTGATGTTTAGTCGTAGGAAAGTAAGGACTACAGTGTGATATAATGAAGTCTAGTCCTAGATGTTTGACAGCGAGGGATTTAAAAAGAAATAGAAAATTAGGAATAAAAAAATTATATAGATGTCAGTTGAAGAAATTTGGCTGCGAAGTTATGAAATGACCCCCATCGAACCCTTGGCGTTCAAAAAGCTCCGTGCGCATGAAAATACGGGTTTGGATGAGAATAGACGAAGACCTGTTAATATCGTTCTCTATTTGTTAGAGCGAAGAGGAAGAGGGAGATAGGTAAAATGACTATGTTTATCTTATCCTTATCGTATCGAATGACTGGTCAAGAAAAGGATAATTAGGTTTAGATGATAATTCTGTACAATTGTATTTATTATCATTAAATTAGTGTTTCAAAGAAAAAAAAATATCAAGAATTATTATAGATAAAGGGCAAGATGATAGAGATAAATCAATAACGTTCCAGTTGTTCATGGTATACTGGTACTCCCTTACATTTGTCTCAAAGGACTGTTTAAATGTCACTTCCTTTCTCGAAACGCCAGTCAAATTAAACAAAGTGCAGTCAACTTAAATGCCAACTAGAATTATGCAAATAATTGCTGACTCCAAGGACGACGTGCGGTGATTTTACAGTGATTTTTTAGTATAAAAAATCTCTTTATTGGAACATATTTTCCTGAATCAAAGATACTTTTGTCCCACACCTGATTTATATGGAAATCCGTTGACAAATTACAGGTGTGGTTTTTTATCAGGGAAGTGTAAAAGAGGTTTAGACGCGACGGTTCTCATACTTAGAGCCGTAACTGCCAAGATGACCCCTTTATGCCCCACAGTACAATCACACATCCTGAGGGAAACAAGCTCTGTATTATCGGATTGCCTTAAGCAAACTGAGTGATACTGTCACATCAACGTCACCGCTCTATTGATCCTCTACTATTCAATGCGGCCCGTTCGCCCCAATTACACAACAAACCAACGTTATTGGACCCGACAGTTATACTGTAATACTCATTTCGGCGAAAGGGAGGTGTTATTGTAACAAATCATTTCGAGATTAAGTAATTTCTGGTTTCAGAATAAGAAGTATAGATGGAAATGTGGGTCAAGTGATAATTTATCTGAGCGCGTCTCAAAGTACGTCAACGAGTATAAATGTAACCTGAAAGCTCCTAGAAAGCCTCCTTCAGCCTAGTACTTTGGAGCAAAATGGGTACAAGACGCCTATTTCATTGACTCCTTTAGAAACAGCAATGAATACACTTTGTTAACGGAATCTTAATTCAAGAACAAATTCGATTAAATAATGATAATATAACCAGGTAAACTAGAATATTCGATCGAGGAAAGAATGGTTTCATCTCAACGCAAAGCATTGGATTCTTCTGTGGAGTCAGAGAATCTGTTTTCAGTCATTAAAAGTTGCATTTTTCTCCTGTCTGGTTTCAAGATGGCGATATAACATTCAAAGATCAAACCAGATCACAGCTACATATTTCTTTGATAAGAAAAACCTTTTCAATATTACCGTCTTGTACACAATATCGAGCAATCCATTGACCTTTGTGAACGAATGAGCTGGCATACCTTATAAGATACCGTTGTGCAATTCAATGTTTCGAGAGATATACCGCTACAGATTTATGGTATTTTACACAAGACTACATTGGGTTTCAATTTGGTATCGTTTCATTTAGAAATCCGACTAACACGGATAATTCAAGTTCGAGAGAGCACCCCAATTAACAAAGACGAACATAGGCGTGATGGGGAGGAAGGAGACGGAAGTGACGTGTTCATTACAATGTTTCTATGTTACTTACACGAAAGTATCTGCATGTCGTAACCTTTTCGTGTCAGTAGAAGTTAATATCACTGTGAGTTACTGATAACACACAAGCTGTAATTATATATAGCTTTGCTACCACTCCTATGAAATATCATATCACGACTTCTCGAACATTGACCTTGTTCACATCAGTAGACATTTTCTTTGTCAAGGTTTTAATAAACACCGCTGAAAACTGTAGAATTGATTATTCTCAGATAACGCCGTTTTTAATTCTGTTTTGTTTACCAATATGTTCAGAATCTGACAGTATGGTGATACGTTGTTGATGTAGATATCTTCTATAACACGTAAATAACTTGTAAGGCTCTTGTCTGTGTAACTGATAGATTCACGTCATGATAAACAGTATTATTTCTACGGTAAGTAAATATAAACTTGATATCAATTATTGTGGCACTCGTGGATTATCAGTAGTTGTAAGCATCTTTAACACGTGCTTTGTATTGTAGTGTGTAAGTATTCTGTATGGATATTAGTTAACACAAAGACGCGAACACGATAATCGTATTGCAATTTCAAATACATCAAATCTGTTTCTCCACCGACTTAATCCGCCTGCTTACATAGATCATTGCCACATGGTTTCTTAGGATCGGACATGGCTATTGTTATTATGCTGTGGAGAAGTTTGTGATGGTTTGATGAATATAATGGGTATTTATGGAAAATTCATTTTTGATCTAAAATGTCTTATCATGTGTAACTAGTTTAGTCAGGCATACCAAGTCCTGGATGTAACGTTTTTGCCAAGATTTTACATGATTTCTGAATAATCCGATCTATGTTGCCGTAGTAAATGATATTGTGGGCGATTTTCATTGTGTTCGGTTGATTTTGTTAACCTAAATAACATGGAGATAGTCATCTAACTGTACAATATGTGTGAGAGAAGACAGGGCTCTGTTAGAACGCGAACAATATTGACATCACAACTATGTGTTAAGTTTTCAATAATAACATTACCACAGTCCGTGATGTTCGTTAATCATATCGTGAGGTCATTAATCGTCAGAATCAATCAAATGGAATCTTTTATTAGTTTATGGACTGTCGTTAATACATTACTACACACTATGACATGGTCTCCAGGTAACAATTTCCTCTTGCTATAAAACCAGAAACACGATACAAATTTGTTATTTCCAAACATTCCACAGACGCTAGCAAGTTTGTATCACAATTATTTCAACATGAAAAATATTGGAAACTATTCCTAAGAGTGATTTTGAGAATTGGATAAAAAAATATATAGTTTAATCATTACAAAATATAACACATCATAGGTCAAACTACCTGTTGCTATATATAGATTGATAAACAGAGATAGATCTGAGATAACAATTTAACGCGAACTTGCCGTGATGGGTCGAATAGGCTGATGTCCACGGTGGCGTGGTTGGTTACTTTTTTTATACGTTTAGTTTTATCGTTTCTACTGGATACAAAATCCAATCACAACAAATAGCGTTGCCTTACGTTAATTGATTCGGCTCTTGAGCACTAGAACACTTTACTACAAATTGCCGCGGAAAAATTTACCCTCAGTGGTTCCAGAATTCCTACTGCGGTTACTCCTTGGTGAATCTCATATACGGCATCTCGAGACAGCGAGGGCTATTATATATCTTTCTTGGTGTGTATTACCCGCAGCACAACACGCGTACAATTGTGAATATCATAAATCAAACCTTCAAATAGACGAAATATCAATTTTCCGCTCGAGAGAAAATATATTGCTAAATGTTTCTGACACATTACTGTGTATAATATTCCGAAGTCAAAGGATTGGAAGTCGTTAATTCTATGAAAAATCCTTACCATTTTTGACGTCTATTCCTTCTAATGAATTTAGGCTTCGATGTCTTTTCACTGATGCCGTTGTGGATTTGGTTTTGGATTTGTGCATTAATGACAGATATCTTGAAAATGCTATGGTTTTCAAAGTAGTACTCAGCTGAAGCACATAATTTGACGAAAAATATTGCAACTGCATCTCAAGCCGAAATTGGCTTTTTGATGTCTTCATTTCCAATCACGCAGGATTTCTAACATAACAACCATTTAGTATCAAAGTGAAACTGATTTTTAAATATTTTTTTATTTTCAAAATGTTCAGGAAAGAGCATGTCAGGGCTAGAAATGAAGTTGTCTCCACATCCCTAAACCATGACCTCAATCAGATGATGTATTTGTGAAAACGAGGTTGATATTAATCAGTGGTAGGTTCTTCCAGCAATTATTTTTAATCCACAGAAAGTATAGCTATCCTTCACAGTGTATACAGGTGGATCTTGCATCTTCTCGATTCCTCGTCAGCAATTTCTGCGAATGAGGTCTGTCCATAGGGACGTATAAAAAATAGGATCATAGGTTAATGTAACGAGAGCGACACATGAACAAGAAAGAGATTGACTCGGAGACCAACGTCCGTCTCCAGGGAAATACAACAATATAATTTCATCAGCAAACATATAAAATTATTCCAAGAACCATTCATTTTTTATCATATCCTTAGTCTAAAGTGTTTTAGTAATACCCACCGCAGAGCTTAACAAGACATTTTCGTTTCAGTTATTTGATCCGTACACTCAACTTTGTAACGTAAAATAAAGGATTTCAAATAACCTAGCCCGCCTGTCTCAATATTGACGAACTAAATTTACTGATACTTCTTAGTGCGTACGCCATTTTGTATTTTCAATATCAAAGATTATTGGTGTAAACAGCAACAGACGATGTCGTATAGGTTTATATTTTTGCCAAGTCACTGTATATACTTTTGTTTTAGATTAATAATGTGTATTTTATTTCAGAATGTTCCGGTCGAATACTGACATCAAAAGGCTCTTCGCGAAGTTCGGTCATCTGAAGACAGAAGAAGAAATGAGAATGGACGATATTCTCGAGAAACATGCAACTACTGTCATGGCGACCGTGGACGAAGCAATGAACAATATTGACAATGTAGATTTCGTATTAACACTACTGAAACACCGTGGTAATTACCACAAGAAAATCCCGGGATTTACGTCAGAATTGTTCTGGGTAAGTACATCAGCTCAATAACACTACTGAAACACCGTGGTAATTACCACAAGAAAATCCCGGGATTTACGTCAGAATTGTTCTGGGTAAGTACATCAGCTCAATAACACTACTGAAACACCGTGGTAATTACCACAAGAAAATCCCGGAATTTCTCTGGTTAAGTAAATCGACTCATGATGAAGTCCTTAAATTTGCAAGCTGGACTGGAAAAGCTGGCCCAGCACTTCGCAACGATTATGATTTGATGAAATGAATATTAAACGAAACAGTTTCCAATACAGACTTTCATTACCTGTTTCATTTTTGTTTCTATTTCGACTAAAACAAAAAAGATAAAGAGCATCATTTAATTAATGACATGTGGATTGTATCACCTGAATATTTTTTTCGTATCTGGCGTCTAACAGTCTGTCATTTAGAACGGTTTTTTATGGGAAATGATTATTCCATTACCCGAAATTTGGTTAAACTAACTGCTTCACTATGAACACTGTAATGATAATAACTAATATCTGTGTCATACCCCCTGTAAAGCACCACTCCCCCCCTTAACTCCATACATTGCTGCCATCCTTACAACACTCGAAATCAATGCTCTATTGCTGTTTTTTTTCGGCGCTGAGCTAAATACCCTGCCTTCATTTTATTTATTCCATTATGAGAAATGTAACCCCTAAAACAAACACACTTTCTGCTTTCATCATTTGTCGGATCTGCGTTATCCAGTATCACTATAAGTCGGTTCCACAATACAAACTGTCGGACCCACGTTGTCCAAAATTAACATCCGCCAGGTCAACACTATTTGGTATCACCATCTGTCGGATTAACGTTATCAAGTATCACCATCTGCCGGTGTCATCATCTGTTGGATCCACACTACCGGTATCATAAACTGATAGACCCACGTTCCTCATTATCCGGAATCACCGTGTGTCAGACCCACGGTATCCAGTGTTACCACGGTATCCAGTGTTACCACGGTATACAGTGTTACCACGGTATCAAGTGTTACAACGTTATCCGGTATTGCAATCTTTCGGACCCATGCTATCCGGTATCATACGGTAACACCACATTTTATGTAGTACCACATTATCCGGTATCACCACATTATCCGGTATCACCACATTTTCTGGTATCACCTCATTATCCGGTATCACCACATTTTCTGGTATCACCACATTATCCGGTATCACCACATTTTCCGGTATCACCATATTATCCTTTATCATCACATTATCCGTTTTCACCACATTATCCGGTATCACCACATTATCCGGTACCACCACATTATCCGGTATAACCACATTATCCGGTATCACCACATTTTCTGGTATCACCACATTATCCGGTATCACCACATTATCCGGTATCACCACATTTTCTGGTATCACCACATTTTCCGTTATCACCACAATATCCGGTATCACCACGTTATCCGGTATCACCACATTTTCTGGTATCACCACATTTTCCGGTATCACCACATTTTCCGGTATCACCACATTATCCGGTATCACCACATTATCCGGTATCACCACATTATCCGGTATCACGTTCTTCGTTATTCAGTTGGGTTGCTTTTAATTCTATGAAATACAATATATCGGATTCCACTCATTGTTTTTTCTAAAGAAACTTTCAGATTGAATTAGGCGGAAATAACATATGAAGTTTATTTTTCGAAAATGGTGGTATACTGTAGACAGAGATTCAGAGTCCTTTGTCGACGTATTTCATAGAGATATATAGTACATGTGTACTGAATTGATAAATGACAAGAGCAGTTATATATAGAAATGTAATTGCTTTGGTTTTGAAACTTATTCCCCTTTTTTAGCTGTACTATGTCATTTGCTCTGAAGAAACTACACCTTCTTAGATAATTATTTTGACTTCGTCCAATCAAGTAATAAAATATTGTTCTTCCCATGGTGACCAAAGCGATGATGCTATTAACTTGGAGACTAGTTGTCTCACAGACCGGGCACTTGTCGAGTATTGATTCAGAATAATGTGTTCGATAATGAACTGTTTGATAATCCCGACGGAAACTTACGCTTAACGAAGGTCGCCTCCATGTACCCTGTGTTAATGATCAAAATGTCCGTGTAGCATTTTATTGATGTCATAAGATTGATGAAAAGAACGAGGTTTATGTAATTATCCTTTAGTAACAAAACAACATGGACTTTAAAGTAGATGAGGAAGCTAAACATTTGCTTTGAAGAAAATTTGCATTGAACAGAATCCGATATATACATGTATATATATATACGGCTTGGCTAATATCCAGAAACATTATAGTACAGTTTCAATTTTTTCATAAATATCATATCATTTTGAATATCATCTATTTTGTAATTTCGATTGCTGAAGGCGGTATTGTTTGGTTTTTAAATGTCAAAATCCAATAGCCAACCATTCCGAACTCTACGGCAAAATATTTTGTAGTTTTTAAGGTTTTTATTTTAGATTCTAGTGTCCGGATCCAATATCCCGCAGTTGATTTGTTGATGCTGTTCTGTGCTGCAACATACTGCTTCCATATCTACAATATATGTACATTTCTGATCTACATATGTTGCTCTTGCCTGTTAACGTATTAGCAAGAATCAAATATAAGCATGGTAAAACGTATTAGCAAGAATCAAATATAAGCATGATAACACGTAGCATTATTTAGGCTTTTTGATTGTATCTTTTATTCATCATACATAATTCCTTTGTGACATCATCATGGGCCCACATGTGATCACATGATTATGATCACGTGGTTTTTGCTACATTTTGTTTTCTTCTTCTTTTGGTATACATTGGAACAAGAGTTCCAAACGGAGCAACCCTATAGATTATACTTCGATACAAAATTGACTGTGCTCTTACATTTCACAACTTCAGGATATTGCACGTAATTCACACAATTGTCGTATATCGAGATAGCATGGCCATCGATCAGACAATAGATGATGAAGACTACCGACCGCTGTGATAAATCCAATTGTCGTACGTACTGTGTACGTCATTGTAAGAACTGGATCACGTGAGAGTTAATCAGTACAAATATCGAACTCATGCACATGACCTTTACCTCCAACCCCAGATCATACGATGTGATTTCTTCCGTCGTCTTAAAATTTTCAAATTGGTATATTTTTTTCTGCCGATGATGTATTTCAAAAGCATACATAATTTGATCGTGATTATATAGTTACAACATATTTGCATTATAGAATTATTCCTGTAAATTATCACAGCTACATGTGATATGCATAATAGTTTTCATCAAATCCATTTTGTGTGAAATATTTCAAAGTATCTCTATCATTAGAATATTTTTGAAATACTTCGGCATTTTAACTGTTGACTTGTTAATGCATCTACAAAGCCGTACATATATTTCGCCATTGTTACATAACACCTCACTATGGATACCAGAAACATCACACCTGGTGAAAGGTACCAGAAAAACAATGATGTTACACCTGGCTTAGTATAACAGAAACACAATACCACACCCGACAAAGGACACTAGCAACACAATTGCAATGTATCTGGCAGTGACACCAATCTATCCTCCGAGTATATCGAGCTTGGTATAACAATGTGTCCTAGCCTTATTGTTTATTTTAGTAACAAATATTATTTTGAAATTACCGACCTTTGGGACGCCAGCATCAGGGAAATCACGTGTATTCGTGTGTAGCAACACTATCCTATATACATACGACCATGAAATCAGCATGGCAACGTAATTATTTTCAAAAACACGTAATGTGAAATTGCAAGCATGGTCTTAGTGAAGGTTTGAGAAGTAATCTACTTTATAAAAGAAAAGATCAAACAAATGTTATATTTCAATATTTACGCTGTCAGTATTCTGAAGGTTGCCCAGGGATACAGAATATTTCCATTTCTACATACTGTTTGCTTAACATGAAGTCTGAACGTCGTTCCTTTCTGTGTCCCTTGAATGGTTGTTCTGTGACCTGCATGCCTATCTGATGGCTTTCCTGTTTCTGATTTAGGCTTCCAATCTTTTAATTGTTCTGTAGGTATGCTCCCCCTCTACTACTCCCTCCAATTCACCTTTCTTCTTTAGTTTTTGAAGTTCCAGAAAAAGTGATGTTTGCGATAGTTAAAGGGTTATTTGAAAATATCTGTTGAAGTGTAGGTGATTTTTTGGATGAATTGATAGTAAAGGGTCATTTTGGCATTAAGATAGAGTTGGTTGAAGGTTGATGGGAAAGTATGATTAGTGAAAGTAGTGAGGTGGGGCGAGCCAGGAAAGGTAAGAAAGGGTTATGTTTCCTGGGAAGGAGGGACCTTTTAAATGAAAATATGTGTGGATGTGGTAACTGTTTTCAAGCATCGATAACAGTTATTCTCAAAGAAGGCCCAAAGTGTTATTATTGTAACATGTCACCACACTTATCGTTTAAATACAAAATACTTTCAAAATATTGTAAAGTCGTGTCCTTTCATAAGACTGGGATAAAGTTATTGTTTTTTCTCACGCAGAGATGAAAAGTCACAAGTCACGAGCAACACCTTTTAAGAAATGAGGTCTGAAAAATAAAACCTTTCAAACGTTATTGCTCTCAGACAATATTCTGTTGTATATGGTTGTCTCAATTCCCTTAGTTCAACCATTTGTCATTTTGAAGAGAGATGTGAATAGTTGGTGTCCCTACCAGCGCAATCAATGAATGAGAGGAAGCATCCCTGGTGGCTCTTCATGAATACATCGATATGGCACAATACGATCGTATAGCAGAAGGTCATAGTGTTAGCATTGTAGAAAATCGAGGTTAAAGGTTAAAGTATTAGCATTGGTTGCTGTAGCAGATAATATAGCTCAATTACTGGTGGCAACGTATCTGACATTTGTTATGTTCTATACGAGGTCTCGCGGGAAGAGACGTGGGTTTTAGTAATAGCGCTTCGCATACTTTTCCGCAGAACTGTTGTAATATACATGTATATGTAAACGGATATTACGGATACAACAAAATGTAGATTAGTTTCATGAGGAAAGCCATTGTTGCGATATTTCACAGTACTGAAAACCTATCGAAAACCATTGACATCTGACAAAGAATCCCCCGATGCCGCCATCTTGTTTTTGATATATGACAAGGTGTACTCCAAACAAAGCTTGACCTAAAATAAATATGATTTAATATGTTATATTTCACTGCGCAGGCACTTTTGCTTTGATTTATTCTTCTCTCGTTTCTTTAATATTTAATTTTTTCCTTCTGATGTTAGAAATACATTATAGTGCCAGTTTAATGCCGTTTATGTGTTGAAGTTTAGTGGTAAATATAGCTGTACCACCACGGAGAGTACATTGATCTCTCCTGGCACGTACTTGATCACGGAGATGTCGTTCCTAATAACCCCGCCATGCGCCGAAATAAGTAGATTCCCATCACGTATAGCATTCTCTCCCCTTTGTTGTTCTACGTCATGACAATTTCTATCTTTCATCTTAAAACGATGTTATAGATGCAAAGCACGCACATATTTCGTTTTTTAGAAGTTTAATTAAGGTTTCTGAAAATGGAATTCTGTGACCGTATTAAATACAAAAATACCGTCAAAAACCTGTACAATTTAATTCTGTGGAAGACTTCTGCAATGGCCGACGGTTACGTGGTACTGCGCGTGTCTAACTCTCGTACTTTGCATTGTTGTATTTAGAAATTGTTGTATGATACTGGATAATTAATGTTGGTTACTTAACAATAAAACAATCGATGGTAGAAATCGCCTTTCTTGTGATCTAGCAGGTTTTAATCACGGTCGAGCAAAGGAAAACGTATACGTAAAATCCGCAAAAACGTTTTGAGAATAATCCTTCAAAAAGGAAATAAGTTCCATACTACCAACTAATTGTTCCGATTTCAGTAGAATAACGGAATACGTATTTTATTAAGCCTTAAAATAAAGCCCGGCCATTTTGCTCTTTTGTCCATAAATCGAAAATTAAAGAACAGCTAAAGGTTTATGTAACAGTTGGAAAATATATATTTTAGATCATCCGCTTTGAAACTTATTTTAGATGATTCCGGATAAGAGCGAGATACCACCACGCGACCTGAACTTTAGAAATCACTAAAAAGTCACTCAATCGGTCCAGTCAGATATTCTATATATTGGTGGTATCAAACTTCAGGATTGTTCATACCAAGCAGAGACAGCGACGTCAACATTAACTTAGGAACGAGACACTAAGATGTCGGTACGCAGGTGCCCGTATGATTTACTTTCTTGTCTCGCTCCTTGGTACGCAAGTGCAATGGTAACTCATTACACTTTAAAAAGAAACCATCCACAACAACAGACATGGACAGTTGTATTCTCATAAAAAGTGAGATTTATTTTTGTCGATATATTGCATGCAAGCAATACCACAGAATCCCCGCTATTCGGACACGGATTGCGTACGATATCGTCTAATAATACAGTCCAGACAGGGAAAGACGCCAAAGTTATGCGGTCACGATATCTCTGGATTGTGGTCAACAACTAGCCAAGATTCCTTGTCTAAGGAAATACACTAGATCCCTGTCGAAAACAGGCTGCTCAGCTTTATCTCTGTACAATGTTTACAAGTATGGACATAAGTTGCTGTTGTAGTGTGTTTTATAATCCTTCACTTTAAATAAATAACTCCCTAACACACAAAACCGTTATTGATATAGTTTGACTATTGGCAACCCTAAACAAAACATTAAGGAAGTCGGTGTGGACTATCCTGAGATTCGTTCATCGTGTTTAAATTTTCCTGACCATTTCTTGTTAGATCTTACTGCAGTTATGCCGGTAGTAATATTGATTGAAGAGAACACATTTACGACAAATAAAGAATTGCATGTATTTCTTATATATTAGTATGTACATGTATGTGTGATGGTCAGAGAGTACAATTAAGTTACCATACATCACTTACCAGAAAGTCACTCCATTATCAATTAACAGAACGTTCTTAACCTGATTCATATAAAGATAGACAAAGATAAGATGAAGGCATTTGAACTTTATATTCACAATTGATACAAATTCACATTTTTTTGTGAAAATAATTCATATAGATTCTGAAAACACTGACGTCATCAATTATCAGCAACGTATTTCAGTGGGATACTTTAACAGGCAGTTTGTTAACCCTGAAAATGTCTCGACGTCTGATGTTTGTTTGCCATCAACGTCTGACCGAAATTTTAGCTCGAACGCGTTAATAATTCTGTTTGTTCATCAACACTTATTGTCATTTTCTCGACAAAGATTGTCTTGAACACGGTAAAATCCCTATGACGTACTATATGGCTTATTGCATGACCCGAGTGATGATAACTAGTTTTTTCAGTTGAATGATGTCCTACTATTTATTTCATTCTTTTTTTTCTTTTCTTTTTTTTTTTTTTTTTTAGATTTTATGAAGGCTTTAAATGGAAAAACTTTTGATTGCTTATTAAAAACATACTGAAATATAAATGTATATCCAAAGACCCCTACCTCAAACCTAGTACTATCCTGTCTGGTACCATATTAGATATAAGTATTCGATAAACACATATGTATATAAATAGAAGTCAACGTCTTTAGGGAGATGGGAATCCATCCTAGCACTAAAGCTTGTTGTACATGCAAGTATTTCACTGTACGCTATAACACTGGCTTTTGTTGTTGTTTTTTTTTTTCAAAAAGATGAGAAACGGAATAGGTTGTGCTGATGTGAATGTGTCCTTGGGCAATACACTATATTCTAATTGCTCTGGATGGCATTGGTGTGTCTCCCGTATTGTGCTCAGTGAGGTAGTTATCAGTTACTTCAAGGAGGCCCCGCTTCAAAATGATCCTTGCTGTTCACGGGGCAGTAAAGCATGCTACAACAAATATACATGTTTCTCTTTTTGACACCTGTCTGTGTGTTAAAATGCCTAATTATCTTATTAGTTGTTGTGTGTAAGGACCATCATCTTATTGGCAAGTCAATTGAGTGTCGTGGTACGTGCCATCATCTTACTGATAAGTTTATTAAGTGTCGTGGTACGTGCCATTATCTTACTGATAAGTTTATTAGGTGTCGTGGTACGTGCCATCATCTTACTGATAAGTTTATTAGGTGTCGTGGTACGTGCCATCATCTTACTGATAAGTTTATTAGGTGTCGTGGTACGTGCCATCATCTTACTGATAAGTTTATTATGTGTCGTGGTACGTGCCATCATCTTACTGATAAGTTTATTAGGTGTCGTGGTACGTGCCATTATCTTACTGATAAGTTTATTAGGTGTCGTGGTACGTGCCATTATCTTACTGATAAGTTTATTAGGTGTCGTGGTACGTGCCATCATCTTACTGGTTAGTTTATTAGGTGTCGTGGCACGTGCCATCATATTACTGATTATGGTATTGGTAGTCAAATATGGTGTTGCGGTTGACCTCCAATAATATGGGGAACGAAAGATGGAAACCGCTAATCATATCTTCATCTTTCCTATCCTCGCTTAAAAAAATAATTTATTGTACGATATTAACCATGAAGTTTCTATAAAGGTTTCTTCATAACATAAAGAGAATTGAGAATATCAAATATCATTTCGCTGCGAACAATATTCTACATTGTTGTAGTCTAAAGACGCGTTTCTGCAGTTGATACGAAAATAAACTGTTTACATTATCTGTATAAGCAATAACTTACAGATAAACGTATCTTAAATCACCTTCTACTCCGATTACGTTTTACGCAGCTTCCTGTGTTATATGTTATGTTAAATATGATAACGTCTCAATGTTTATTGTTACAGGCGATCGAGATACCCTTCCTGGAGGCTGTAAAAATAACTCTCGGAGACCGCTACAGTGAAAACATGGACACTATCTACAAAATTACAATCAAGTTTGTACTGCAAACGATGGTAGATGGATACGATACGTCCAACGCCGTGTCCTGAGGTCACGTGATTATGACCATGTCGCTGTGGACGTACAAACGTGCCAACACGGTAATAGACAAGCATGAGATAGTGGATCTACCACGATTTCTCCGGAAATTTCCCGGAAATTTGGCCTGCTGGCACGTGTAGCATGTAGCTTTCAGGCTGGTGATGGCTGTTGTAGATCGGGATATACGACGCTTACCTAAGTGATATGGTTACAAGCAGTCGGCTAGGTTGTAGCACGATTGTTCTGGGGCTGACATAACCTTCTCGTATTGTATAGATAAAGGGGTACGTGTCAGTTATAAAATGACCATCTAGAGAAGATCCCGCAATGTGTTATACATTTGTACAGTCATCCGCAGAACGGAAAACGTCCATGGATGAACGAGAACATTGCGAAAATGACTGCATGAATGAATATGTGAAAAGGTGTGGATATAAGCAGATATTGAAAGGAATTTAAGGAGGCTTGAGTGCTCCATGTTGTCGTAGCTATAGACATCTTCTGTACCGTAATATCATGTTTTAAATAAGTATTAAGAGTTATCTGACCTGGATCTTAAATACTTACAAATGTACATAACGGCTATGATCAGTTTGTGGGCATAATATAAAATGTAGCCCATTTCCTCACACATAAACACCATAGAGAGATATTCACCCAGGCAATGTCGATAAATTCCCCTGGTAGTGTTGCTTAATACACAAGAATCTCGGTAGCTAGGGTTTTAGCGAATCTGAATATTTCAGATTATCAATTTTCATTATTTTTTTTTTTTTTTTTAAATTTTTTTTTTGGGGGGGGGGGTCTATCGATTCAGATGAAAGTTAAGCAGAGTTAAGTTCATGTCTACTGGACTGATTTTATCATTTATACACATACATACAAACACAGTTGAAATTATGAAAGCATTATTGAAGTTTCATTTTTTATCGTCCCAATTGCTTTCCTTGGGCGTTCCTCCAACCAGATTGCTTTTTAACTGCTCCTTAGGCGGAAACAGAAACGCTAAATAATGAATCAAAATAAATAGAAATATCGACGACCATGGAAAACACAAATTAAATTAATTTACAAACAGAAGATTCCAAAAATCTCGTTAACATGCAAACGTTGTCTGCAACACATATCACAATAACAAAGATATACCTTGTCTCATGTAGTCAGATTATCGTTTACATGTGTGAACAAATGAAAGGATTCTGGCTGCATTGTCGTCAACTTGCACATTTGGGATTTGCCAATAAACTTTGCAGTCACACATTTAAAATGAAAGCACTATTGATTTTTCCGTGTTGCGTGAAATGGGATTTCCACTGTTATTTTAAGAGGACCAGCATATCCCCATGGTGTTATGTTTCAGCGCTGATTTTTATTTATTGGAGAAATCCTGAATGATAAATAGACTATGGTATAAGTCAAAACTGGTATAACTTTCCTTTATAAGTCATTAAAAAGTACCTTGTAAAGGAGAAAATAATTTTCAAAATAGCGTACAAATTATGCCAAGCTGAACCAACCATCGCCATTTTTAGTTGATTTGTTTTATTCGTTTGCCTCCAATGCATATTGTATGACAGGTATTCGTCACAAGGCATTACAATATAGGATGAAAGCCATGGAATTGTATATTTTTTTATTTCTTTAATTGCCGCTATAAAATCTAATGGAGTTATATTTTATGTAACCTAATGTTCTAACCTAAGTTTTTAAAGTACTCGGTTTGTTTTGTGAGCTATTTCACTAAAACCATTTCTCATTTTATATTAGTAACTTGTTGTCCTGCAGCTAAATGTGTTATTTGTGTGTGTTATCTATTGCCTTATAAACTTGAAACCCTCCTGTTTGATGAGAATGCATATTGTTCTTGCATAATGAATCTCCTTTTTATACGGGTGACCTAGCTCCTTTAACCTTATCTTCTTGTTGTATGGGTAAAAGTCTGTCTGTTCACTATTAATTATCTTTGAATGAGTAACATCTTGTCCAACAAGTGTAGCGTAATCCCACTGTCACACAACTGTTGATCTCTCCTGTTTTGTAGTGATAATCCAACAACATTTTTTCATATCCGGTGGTTCCGACCTTTCCTTATGATCATTTAATGTGTGTGATCACACCCGACAATAATTCTTTTTACTTTTTACCATCCTCTGATTTTAGTAAAGAGTTACAATATTGGTCATCATCGCCCCTTTGCAACAAAATCGTTCCCCATAATATATAACTCTCTCCGGAACAAAGGAGTTGTACATGTATGTCTGTTATGGTTCTGAATGGACTTGACTGTGTAAAGTAAAAGAGTGTAAAAACAACACGTTTGAAAGCGTATTGATATTGAATTTTGCATATTTAAGTTAACGAACATTATTATGACAATATGTTATTATTTATTGTTTATTTACACATGAAATATATTGTATTGATTTATGATGTATGACAGAATGTGTTACTGCTGGATTGCAAATTTTGTAAACATCTCGTATTTGCCATGGCATATTGACTCTCGAGACATGCATATTTACGGATGTATGTGAGTTCCAGCTGGTCATCTTTTAAACTAACATGATGATGTAGCGATCGTCATATCCACAAGGGCTATTACAACGTATTTGGTCCGTGCATATGACAATGTTATGCCATACACTACACTAAAACATGTGTCTCCGTTATCGAACGCACCTATTGCTAGTTATAAGTAGGAATTTTCTTGTTCTCTTTTAACATTGTATTACTCATCTGAAGTCTCTGTACCATTGCAGGGATAGTAAGGCCAATAGAATGCCTGTCTTTGTAGCATTGCATGCATAGAACAGTGAATAGGATGCTTGTCTCTGTGGCATTGCAGGGAAAGGACGGTAAATAGGATGCTTGTCCCTGTGTCATTGCAGGGAGAGAACGGTGAATAGAATGCTTGTCTCTGTGGCATTGCAGAGATAGAAAGGCCAATTGAATGCCTGTCTCTGTGGCATTACAGGGAAAGGACGGTGAATAGGATACTTGTCCCAATGGCATTGCAGGGAGAGAACGGTGAATAGAATGCTTGTCTCTGTAGCATTGCAGGGATACGATCGTGAATAGAATGCCGTATTGTTATCTTTTCATTCCTCTTAGCTGTGCTCGGTAATTTATTTTCGAATAGCTGATTAAAATATTGATTCAGAATGCAGTCAGAATGGAAATTAAGCTTTTAATATTGATATTGATGCAGCCAAGTAATTAGGCGGCATTTTCAAACCTTAGTGAAAATTGTGTTATCACTTTTTTACCCTCTAGCTATTCGGTCATCTATACTGTTTTTTTTTTTTCATAAAAAAATAATTGCATTCATTAGCCAGTTAATTGGCACGTAGGTTATCGCATCTCTGCTTTATAGTTTCGCGCTACACTGATGCGATACCATCAACAGGAGATCTGGAGATAAAGAAATATTTCCCTCAGTAATCGGTGCCGTGCCTGCTGCTTGTTTGTACGTGAGGGAGAGATATATGTAGATGCTGCTGGATACCGCCATATTGGAAATACAAAATGCTGAAAAGACAACTCTGAAATGAACGAAATTCCGACCAACTTTATCATCAAAATTTCTGCAATCTTCTCTCACTGAAGAGAAAATAATTCACCTTCAAGGACGATGCATCTGAAGTGCTATGCTAGATAGCTTATAGATGTGTTTTGGGTTAGTGACTGTTTTTCATCCCTTAACGATCATTAAAGCTCATTATAATAGGGTTTAAATTGTATATGTAAGAAAATGCAGGTCGTCATGACGACCACAAAAAGTAGCTATTGGTCCCAGGTATCATTAACCATCAAAGATACGCATATCAAAGTCATGGGTGATATACAGCGGATATAAAAGTGTAATTTACGTGTGTCTCCATGAAAACCATCCTTATTCCTAACATTTTCGTTTTTCATACAGTGGCCACTAGGTTTCACTTTAAAATCTAGCGAAGAAAAAAAAATCATTGAGAATATTGTTACTGTGTATTATTGACATCGATATACAGTCTTATTTTTAGAGTTTATGGCTGTATATTACATATTTTAACGTCAAATTGTTCAAGTTTAATTGATCCGTATGTATGTGACATTGTGTAATGGATCTACTATATGTAATGTACGCGAGACTGCCATGCTTACTCACGGTATACCACTGTATGTCATTGGGTGTTGATAATTCAGTTACTTGGAGAAGAGTTACCATGTAAGTATGCTGTGTGAAATGCGTGTCAATATAGAACCTTATAGTTGTCATAATCTGACAACAATATAATAAACATATGACATATTAATCTGGTGTTCTTGTTTGTGTGTCTGTAAATATAAGCTCTTTGAGCATATGGCGACGACAATCTGGTGATATCCGGATTCACGTCAGCGCAAGAATACCGAGTCATCATTATGTTTCTAGATTTTGTTTGAAAGCAAATTTTATTTCAAATATATTTTTTTAATAGTTTACTTTTATCTCAGACAATATCATGACAAATTAAGCTTTGTAGTTTAGATATGCAACTTTTGTTTAAAATTTTGTCATGGTGTACCACAGATCAACATTATATATAGGTAATGTCACGCAGATGTAGATGGACATAAAATATCATTTTTCTTTACAAAGATGAGATTATCAATAGCAAAAAAAATCATCTGAGGAAAAAAATTAATTAATTCCGTGTGTCTACGATATTGATCAAACAAATCGTTGTCTTTGCAACAATTTCAACGATCAAATGTCGTTGAATTACGCAGCAGTCTGGTCGACTCTTTTTCTATTATCAAAATTCTAGCATCGTCATCTTGCAGTTATGGAACTATACTACCATACAATGTAATGGCATGTTAAGGGTGTTCTTAGTATAGACTTTAAATCACAAGTCCACATCCCTCCACCTCCGCTAACCTGCTTCTTAATGGCAAATGTGATATGTGCATGACTAGAATAAAAATCAATTTAAACGTATTATTCATGAATTTGGAGCTGAAGAGTGCAACAACAGCAGACGAACCTATCGAACTGGTCTACAAAATGACACTTCGGTCTTGAAATCAAGTACAAGCAATCACGTGATAAAGTTAAATGAGATTAATCTTGATTGGAGACTAATACAGTAATACTGGTGACTACCAACGAGCCTCGGCGTCTATATGCAGCCTTTAATATACCATTGGTTTCCATTTGCTAGCTTCGTGTTGAAACGTTATTTTTTTAATTTCTAAATTGTAAAAATCTGGAAAAAAATCATGTGCAGTCTACATTTATGGGAAGAAAATGTCATTCTCAAGCAAACTCCGGTAAAATTCCAGAAAGAGCGTGGGGAAGGGGATGGAGTTGTTGAGTCATGCACTTTGTAATGATAACCAACACACAACATGGCCGAAGATCACGCCACTTTGGTGGCAGTCACCGTTGTGCCCTACGTAAAGGTAAATCATAAGAAAAGGGGAAAGACACATACCCTATACATTTCGGGAAGGAAAAACTGTGCGTCGCATAATATTCAGATTGTCTACAAATCTATTGATGTGTTTTTGTTTTGTTTTTGGTTTTTGTTTGTTGTTTTTTATTGTTTTTTATTATTATTATTATTTCTTTTTATTTGTATTTTATCCCACACCTTAACATTGTTGTACGACAAATGTCAAGGTTTATCAAATTCACGTTTTTTACGTAAATATTGAAAAGCATGTGAGTATATAAAAAAATATAAATATAAATATTTATATATATATATATATATATGCCTCTTGCAATAAATAAAATAAAGCATTGTCTCATAAACGCAGTCAATGAACACAAATATATGACCAGTCTACTTTCGATTTACACTTATAAATTATCAAAATAGCGATTAGGAAAGGGGAAACTAATGTAATAAACAGCATTAGTAATGCGTTTATGGAAGTAAGGACTGAATGGAATAAAGACATATATTGCTATTTATTTCATGTGACTATCGACATTTGATCTTTAAGAATTTTACTTGGACAAAGATTACATACGATTGGCAAGGTGTATGTACTATAAAAAGGAGGGAGATGATTACATAAGCGTACGTTAATAGATGATTCCGATGGTGCTTTTCGCCATATCACAGATGTCTGAGCCAGAAGCATTTAACAATCTAATACAAATGATGGAACACCGGAAACCATTGTGTTGCTGTGGTGGGTACAATTAGATCAAAACCTCAGCATACAATAGTTGCCATCCTCTCCATTTCTATATCCCTGTGATCGAATTCCTTGTGTAAATAAATATTGATCTCTTATGGTTTCACATGTTCCGGATAGTTTGGTCAGGATGACGAGGACGAAATATTGACGTCCTCGCTGCTCATTAACACTTCTGCCTACATTACTCGACGATTCGTGTGTCCGCATGTCTATGACACGAGGATGTTATATTGAACATAGAATGTATAATCAAGAACATCCTGATCTAGGCCGAAAACTTGGAATACTAGCATTAGCAAATCAAGAACTGGTATATAATTATAAATCAGAAATTCTGTAGTTCCTGGATCTGACGTCTCAAATGACAATAATTATAAACATTATCATTGTATCACTGAGACCGGTATAGAGGATCGTAACGATCCTGCACTGGTAATAAACTAAACTAAACTAAACTAAACGAAACTATACTGGGTATCATAATCATATTCACCATCAAATCTGGTTTATTTTGGATAAATGCTGTTTAAATTATTACTCCGCTGTGATCTTAGGAGTTCAATGCAAAAATAGCACGTAAAATTCAAACATAACACAATTGAATTACGAATAAAAACATTGATCATTGTACATACATATATTTAATGGACTCAAGTATAATACAAGTATAGAAGTATACATACTTACAATATACATTAATAAAAGTCAAACATATACAATAGTCGTCACCTTTAAATGACTTTTCTGTATGAGGTCGACATTATATTTACATATTTTTTGCATATATTTACATTTCTGTTGCAAAACTCGTTTGAACTCGTGTACATCTACTCTGTCAGAAAAAAAAACTATGTTCAGATGGCTACATAGCAATTTGGTCAATATCACTTTTACGCTTCACTGTCGGCCTTGCATAACACGAAGTCATCGCAAAAAGCAAACATTTAGGTGATTGACTAACTCATGAAATATGTTTTTTAGATTCTTAAATGTACATATGTGATACGTGTAGTTTCGAATGATATAGGAAACGAGCTAAAACCCTATTTCAGTAAGCATACCACATATGCAATTCTAAATTTTCTAGCAAAGCAAATAATTTCAGTGTAGGTTAAAGAAGGGTGTGTTGTATTGTGATAAAGCAACCCTCCTTTATTACTGCTGGCCTTGTATATCGAAGATCTTCACTTATTATCTCAGTATTAAGCTGTACCACAGGAACATTTACTGATACTGTGTTGAGTTCATCCTGTATCCTGTTAGAGGATCTGACAATATTTGGAAGTTGACTTATAGTACATGTGAAATCGGCGACATCCGTCAATCAGTCTCATAAATATATCTATCTAGTTTTTATTCTTTATCACGACTTCCGTATTGCCCAGATTTTTTTTATCTCGAATGAGTATGTTTCTAATACAGAATAATGGAGGAAACATATCAAGTTAACTTCTACATTTTAATCTTAATTCTTTTTTGTTTAAGAGCCTGTTGGACATATTTGCCAAGATATTCAACTTATTTTGGTTTTAAATATGGCAGGCAACAAATAATAAATCTATATGACATATACATAAATATTTATGTAATGAAAACAAAGAAGTTGTCTAATAGTGTAATTCTTGGTATATCAGAAATTACATTTTTTCCCGTTTATGGAGTCAGAATTCAAACCAATCAGTACACTCTGTTCGTCAATAGACAGATTAAACTACTGCATTATCGCATAAAGCGCGCACTGCCCTATTGCTTAAGAAAGTCCCAGTTGCGGAAAAAGTGTTGTGCAATACGACGCAGTGTTCGCACGTGATTTAAATGTAGGAGTTTACGATCGATGTTAGATGTAGAACTCTGATTGTACATCTGGTACACCCACGTTTGATATGTGCCTATTCTCGTAAACACCACAGACGAACGCCCACGAGACCGTCACATAACGGAAACTGAAATCCGCCCTTGCTTTCATACAAATTGTCGCTTGGTTGAGTACCTGTGTACTGCCTTGGTTGGCCTTCGTACCACATTTTCGCTTATTTGAAATCTCAGTTTCTGCAAATTTGTAGCATCAAAACATGTATGGTATTGCTTTTATTAAATGTTCTCAATACCTGTTCTTAATGTGCATAAAATTGAGCGAGGGACATTTTAGTTAAAGAATATCTGAAGACATAAGGATGTCTAGGCCGAAATTATGACGGCATGCCACTACATGTTTGTCAAAAAGGCTCAAACATGTTTAAAACCATTTCATGTTCCAATTGGTCGAATAAAGAATAGCGATGGGTAGGTTCTAGCAAGGCAGGAAGAAATCGCTACCAGGGATACAACCAGAGTTGTCTGGCAAGCACTAGGGCTAGAAACTTACTTTATGTATTTAATCAATTAAAGTGTTGTAAGTGTTAATTATAACGAGAATGTTGATACTTTCAGCAACCCTGATCATCACTTTGATAAAACTAGACTAGATGTAATGAGAAAAAAAATGAAAATTCTATTAATGAACGGTTTTGTGATAATATCATGAAGTTCCATATGCTATAATAAGCCTTTGTCGAGTTTACAAATTCTAAAATTCACCGGACTTGTTCGATCCTTTCTCAGGCCGGTTTGTGTTTGTATGGAAGCAGTTAGAGATCACGGATTTTTATGGCAAACACTTTACTCTAATTGTTTTGGATGGCAGTCGATGGGTGTCCTGTTTGTTGATCAACGAGTTTACGTCTTCTACTCCGAAACTCCGCCTCAAAATTATCCTGTCTGTTCTAGTGGCGATAAATATGATGTTAGGCAGTTTGAACTCACAAGCATGTTCCTCATATCATTCATGTTTAAGTACATGAAATATCGCCTATTGTCGTTAAATGTGACAAATACAATAAAATACATAACCGGATTTTATCATTTTACCATCTTAAACCAAGATGGCGGTTATTCAGTCACATTTACGAACACGTTTATTTTCTCTCTCTCTCTTACTCTAAAGGTGTTTATTTGAACTTATTTTCTAAGATTCTTTTTCTTTCAATGGTCATTTAGATAATCAATTATTATTATAATTCTAAGATTTATACATATGATATACATATGATATTGAAATATGCTAGATGTCCATTAAAATGTTTGTTTCAAGATGTCTCTAAGTGTCCAGAATGCCAGCACTGAGTCGTAATATAGACGTTTTGTTGTGTGACTATAGACCGTTGTATATAGCTAACGACCCTGATCTAATGACACCTCAGTAGCAGTCATTCTTTTTAGTTGTGTTTAATAAGAAACATTTAAAAATTTAAATTTAAAAAAAAGCTTGTCGAAACAGGTACTTGTTACTGACGTTCGTCCCATGATAATTCTATCATAAACTGAAAAAAAAACCTTTTTTATTTATTTTTTAATTTCTTTTACGTGCTTTCTGGCTGTGTAAAATCCTCGTTAAAGAAATAAAGAATTTAATTGAATTAGAAGTCCCACAGTAATGAAATTAACACATTTCTTGTAGTCTTGTTGCCTTTTAAGGAATTTCTTTTTGTTTGGGTCATCAGTGATAACTACAATTTAAATCCTATTAATTAAATAGTTAATTATTCAATTTACTTCGGTTCATTTGTAGTCATGTCCAAATAGTCTGCACAAACCATTCATTCCTACGTTTTCACTTAACCGGCCACGTTCTTTTCCATTCCATGTCATTAATTACCTACAGACTGTTAAAACATTCGTATTATCTGTTCATATTCCAGATACAAAAATATGACACTAAACTTCATTACATCATTCTTAATTTGATAAAAACAGTAATCACAAACCTAAAGTTGGCTTGTAATGTTGATTATCCTAAATCGGAAGTAAGGAAAGGGTCACCAAGCAGACATCGGAAAAGGCTAATAAATAAAATATTCTGAATATTATTTCAAATCTTAAGAAAATATTGAAAATGCCAAAGATGCTTTCGAGGTAGCCATTTTTAATTCATGACGTAGAGTTCGTTGTCCTGAGTAGGACGTCATACTTTATCAACTGGTATATGAACGATTTTTTAAAAAAAAATGCTAAGTGTGACGTCATCTATTCATACATGTACATATTTATATATCCCCTCTTCAGAAAAATGTACCAATAAAAATGTTACAGTCTTTGAATAAAAACTGTTACATGTAAACGTTACCAATATGAATTTGTTAAGAGCCTTCAGTCATACTGTCAGTTGTAATTGGGAACCAACCACAACCAGTGTTAAATTCAATTTCTGACTGAATTCCTAAAAGTCAGCACTGTTATATGTACTTCAGGACTTCTGGATATTTTACTTGTAAAGAATAGCTCTTCAAATGTTTATATAATGTGTTTTAGTTAACAATATTAAGTCATGAAAGATGTAGTGGGTTGTATTTGTTGTTTCCCATTGTTGAACAGTATAAAGCCATTTTTCACGTCCTATAGCAGACAGACTACAATGGTTTGAATACCATCAGTTATTAATGTAACTCAATGGCCTTGTTGATAATGTGACTATGTGATAAACAGATGTTTTCATGAATTATTTATCAATCAGAAATCGTATGTAAGTATGGCATTATCTATGGAAACTCAAAAGTAATTGACAGTTGATCCCGATAACATAAACAAAACCACAGCTAGATAACCGGAAGTATCACTTAATAGACAAAAATATCAAAACACGACAAAAGCATATTCATATACTACTCCATAGTAAAGCATTTCATTATCACACATCTAGGTGAAGCGTATGGAGTAAAATGTGAACAAAACAGACACGCATACAGCGTGTGAAATTGTTCTACATTTCCATATATAGAGAATATAATCCCATTCCACGCGCCGAAGATCTGATGAACGCCCTCACACCACATGCTGCCTGTGGTCCAGAACAAACACGACACGATATATGCAAATGCTTGGAAGTCTTGCTATCGTTGGTAGTAATATAAGGCATTTTCACCAACACAACATTAAATGAGAATATGACAATTGAAACTGGTACATGTGTTGTGAGTATATATATAGATATATATGATAATGTTGAGACCTACAACAATGTAGCATGCATGAGCTGTTGTCTCCTCTCATGTCAGAACGGCCATAAAGCAATACCATAGTATTTAATGGTTGAAGGCATTCCGTGAGGTTTTCACTCTATGTGTTCTCACTCCACGTGCAAGGATGAATTTTCAACCATGTAATCGATTTCTCTTAATGCACTTGGTCTCAATTTCACAATATTTGTCCATTCGTCATTGCTATCCACATAATCTTCATGTTTTTGCTTGCTCCTTATTTGTGACATCTCTTTCGCGCACACAACAATGCTCTATTTTTGTCACTTCCGGTTGTTCTTTTGAATGATCTGTTACTATGATTTTTTGCTCGACAGGGTTGTTGTTATCGAGAAAACCATCCTCAAGCGTTTTCAAGATAAAATCGATCGTGATCTCATAAACGTTTGACATGTATTCTGTGTATCGGTCCCCAAGCGTTATTTTCACAGCTTCAATGAAAGGCTCTCGAATTTTCTGTGAAAATAAAGATAGAAAATTAATTAATAAATTGCAATATCAAAACCGAAATTGTAAAAGTATCCTCAAGTATGCAAAACAACATTCAGGGACTTTCGATTTTGATGATGTTGCAAATAGTATTTGCGTGTAATATTACATAATGTTACATAGCAGGTCTTTATAAAGTGTTACTACAAGGAAATTCGATCGACGTAAAATGAGATGGTTCTCGCCTAATGATGTGATAATCCGACAAATCGTAGGTATTTTAACCCCAGTCAGTAAAATATGTCATACACCCTAAAAAATTTAATACTTGACCCGAGTCAATGACATAGAGACCTGTTTTTATGACTAAGTTACTTGTTTTTACGACTATGTAACCTGAGTTAATGACACAGAGAACTGTTTTTACGACTATGTGACCTGAGTTAGTGACAAAGAGACCTATGTTGCAACAAAGTGACCTGAGTATATGACATAGAGACCTGTGTTTGTGACCTGGTTACTTGAGTCAATGACATATAGACCTGTGTTTACGACTAAGTGACCTGTTTTTACGACTAGGTGACCTGAGTTAGTGACATATTAACCTGAGTTAATGACACAGAGACCTGTTTTTTCGACTTAATGACCTGAGTTAGTGACATAGAGACCTATGTTGCAACGAAGTGACCTGAGTATATGACATAGAGACCTGTGTTTGTGACCTGGTTACTTGAGTCAATGACATAGAGACCTGTGTTTACGACTAAGTGACCTGTTTTTACGACTAGGTGACCTGAGTTAGTGACATATTAACCTGTGTTAATGACACAGAGACCTGTTTTTTCGACTTAATGACCTGAGTTAGTGACATAGAGAACTATGTTGCAACAAAGTGACCTGAGTATATGACGTAGACTTGTGTTTGTGACCTGAATTAATAATTTAATGTAATGACTTAATATGTGTGAGGAACATTAAGTAGCATAAAGATATGTTTAAAACATGTGGTGCTAAAATCACTATGATATAAAAATCACTGTTTTGGTAGAATGTCGTATCATTAAATACCAGAATAACAGAAGTACATCATGGCGTATGATGCGTTCGGTCAGAAGTATCCGTAATTTCCAGGGTATCGTGTGATATTACTTGATTTCTAGGATTAAAACAGTCGTATTTCATACATTTATATTACAACAACCGAAAAAAGGTCAGAAAAGCGGCAGGGGCAGAGATAGAAGATATTAAATCGGTGTTGATGATGATGTGATGACGGTGTTGGACCAACTTATTAAAAAATATGGCGATTTAATGGTATCGTGTAAAGGATAGAATCAGTGTAATCAAACAAAATATTGGCATCCCGAGACCCATATGTTGGAATCACAAAGTGCTGGAAGTAATCAATTTATATTTAAAATACGGCCTTATTGTCTGTATTGTCATGTCGAATCATTGGCGGAAACATGCACGGTGAAATTTGCAGGAAGCATATATGCAAAAAAAAATAACTCGCTAATTTACGCAATACACATAGACTGTCTATATATAGATCTCTTTCAAGCTGAATCCAAGACCAGCTTAAACTGTTCTGTAACATTTAATTGGAACAGGTGCGTGCCAATTACGATCCTTGCGCCTCGTACGTTAACCTACGTCCTTACAATAGACTAAATAATTACAGCGAAGCGAAGTAGTCCTCGGGAGAGAAGGCCGACATCCAAACAGTTGCGGCCACTCCTCGATTGCTTAGTGACAAAACCTTCCTGTCCCTGTCTCGTCTACACCATTCGAAGAAATCAGTTGAAATCGTATTACATTTTCTCTTCCGGAAAAAAATTATGGAATCCTATTTTTTTTTTTTTTTTTCTTCTTGAATAAGGAGATTGTAATGAAGGTATGTGGTGTATAGGAAACCTACAATACTGTTATACACAACAGTGCAATATGGGAGAGTTGAAGTCTTTTCTTACTTAATCATCTCTCAGAATTGCCATTGTAATCTAATTTAACTTTTGTGTATAACATTCGTATCACGGAAGATCATACGAGGGCATAACACATTGTGAAACCCTCTTTAGATCATATATGAAAACTGTCTACAGTCACAATCAACATGACTACACCTACAGTCACAATCAACATGACTACACCTACAGTCACCATCAACATCATTATCCCCACAGTTACAATCACCATGGCTACACCTACAGTCACCATCAACATCATTTCCCCCAGTTACAATCACCATGACTACACCTACAATCACCATCAACATCATTTCCCCATCAGTCACAATCTCCATGTCTACACATACAATCACCATCAACATCATTTCCCCCAGTTACAATCACCATGACTAGAGTCATAATCACCATGACTACACCTACAGTCACAATATCAACATCCTGTCACTCACTCTCACAATTACCATGTCTCGACTTTACGTATTAATCATCATAACCAAATCACCATGTCTATACCTACAGTCATAATCACCATGTCTACACCTACAGCCAATATCACCATGACTACGCCTACAGCCAATATCACCATGTCTACACCTACAGTCATAATCACCATGTCTACACCTACAGTCATAATCACCATGTCTACACCTACAGCCAATATCACCATGACTACGCCTACAGCCAAAATCACCATGTCTATACCTACAGCCAATATCACCATGACTACGCCTACAGCCAAAATCACCATGTCTACACCTACAGCCAAAATCACCATGTCTATACCTACAGTCAATATCACCATGACTACGCCTACAGCCAAAATCACCATGTCTTTACCTACAGCCAATATCACCATGTCTTCACCTACAGCCAATATCACCATGTTTACACCTACAGCCAAAACCACCATGTTTACACCTACAGCCAATATCACCATGTCTTCACCTACAGCCAAAATCACCATGACTACACCAACAGCCAAAATCACCATGTCTACACCTTCATTCATAATCACCATGGTTACACCTATAGCCATTATCACGACCAGCTCTACATTCATTATCTCTGGGTAACCTGTTGCTAAATCTACCAGAAATACACTATATAAACCATACAACACGGGAATTCTGACCATTTTAGCTCAGATCCGCCTCTGATTGAATATCTAAAGAGAGGAAATGTTTTACGTTCCGAAGAATTACAATTACAGATATTACCGCTACTTTTAATCAATTACTATTTGTTTTACTGACTTGTATTTCAATACATACGCCATTGAACAACTCTATACTGTTGTCGTGTGTATCTCTGTGTCTGTGGTATCGATCCTGGAACATCCTTGGAAATCCAATGAAAATGTTTTTCTTTTTTCAGCTGATGCCTTGATCCCATAAATCCGGAGGAATTCTTTTGGAACCGATACCTTTGACTCTAGCTTAGAGCTACACCTAATTCAACTATCGATATGCAGTGTAATTATTAGTATATTTGATTCTGTATAAGATATATCTTCCCGTATCATTCTCCCTACAAGTGATATACACTCGTTCACTCTCTCCAACGGTTGTCTCCAACACGTTAAACTCGACAAAAAATCGTCAGCTCTCAAACGTACAAACAACTGCGTCAAAACCATGTCATTTATAACAAAATTTATTTGATGTTATTCAAAAATATTCTAATTAAGTATTTGCCATCGATTGCTCAACGAATTTTGTTAAAACCACAGCATCCATTTTAAGAAACAAAGAAGGTCGATTACTAGCTAAAGCTCCATTATTTCAGTCCGGAATTCCTTGCTCGAAATCCACAAGAAATAAACCAGGTTTGATTTTGACATTTATTCTGTTTGCTTCGTTTCCGGTGAGTAAACACTGACGTCATCGGGATCTCGATAAGACTAGTGATTGGCTACATGTAGGTAAATATTTTATCAGTATTTTTTTTTACTGTCCGTCGTAGTTATATTTTCAGTTTTATTGAGGGATGTTATAGCTCGGAAACAACAAGACCGGAATGGCGAATTGTGTATTAATCAAATCCGATATTTTATTGCACTTTATAAATCTGCCGTTAATGTGTTCATGATTTGTGTTCTGGTTTGAGTTCCTGGGGGAAAGTGCACGTGTGGAAATAATTCATAGTACCCAATAGATTAAAAGAAAAGCTATAAAAGAAAGCTTAGTTTCCGGATTAACGAGAGAAAACTCACAACTGAATATCACTGTCTACGATCGTTTCGTATTAAATTATTCACATATCTCAAATGAAACCACTTCTCGCCCGCTCGGTCAATGAGAGGAGTTCGTATCTCTAATTAATCCCCTTCATATACCCACGGGGCTAGCAAAACACACACACACCACAGTAATTTTCGTGTGCGCAAGAAATATGACACTGCGGGTTTAAGTTTGTGAGTGAAGTGTTTGATGATTGGTAACCCCGACAATCAATGACATGTACGTCTATTGATCCTTTGCCGTTAGGTGGCGCATCTAAAGGATGATCACGGGATTTCGCACAATCTCGCGTGTCAACACTTTTTGTAACGTTCCGTATTATAGTAGATCGTGCTATAATTACGGTTAATAGTGTAATATCCATAATGCAAATAAAATCTTGGATATTAATTACGTCAGTAAATTGTGTACGGTATCAGCTACGTCAGTAAAGTGGGCGGTACTCATTACGTCAGTAAATTGTGTACGGTATCAGCTACGTCAGTAAATTGTGTACGGTATCAGCTACGTCAGTAAAGTGGGCGGTACTCATTACGTCAGTAAATTGTGTACGGTATCAGCTACGTCAGTAAATTGTGTACGGTATCCGCTACGCCAGTAAAGTGGGCGGTACTCGTTTTGTCAGTAAAGTGTTTGATTTTCATTACGTCAGTAAAGTGTACGGTACTCATTACGTCAGTAAAGTGCACGGTACTCATTACGTCTATTAAGTGTACGGTACTCATTACATCAGTAAAGTGCACGGTACTCATTACGTCTATTAAGTGTACGGTACTCATTACGTCAGTAAAGGTACGCTATAAATTACGTCAGTAAAGTGTACGGTACTCGTTACGTCAGTAAAGTGTACGGTACTTATTACGTCTGTAAAGTGTGCGGGACACATTACGTCTGTAAAGTGTACGGTACTCATTACGTCAGTAAAGTGCACGGTACTCATTACGTCAGTAAAGTGTACAGTACTCATTATGTCAGTAAAGTGTACGGTACTCATTTCGTCAGTAAAGTGTATGATATTCAATACATCATTAAAACATAGGGTGTGCATTAAAAAAATCAAAAGAGAAAGTGCCGTGATCGTAGTGTCAATTAGCGAGTTCCCATGTCTCTGTATGACCATGTGGCCCCGGCATCCTTCGGACCACGGTCTCCTTTTGGACTTGTTCTGATGATTTTTACCAACATACTTTTATCCTCAGTCCAAGGTAACATAGTGATGGCTTCATGCTAAGTTATGATTGTGTATTAGTTACGAATCTTTTTCGAACTTACAAAAAGAATAACATGATACAAAAGCAATGTAACATTTGATTTAACTGCCCACTAAAGTTCACAGGATTACTGAAACTGATCTAGTTCAAGGAAATATTTATTTATTTATTTATTTATTTATTTATTTATTTATTTATTTATTTATTTATTTATTTATATATTTATTCCTGTTGTTGTGTTATTTTATTTATTTCCCAAGCTGTGTTTCCGACGTTGTTAGACTGTAAGAGTAATCTCCCTTCTTCCAATGTTTTAGTAATATTTTGCTGATGACGTGACATTAATAAGTGCTGGAAGATTAACATGTCCTGGGTCCTATCATCAACTATCCTTTGCTCGAACTCCACCACTAAGGGCAGATCATCAGAAAACTCGCATCTCTTAGTTAAGCTTATAGCTCAGGTACATCGCACAGGAATTTTATCCCAGTTAATTAAGTTATAACAAATGAAATAACAAAACATACGGAAAAATGACAACAAAACGAAAGTCTGGAATATGACTTACTTGTATATGCCTATGGTACATCGTCAATTAAACCATGTCATGTATATATATATAAGCCATGTTTTTTAAAAGAAATATCGAGACAATGTTTCATGTTAAACAACAACTGTATGTATTTTCATGAGTACGATGAAATGAAAATATCCACCCCACAGAAAATTAATGTTAAGTTTCAACAACATTAAATTAAATCATATTCAGTCGATGTTATACTAAGACGAAGACAAAAATAATCATCAGAAAAACAAAGAAGCTTGAAAATAACATGCTTTACTTGGAGTTGTCTTTCTTGGATCGTTGTTGCAGCTGCTGGTTTGGCTTCAGCCGTTGTCATGGAAATTAATTGAGAACTTTTCAACTCCAAGAACTCAATTGTTTGTCACATTTTATCGCAAATAAAATCTCATTATGACGTAGATGCCGTGTCATGAACAGAAAATAAACAGTTCGTCTCCACTACACGAGAATAGAAAGAAACCAATAGGGAGCGATGCATGTTTTCGTTTTCACCAGACGGGAACTGGGAGAGATATGTGTTTTTGTCAGGAACAGTTGTTTTTGTCTGAAGTAAATAGTTAGTGACACAAGGTAATAGCCAGGGACACAAGGTAATAGTCAGGGACACAAGGTAATTGCTAGGGACACAAGGAGATAGTCAGTAGTGACACAAGGAAAAAGTCAGGGACACGAGGAAATAGTCAGGGACACACGGAAATAGTCAGGGACACAAGGAAATAGTCAGGGACATAAGGAAATAGTCAGTAGTGACACAAGGAAATAGTCAGGGAAACAAAGTAATAGTCAGGGACACAAGGAAATAGTCAGTGACACAAGGAAATAGTCAGTGACACAAGGAAATAGTCAGGGACACCAGGAAATAGTCAGGGACACAAGGGAATAGTCAGTGACATAAGGAAATAGTCAGTGACATAAGGAAATAGTCAGTGACACAAGGAAATAGTCAGGGACACAAGGAAATAGTCAGTGACATAAGGAAATAGTCAGTAGTGACACAAGGAAATAGTCAGGGAAACAAAGTAATAGTCAGGGACACAAGGGGATAGTCAGTATTGACACAAGGAAATAGTCAGTGACACAAGGAAATAGTCAGGGACACAAGGAAATAGTCAGGGACACCAGGAAATAGTCAGTGACACAAGGAAATAGTCAGGGACACCAGGAAATAATCAGGGACACAAGGGAATAGTCAGGGACACAAGGAAATAGTCAGGGACACAAGGAAATAGTCAGGGACACCAGGCAATAGTCAGGGACACAAGGAAATAGTCAGGGACACCAGGAAATAGTCAGGGACACCAGGAAATAGTCAGTGACACAAGGAAATAGTCAGGGACACAAGATCTCTTCCACAGGAGACAGATATAGTCAGGGACATACATGACGTTCTTATTCCTTTTTTTTAAATTCCGCCAGATGTAAAGCCGCCAACAGAACAAAGTTTAAAGCGTTAAAGTTTTCGTAGTTATCGACGATATAGATCAATGTCTTCGCCTCCAGGCTGGGAAATAATTGTCGAGGATATGATGTTTTCACGGAATATTTATTAGTTGATAACAGAGTCATTAGCGCTGTGTGTTAAACTTCACAGTATATATATATAACAGTTTTAAGGATAGGTTTAGCGGGAAATTGTCCATGTACTTACCGTAGCATGTACTTGTTTCCATACTATTCGCACTTGTCACATATGATTGTTATAACACAATTCGAAGTTTCCATAGAGAAGGTGTGTGTAATTTGATTTGTTTAAAATAAACATCAGCGTTTTAGTTGAACGTGTAAAAAATATCTGAGTTCCTGCCTTTACAACAAGCATTTTGTTACCAAATTGAACGCACGTGTAGGGAACGCACGTGAAACACTAGATAAATACAAATAAGCAATACGCTCGTGCAGCACTACATGTAGACATCACCCACGATTTCTCTAAAACACACCTGTAGACATACACATAGAAGTATTCATAGTGAGAACAAACAAGTGACATTAGAAAACCTGACCAACGTTTCCATGGTATCACTCTTGTTACCTTCATGTTATATATACATAGTTACCAAGTAGAATCAATGAAATGATGGAAACATTAAAATGTCTAATCTTTTGGGAAATATTATATGGTTTCTTGGGATAGATTCAGAGAAACGTGTGCGTTTTATGATCCATTATTCTCTGTTAACATGGCCGCGCTTACCGGAAAAATTCCGGTAATGAAAACGATTTTAGATATTGTATGCTTGGCATTTCTGTTGTACGTAAATATATCAACATTACCGATCTTTGAAATTTCCCTCGGTTGCAAATTAATTAGTTCGCTATTGCGATTTAATGGTAGGTGTGAACAAAACACAGTTAAAAGCATTACAGAGAGAAGGCCCTAGATGTGATCGTTTTGATATGTGCGGTAAGAAAAACAAATGACGTCATAACAAGGAGAATGCAGTAACATCATTTTTTTCAGTGGTAAAAATTGACGTGTGAAAACACTTAATACTGGAATAAAACCGCTTCCAATTAAAAAAGAATTCCATATTTTTTTCTTGGTGAGTTATCTTGCGTATATTCAAAGAAATTTTCGCGAAAACTATTGATTTGATTCAGCCCTAATTGCAATGTAACCGGAAGTGCTTTGATGCATAGTTTCGAACGATAATGCATAGTTTCGTATTGTTTTTTTTTTTTTTTTTTCAAATTAGCGATAAAACCGATCGATTATTTGTAATTAGTTTCCTCCGATGTGCTGAAATTTCATAAAGAATACTTTTGAGTAAACTGTGTTCTACGTAGGAACATCCCGATGTGATTTTCTGGATATTCAACTCCTACTCTGTACCCAATGCTTTCGTTTAAGTTGTAACAGATTAATCAATTAAATGAAGGCGACCTTGACAAATCATACGGCTGAGAAAGCCTGAATGTGAGGTTTGTTTATACTCATTGTTCCGTTAAAAGATCATAAAGTATAATCGTGTTGATTGCTTATAAACAGCCGAATTAAGTTGTTTATTTGTGTCTCCTTTTTACCGACACGAGCTACATCAAGATGTTTACACTGATAACTACGCTTGGGCTAACCCCAGTGTGTGCGTTCGTGTGAAACTCGTAAAGGGCGTTGAGACATGTTTTTCAATGAGAATACGAAACCCAGAAAATGCTTGATTAGCGTCATACTTCCTGCATTAAACCATCTATTTCGTCTTATCTCCTCATTAAGTTTATTTTCCTTTGGTTGGGTGTGAAGATTTCATCCATCATTGTCATTACTGTATTCATCTCCTGTTTCTATATCTGTTCAAGTTTCGTCACGATGCATGTGTTCTTCCTATTGATTTGGATATGTCGTAAGCATCAGAAAAAAACCCATCTCAGCTGAGCACGGAATATGTATTTGTTATGAAACATAGATTAAATCACTTCGATATTCGATGAAATGTGTCAAATTTTTAAAATTCATTGGTTGAGGCTGAACAAGGATGTTGATTCCACAACCCCTTGCTTTTAATTTCTATATCCTTGTCGTAGCCTCATACACAGAGTAAAGATTAGCCAATTGAAAGTAATGACACCGTTTACAAGTTTTGCCTAAATCACAATTTTATTATCATATATCAATCCAAGTTCGGAGAAAGTTAAGAAATATACTAAAGCATCACCACCCCATAACCCCATCACATCCCTTCACCTCTTCAATTGGAGAGAATTCCAAAGAAAAGGGAGAACATCCTGCATCAACACACAATGGGAACAAACAATGTTCTACAGAATTCAACTTTCTAATCCAAATCTAAAAGCAACGCTTGGCAATTTCAAGAAAACGCAAGGCAAGTGTTCTTTTATACATTAGTACCGGGGTCAAACGTATAGTGTGCCACACAAGTTAGGCTCAGGGTTTCAATTTCCTAGGAACCTGGTCCCAAAGGACCGTATTTGACACTTGATCCGCTCTCAGTCGAAGTGAATTAGGTCAAAAATCCAATGTTCCATAGCTTTCTATGCTTTATTGGATGATAGCGTTATAGATTTTTATTTTTTAAAATATATCAAATTTATTGTTTTATTGTTTAAATTTATAATATCTTATATCGATCAGTTGAAAATCTTATTAGAAACATGTGACGATTGAGGATTTTGAATCTGGCGTTTTGTGTAAGCTAACTGAACATTATCATGTCACCAGGGTCTCGGAATTTCATTGATTTAGCCATGTAATCGAATCTAGTACGATAGAGAAAAGTCCCACTGGGGATAAGTAAAGAACACAATCCTACCATCTCTTCAAAATTCAGCAACTTGATACCGTTTTACAAAAAACCAACAACAAAATATGTGTGTTTAAGCTATCTAACCGTGGTTGTATATTTGTGTTAATGCCGATATCATTCACAGCTCTATTTCCATGTGTTAGCTGAAAAAAAGAAAAAAAAAATAGTGCCATCCTACTTAACAAATGACGTCATGGACATCCCTATCACAGAAGCACAAAACATGTTTTATGAATGGCAATTAGTTAAAACGTGGTTTAAACTTCTGAATAATTTATCGATAAAGTTAATTTTCACTAATGGGTTGATCGGGCTATAATTGACAAAAGACTGACTTGATCATCAGCTGAATGACATGTTTTTCAACGTGAATATCTAGGTCGAAAGTTTACAAAGTGCCTTTAAATTCGACCTGAACTCTTGATATGAACGAATTACATTTGACCCAATTACATGTAAAACAGGTACATGCATCTCTGTGTTTTTCTCATGGTTCGGGAGCTGAATGTTCGTTATTGGCCCTGGAGAATTTTCACCTGGCGCTAAGTACTTGCTATTTCAGCACATTTTCAACAATCACACTTGATAAACATTATACCTACCTATTGGTACAAATCTGCGTTATCCGCCTACACAAAGAAAGCCACTTGATAGGTGTACCGACATGATGAAGAAATATCCGTAAAGAAATATCACATAACATATTTCATTTTTTGTAGTCATTTTCCGTTAAGGTACCGTGCAACCAATATCGCGTAAAAAACATGTTTTGGGGGGTTTTTTGTTATAGAAGGGTGGGAGGGGCGGGTGGGAGGGGCAGGGGGTAACACTACAGAGACGAACCGAGAAGAAAGAAAAGTTCAGTTGACCTCCTGCTAGAGTGCATTTTGACATCAAACCCCTTAGAAAGATGGGCGGTTTCTTATACCATCGTAAATCTATCTGACGGGTCATCACTATCTCATTTCTCTTGTGATGCTTTAGAAGAGAGCATTGCTATTCATTCTTTGATAAATGATATGCTTTTTGCAAGAATAAAAATACTGCACGGCAAATAATATTAAAACAAAAAAGTACAACATTCTCGTAAAATAGATATCTCCCTGTGTGTTTTATGAGTAATTTTAGGCGTTGAACCTTTGTTAACACAAAAAACGCCAATCTGAAACCGGAAATCGTCGAACGAATTGTTGAGGTAAACCGCAACAAAACGCATTAGAAAATGTTTTACTTGAAACGTTCAAGAATTTCAAAACTTGTTTTTTTCTCGACGGTGATGGTACTACATCCTATTGAGTCTACATTTTTGGACTTGGAATAAGAAAGAGATCAGCTGTGACGTTCACTTCTACATTGATCTTTATCTCCAGCTTCAGTGCCAATTTTGTTGTGAGGCGACGAAATGTACCTGACCATATTTGGAAACTATTGACGTATAAATAGCCGATTCTGTCTAGAACAATAAAAACGATCTACCATCAAACACTAAACTGTAATATATAGCATCCATTGATCAGCAGCATGGTCCTCTTCCCTCTGACCATGTCAGATATTCCTAACAATAGCTGTGTCACATGGGATTTCACACCACGTCGACCGTGTACATGGACGTGTTGGATCTCAGAGCATATCCACTAATTAATGAGTTATTACCTAGATCTGATTCTCTGAGCACTGTCCGGAAACCCTTCAAATCTCGCAAGGTTTCGTATTATTTATAAAGTGTCCACATTCTGGCCTGTCGAGTGAACGGTAAAGTTGTGATGATTTATCCAAATTAAACACTTTCTTTATCCAATGTCATACTACATAAATAGGAAACGAGTCAGCTAATTCATTGTTGTAATGATTTTGCAGTGATGATTGCTTCCGTGAAGTATGGCATGGAGTTTCCGGTTCACGAACTTCCACGAGAGGGAAGGCGTCAGAGAAATTACCCTAAATAAGGTGAAGTTTTTTAATCCCGATCAAAACATAAGGACTGGCAAACAAAACGCTAACTCCCGATCTAAGTTGTTCGCTTTTGCAGTTGCTGTTCCATACTATCACAGTTTCAAATGCATACTTGGAAACTACCTCAACATAACACCTTAGCAATAAAAGACAGCATCGACACGGAAAGGTAGATAATAGAAAAGAAACATCGCTTTCATTTACAACTCGATTTTGTGTACACAAAGTAGAAGTCTATCTGAAAGTAATCTACATCTTATTACGAAAGAAAATTGAAACCATTTTCAAATTTAAAAACAACCAGCGTTCACATTAAAGTTCCATTCGTTAACAAAGTTTTCAATTTAAGTTCATTTTGTAGAGAAAGACCTTCGGTGTAAGATATAAACAGTAGCTAAAGACCTTTGTTGTGAGGTTCAAGTCTTCCACAATTGCCTAAAGCTCATCTTTGAAACACATATTAAAATTTTACGTGTTTTCGTTGTAGGGTTTATGAAACACTTCGGATGAATTAACATTAACGTTTCATTTATATTCAAAAACTCTGTTTGAAAAGTTCCATTGTGATCGAAAACAAATATTTACCAGTTTGCGGCTATAATCATAAGCTTAAGTTACAGAGAATGTCATGAAAGAAATTGCCCTTCAGCTTTTCTGTTTTGACCTCTTTTCGTCGACTCTATCGACAACGACCTCTACCAGCCGAAAGAGATACAGGTAATCTGATGTTTCCGATCTCGTTAATACGAGATTGATTACGTTATTAATACCCGATACAGATCTCGTCATTACGAGATAACGTTTTCATTTAAATGATATGCAAATCTCGTAAGTACGAGATAACAATTTTGTTAAGTGACATCTGAATCTCGTTGATGCGAGATAACGATTTCGTGAATGCGATATTCGATTCTCGTTACTACGAGAGAACGGCCTCATGAATAGCAGATATATCAGCTCCATCAGACGACTTATACTCGGAATACCGCACGACCATCACCTTGTTTTAGCATCACGTGAAAGCATCGGTATATAATTATGTACATTTCAATACATTAAGGGACGATAGGTAGAAAATTAAACCCCGATGTTATGTAACTTATGCTACAAAGGTTCGGCATATAGGTATAAGTTTATAATAAAAAGATAATTTCACATTAAAGATCATCACAAGTCTCAGTAGAAGTCTACTAGACAACCTGTTATTGTGTTTTATGACGTAAATTATTTATTTTCCTCTTGTGGTGCCATCCCTGTGAGACGAAAATTACCATAGAAAATGGAAAATCGATATGTCCATTTGTCGCCACGAGAAAGTCATACAAGATTCGTGTCGAAATTAATGAGATTCAAATTACATTGACAAAAATGGTCCCCGTGCTTGGAACATTTAAGAATCACTTTTAAAACATTCTGCTTGTTACTCATGGATGAAATAGCATGAGCTTGGTTTTCGTTTTATTCACTTTCCAAGATGCTGGGATATTTTGTTTAGGATTAAAGGATATATATATAATATATACATATATATACAGCAGTTCGAGCAAAACATATTTGTTGGACTAAGTTAATCGTCACAGAAAATCCTTCTTGAAATGTTTTATCCGAAAGAACGAAACCAATTTATGAATGTATTATGCCGTAATTCCACACTACATTAGTAACGGATGAAAAACCTAATTAGGTGTTAGTTCTGGTACATGTCATCCGAATAATGTGACGTAATACAGTCGTGTGTGTTGTCACTCGAATAATGTGACGTAATACAGTCGTGTTTGTTGTCACTCGAATAGTGTGACGTAATACAGTCGTGTGTGTTGTCACTCGAATAATGTGACGTAATACAGTCGTGTGTGTTGTCACCCGAATAAAGTGACGTAATACAGTCGTGTGTGTTGTCACTCGAATAGTGTGACGTAATACAGTAGTGTGTGTTGTCACTCGAATAGTGTGTCGCATAGTTGGTAAATACTAGACGCAATATACCGCTCCGAGTCTTAGCGGAGGCATTGAAATACATAATGATCTATGTTACCTTGGCGCCATTGCAGGGAGTCGTTAATAATACTCAGCTGACATCGCTGTTACTCATGGAAACTGGAGGACGAGTTATTTCCCGGAGAGGGAGTATGTAACCCTGATAAATACTAGCCGCAATTTACCGCTCGACTAGGGAAATATCTTTAGCTCGATCGGTAAAGTGTCACGCTAGTAAGCAAGGGGTTCCGGGTTCGAGTCCTAGTCTATTGTCACTCGAATAGTGTGACGTTTTCGGTATCAGAACTGTACTCGATGTTGGGTGCTGATATAGTACCTCAGGTTTTCAGCTTGGCCTGTACGCGTCATAGAACCTGAAGGCAACAAATCAGTTTAGAGTTTGGACATGCGCATAACAGTTCACACCTTTATGTGTTTAATCGCCTGATGGAGTTTCAATCATTTCCTAAAAAGTGATAACAACCGGCCGCTTACATCATTCTAAATTATCGAAATTGATTCCCAAATACCAAATGACAACTTCGGTTTGTGAAACAGACATCAACATCATGGTGTTCTGTTTGTTTTTTGTTCATCTGGATTTGGATTACTCATGGCACGTGCTTTATCGCTTCGTTTTTATCAATGTTCCGTATGTTTTGCTCCGGTTCCTTTTTATTCTTTAGTCAGTCAACCAACAAGAGTCTCGGTTTGAGTGAACGGTATGTTCTGTTTTGCCACCAGTTTCGTTGGTAGCTTCATTTATAAGGTTTATATTAGGCAGTCAAGAGCTTTTATCGGCCCAAGTCCTTTTGTTCCAAACATATCTGTGTTTTGCCTTTACAAAGCAATTGCACTCGAACCTATGGGTTCTGACAGGAAGATGAAGAATTCACAAAGCCGTATTCTGCTATAAGTATGACGGGTAAAATATGATAGACGCGTGGGCACGATATGTCACGAGCCTAAATATTGATCAATATTAATCGGGAGAATTTTCCTTTGTAACAAACCTTTGTTGCGAAAAATCTTCAAATAGAACAAAAAAGTATTAGTTTGTATTTAAACCCATCACAAAGAAACGTTATCAAATGAGACAGAAAATCTACTTAGGTCTTGGTTTCTGATCAATCAACGGTTATCGATCTGACAAAAAGCATAAGGCTCTCGCCGACACTTACATAAACAGGGTTATTGTATACGGTCACATAACTTTTCTCCATTACACTGGAATTACTCTCTACTAAAACCTGTTTACTATCGACACAGGAGGAGCGGGTGACGTTCGATCTGCGGATGCCAAATTACTTCTAACGCCGTACTAGGTCGATCCGTGTCCCACTATTCATTCACTATTTTCACTCTTGATCCTTCAACTGAACGATAGTTTAATGGGTCCCCCTCCTGTGATGTATTACTTAAACCTATTACTGAAAGCCTTGTTTCGAACCAATGAGGTTGGAAATCGCAAAGGTACAGAATCTGGTATAGACAAATGCACGTTTCCGGTTGACATCGATTCCAAAGCGTGCTGCAGGCTTTTCGGGGCTAATATAGCTCAGGAAAGATGCCGGTATAGTGATGATAGGTTCTAGTCACTAGTTTTATGTCAAGTTCAATTACATGTGATGAGTGATAAAGAGATACGGAAGACGACAGGAAAACCAATTTGGCTATGTAGATTATCGAGTTTCTAAACAAAGATATCAGGTCGACAGATACTTAACAAACATTACACGAGTTATCAGTAATATATATATATGGTTCTCTTAATATTCTCCCATCCAGTGTAAGCAAAACGTTGATGTTCCTATATAGATGATCGATTATCATTATACAGATCACGTGATATTATGTTGTATGTTGATTGGCTAACGTTATTTACAAGCAAGAAGTACTGGATCCGGATTGTCATTTTTTCCTTCCGAATACCAGATTTTTATTTTGTGAGCGTACGTGTCCATAAATAATTATTTTCATTGGAATTTAAAAATTATATAAGCTACGAAATGTTACCACATCGCATTTATTAAGAAACCGTAAAGAGAATTGCGATGGTGAGATAATGCCCGTTATAGCAACTGGCTAATGTACTTAATTTGCGTGTTCTGCCGCATAACAGATAACGACAGGTTTTGATTGGTGTGTTCTGTACACTGAAGGTCTGCATTGACATTTCATGATTAATTAATGTATCATGTGCTGATTAATGCATGTCAAAGATGTAAATTTGTGTCAGTCCAATAGATATCATCTGAAGTGTCACCGAGGCTTCACTTATTAGGTAAATGACATGTGACACGAAGGTTTGATAGTTAAAAAGTTCAAACCTAAGGACAGATATCCTACCTGCAGTAGTTTACATATGATTTTGTAAAGGAATTGATATATACAATTTAGAACTGGCTATAAAATACACTACATAAAAATCATTTTTTTTCCTTACCCAGAAGTTTTCCGGACGGAAGACGTCGAATCGTTGATGCGTAGCGCCCGTCCTACTGAGATGTTCTTTAACATAGTCATAGTTGTCTATCTTAGAGATAGCATCATCTAGTGTGGTCATTACGAGAGTCGCATGCTGTTCCAGATACTCGTTCTGACGTAATTCATCCTCGGACTGTATGTTGGTAAACTTCTCAAATATCGCCATTAGGTCGGCATTCGACTTAAACAACCTGGAAAATAAAGAAATATTGTAATGTTAAAGAGTGTTTAAACCAATTAGCAATTGTATAGGAATACGATAAAATTTACATGTAGTAATGGACAGGTGTGAAAACATCATGATGTGAAGGGTGCTCGATAAGATAGATATAATAGCAATAGTATCAGTGTTTATTTCAATGTGAAACTGAAAAACATATCAAGCTTCGTGAAGACGATATCGTAATATCTGACGTTTGTTGTCGGAGTAATTCTTTTATCACATTCCCATAGATGCACAATATGGAACAGTTCGATAAACATGACACATATATACAGACGCATAAGTTTCCAGTTTTTCACCAAAATAATTGATACAAGTTTAAATTGAAACACGACACATTCACTGAGTTTATCATCCATGTCACCAATACATTAGTGTTGTCATAAGTAAACCAGTGTTCCTACTGTATCAAGTAACCATGTTACTGACTCTGAGTCAGTGTTTCTGCTGTATCAAGTTACAATGATACTGACTCTGAACCAGTGTTCCTACTGTATCAAGTAACAATGCTACTGACTCTGAGCCAGTATTCCTACTATATCAAGTAACAAGGATACTGACTCTGAGCCAGTGTTTCTACTGTATCAAGTAACAATGTTACTGACTCTGAACCAGTGTTTCTGCTGTATCAAGTAACAATGATAGGGACTCTCTGAGTCAGTGTTTCTACTGTATCAAGTAACAATGATACTGACTCTGAGCTAGTGTTTCTACTGTATCAAGTAACAATGGTACGGACTCTGAGCCAGTGTTTCTGCTGTATCAAGTAACAATGATAGGGACTCTCTGAGTCAGTGTTTCTACTGTATCAAGTAACAATGATACTGACTCTGAGCTAGTGTTTCTACTGTATCAAGTGACAATGATACGGACTCTGAGCTAGTGTTTCTACTGTATCAAGTAACAATGGTACGGACTCTGAGCCAGTGTTTCTACTGTATTAAATAACAATGGTACGGACTCCGAGTCAGTGTTTTTACTGTATTAAGTAACAATGACACTGACTCTGAGTCAGTGTTTCTACTGTATCAAGTAACAATGTTACTGACTCTGAGCAAGTGTTTCTACTGTATCATCAAGTAACAAGGATACTGACTCTGAGCCAGTGTTCTTACTGTATCAAGTAACAATGACACTGACTCTGAGTCAGTGTTTCTACTGTATCAAGTAACAATGTTACTGACTCTGAGCCAGTGTTTCTACTGTATCATCAAGTAACAAGGATACTGACTCTGAGCCAGTGTGTCTACTGTTTCATCAAGTGACAATGATACTGACTCTGAGCCAGTGTTTCTACTGTATCAAGTAACAATGATACTGACTCTGAGCCAGTGTTTCTACTGTATCAAGTAACAATGATACTGACTCTGAGCTAGTGTTTCTACTGTATCATCAAGTAACAAGGATACTGACTCTGAGCCAGTGTTCTTACTGTATCAAGTAACAATGACACTGACTCTGAGTCAGTGTTTCTACTGTATCAAGTAACAATGTTACTGACTCTGAGCCAGTGTTTCTACTGTATCATCAAGTAACAAGGATACTGACTCTGAGCCAGTGTTTCTACTGTTTCATCAAGTGACAATGATACTGACTCTGAGCCAGTGTTTCTACTGTATCAAGTAACAATGATACTGACTCTGAGCCAGCGTTTCTACTGTATCAAGTAACAATGCTACTGACTCTGAGCCAGTGTTTCTACTGTATCAAGTAACAAGGATACTGGCTCTGAGCCAGCGTTTCTACTGTATCATCAAGTAACAATGTTACTGACTCTGAGCCAGTGTTTCTACTGTATCAAGTAACAATGATACTGACTCTGAGCTAGTGTTTCTACTATATCATCAAGTAACAATGATACTTACTCTGAGCCAGTGTTTCTACTCTATCAAGTAACAATGATACTGACTCTGAGCCAGTGTTTCTACTGTATCAAGTAACAATGACACTGACTCTGAGTCAGTGTTTCTACTGTATCAAGTAACAATGATACTGACTCTGAGCCAGTGTTTCTACTGTATCATCAAGTAACAATGATACTGACTCTGAGCCAGTGTTTCTACTGTATCAAGTAACAATGATACTGACTCTGAGCCAGTGTTTCTACTGTATCATCAAGTAACAATGATACTGACTCTGAGCCAGTGTTTCTACTGTATTAAGTAACAAGGATACTGACTCTGAGCCAGTGTTTCTACTGTATCAAGTAACAATGATACTGACTCTGAGCCAGTGTTCCTACTGTATCAAGTAACAATGATACTGACTCTGAGCCAGTGTTTCTACTGTATCATCAAGTAGCAATGATACTGACTCTGAGCCAGTGTTTCTACTGTATCAAGTAACAATGATACTGACTCTGAGCCAGTGTTTCTACTGTATCAAGTAACAATGATACTGACTCTGAGCCAGTGTTCCTACTGTATCAAGTAACAATGATACGGACTCTGAGCAAGTGTTTCTACTGTATCATCAAGTAACAATGATACTGACTCTGAGCCATCATTTTGATAGCGTATTAAAACAGATCTGATGACAATAGCGTACAACCAATAAATAAACATCTATTAAGGGAGATAAGTGTTTCATATTGTTATAAATTGTAGTATTTCCATATAGACAGTTTCTATTCTAGCGACCACACTGGAGCTACATCAAGTGGCACCACAGTACGCACGCCTACGTCACCTTGGGAGCTGATGATAGTTACATTTATATTCCTCTCTTGTGAAGTCAGCAAATTAAAACATTTAATCAATATACGTCAATAGACGGATTACTTACGCTCAGAAGTATTTTATCAATAAGTACACATCCCTGTAAACACCAAAGATTTACAGGGTAATACGTCTAGACAGATGTCAAAACCATGTGTGGACGTCTGCGAACCAAGGAAATACAGCCAGTCTCGGCACTATTGTTCTTCAATAAAGAGATTCTATCGTGAGATCTGGCTTCAATATAACGTCCATACCAGATAACTACAAGCACGCCGGAGGGAGTTTGTACTTATTGTTTGGGTTTTAATGGAAAAAGAAAGAGAAAAAAATAAGATTGACATGAGGAAATCCCCGGACATTGTTATATGTGTGACCCTTGTGTTAGATGTAGTATTAGACGAGAAAATGCGGAGTTGGTCACCCGTCTAATACTACTTCCTACAAGATAATGTTGGTTATATTACTAGTAAGATTGATTCGCGTTCAAAGACGTAGTCACAACAAGCGCTGTGAATTAATGCCAAACACTTCTGAGCATCGAATAGGTTTCTTTTTCAACAAAAGAAGAAAAATGGATTTAGAAGAAAGTTGAGTACATGGCGTGGAGGAATAGACAGAATAGATACCAATCCTTCACAAAAGGTCGCACAATAAACGCGTAGAACCACCATCTTGGTAAGGAAAGTTGTGACAGACAAACAGTTGTAAAGTTCAATATAATAATGAAGAAAAAAAAAGAATTGAAGAAATGACTCAACGAACATTTTTAATTAACTTGAATATTGAATTTTTTTATCAACATTTGAGCTTCCTGCTGAGTGTACAGGGAATATTCTTATACCTGAATTATTCAATTCTTCCATACGCCAAAATTAACAAATGCACTCCGTAGATATATGGAAGGTGCCCATCTGTTTAAGTCCAATTTACGCCAACATTAAGGCTATTAACAAATTGGATGTTCTCGATAGAAACGAACATCACGTTTGTATTAGCAGGTCTAAATTTAGGAAATATTTTTGTTCAGCTGAAGGCTAAACCACTGGTATGTCTGATCTGATTGGAAACAATCACGATTTATAAGCAAATTGAAATAGTTAGTAATTGTGATAAATATCAAATAATTATAACCGATAAAACTGGTTCCCCATCAAAGCTCTTAAAAAAATACAGAACATGTGTTTTTTGTGCTTAAAGGGTTGAACTTACATTAAGCTACTATACAGATGAAAAACATCTATACTTAAATGTATATAAAACTAACTACGTGTGTATGTATTGAAATCGTTAACCCAGCATCTGTAAAATAACTGGCACAGTTAGCAGTTCTACAGAAAATTTACATTAAACCTGACTATGGCTAAATGTACGTATATATCACCAGAAAGGTTTCTTTACAATTCAGAATAAGACTGCACGACCATGGCTTTCGAATTCCCGTAGTAAAATTAATTATTTACTAGATCAGCCGGACCTGTGGTTATCAAAATGATATATTTTTATTTTACCAAACACCAGGTGACAGTCATGTCGCTATTTTTAGATACTTTGGAATAACGGATCAGTCTTACGGTGAACAAAACCATATAGTAAAAAGTGACCAGGTATTGAAAATATGGTTAACAAAGCGCCAAATAATAGGTAATATCTCTTGTTATGTATCCTCATAACAAAAAAATAACGTTTATACACCGGTATTTGTATTAGCTTGAACAATCTACATTGTACCCCCTCATGAAAAGGCAAGCTAGACGGAGTTTAATTGTCGATTCTTTTTTCTGTGTATTTTAACGACTTCGAATCTTTTTTAGTATATATATGATATATTTACCATCTCCTGGCGCCATTCTCGACTAGGATTATAGTTCAACCAGAAATATTGGTCCCTTCCTTAAAATGACAGTGTAGTTATCGAAACGTCGCACTCAAATTTCCCACCGGCTATGCTACACGAACTTTTAATAATACCAACCAAATGTTCCTAAATAACCAACAATAAGATTTTGAAGGATTAGGCCAATCTTTTATGCCATATGCTGACGATCCAGTGTTATTTTTGGCAACTTTAGAAAACTTACATGAATCAATATATCTTTATACGTAGGTCTATTACATACGTTCTCTAAATGTTTCTCATGTAAACATATTGTACGTAATTTATCTATACAGCTTTATCTAACCAAATTTATGCTTAAGACATATTTATTTGTTTAACCAATTTCGTATGTCCACACAATCTGTTATACTAATATCGAACGGAATTGGAGATATTGTATAAGTCGACTTATGAAGTCGGAGATTAGCATCATTCTGTGTTAATATGTAATTAATATAATGACTTCGGAAGTTAGGAACTTCGGCGTTTGAATTCACAAAACTATTTCGTGTCAGGTAAAACTAAGAAAATAAACCATCCATCTATTTCTGAATGAAAGAAGATAATATTTGTATTTATTAAATTCGTTTTTCACTTTTGATTTTCTGTCTCATGTCCATATTATGCATTGTACGTGTATGCAATATGTACTATGAACCGTAAGGCCTACAGACAATAAAGAAATCGAACTGAAATTAAAGCGATCTGTATTGCATTGGACACAACTATACAATGTAAAAACTAGGGCTACAGAGTTTTATTATCAAGGTATTGTGTTGATATCTTACGGTGTATATTCTCTTCAGGTATTAACATGAAATTAATCACATCAAATTTAGCTGTAATTGATGAAATCACAGCTGAATTTGATTTGACTCATACAATCGATTAGACAGTTTCCTTAAAAAATTGAAATCAATAAACATTAGAATTCAAGTTGAAAAATTACGATATTAAAATGGAAGTACTGACCAAAATAGTATCGATTTGATTTGTAAATTATACGGATTACCGATTGTGTAACATGATTACAATATCCGTTCTCATATGTCGGGACCGTCACTTCTCACTCAGTGCTAATTGTATAGAAGGCGTGGTGGTTGGAAATTCCATAAATTTGGTTCAATATGTTGGCTAACTACTTTTTTTGTGTTCTTTCAAGCTACGTGAATTGGAACGGTCTCCTAGTTACCAAACTTGTTGAGCGTCAGCTTAAACCAAATGTTATCGATAGCACAGTCACCGATGTCGGGTTGTTTCCTAGGCTGGCGAAGAAACATTAACTTGAATTGAACATGATGCGTCAATGCTCACATACTTTACATTGAAATAACAAGTCAAATCAGATTACAAGGATTAGTAGAACGACAGAAGTTAATTAAAGAATGTCGAAACCTTACAATAAATGCACTAAACATTCCGCTGTCATGAAATATCCAACATCGATTTGTCAAATAAACATGAAAACGTCAAAACTCGTACTAAAGTGCAGAATTAAATTAAGAATAATATCGCGTGCAGCGTTCTCTTTTCCTGATCTATTGCAGTCATTAGCTTTTAACAAATGATCTGCTTTTTGTTTGCTCCCAAATAGTTACAGATTATTAGTAATAATTTACAAACCGGTTATGGCTTCAACACGAACACGCGTAATTACTGATTCCAGTTTTTGATGCAACATCAAAACGCAGAGAGCTATTACGGAGAAAATGAGGTTGCCCTAACTGCCCCTTCCGTCATTTTTACGGCACCCATCAATGGACATACATTTGAAACGTAAACACCCATATTCATTTAAAACTTTTTGATTACTTCCTAATTCCATTTACGTCACATTGACAACCTTTCCACACGACACCAATACTTCATGCTTGGTTGATATTCCTCACGTTTGCCTGCGAGCATATTGATTATTATACCATCTGAATTTTGATTATATGACTTGCCTGTCGTTAAATATATCAGTTTTATAAATAATTATGGCTTACTGATAACAACACTATCATTACGTCATCAATAGGTAACGTAATTGACTCTATATCGAAAACGTCCTGACTTGTAGTTAAAAGGAGATTGAAACTGTTTGTTTTCTTGTGAGTTGTGTTGTAATAGAATTTTCAAATAAAAACTAGTGACACTGTTTTTTTAATCTAACTTTAGATAAATTCAATATAATTCCGACAAATATGTGAGATTCGTTAAACGTACTGTTGTATACCCAGTCAATGTCTACTGGTATAGTGCTGGGTAGACCAACCTTGTATATATATATATTGTGTACATATCTCTAGATACTCTGTGATGGAGTGCTGCAGCTCCCCCTAATTGTTATATACCTTTTGGTTTAAAGATTATCGAGGGATTAATTATTACCAAGGTCGCTGAAATAAAAATCCAATCTGATTTGAAGAAGAACCTTTTTTAATGTTAAAGTAAACTCATTCTATTTGTGTCTCTAGGGAGCTTCAAATTAATTTACTGTTGTTACATACATAGATGTAGGTCACACACGACGGTAAAAAAATACGACTGTCGAATTGGACGGAAATCACTCAAATCTCTGTAAAAACAATTAAGGATTACAACAGATAAGTAACATATCTTCTCTAATTTCTCTGATTTTTCGCAGAAAGTGACTACAAAGAAATACTTAAATGCCTGATTTCGAAACTTTTTTGAAAATATATTTCGAATCTGTCTCAAACACTTATTACACCAAAAAAACATCTTGAGAGGCTGGGGATGGTTAAGTCACTTCATTACCATAAGAGTGATAAATTGACAACTAGTCAACACTTTCCAGGATACTGACATCCCTTCCAATGAGAGCAACCTTTGGTGTCAGTGTGGACATGACAGCAGTTGGCGTTTACAGTGCGTTTGTATAAAATATTTCTTTGGACGTGCGCGATGGAGACTTGTAGATGTATACAAGCTTCCATCATGCCCTAACACCCAATTAACATGGAAAAGTGGAAACCATACCATGAATAAGAATTATATGCTCCAGGTTCGGCATCAAACAACAAGCTTGACATAAGCAATGCCTGAAGACTTTCTGTGGACATATAATTTCCGAGCTGATATGGATGAACAGGCACGGGAAGGAAATGCTGAGATTAATCACCAATGTTGTTAATATGGAGACTTTCGTGAAAGTCATGGACGGGATAAAATCGTTATATAGACAGTTAATGGGGGCACGTACCGAGACAATCGTAATACGTGCTACAGTTTATGAGAATATATAGGCACCATACATAAAGTTTTATTGAGTGAGTTGTAAGTGAAAAATTATATTGTTTGGCGTCAAATTGACACGAGAGCAGTCAACCGTATTACTAGACACAAACATTTCCGGATCAAAGGAGGGCTTTTAAAACGTAAAGTCAATAGTGTTCTGTCTTGTTTTTAAAAAGTTTATACAGTCTTTTAATACCTATATATATACATCTGAAGAAGAATTGGGAGCGCTTATGTTTTCCAGTGTTTTAACTTTTTATACATATATTGATCTAAAGTTTCTTGCTTTAGAAGCTGTAATCAATTAAAGTTTGAATAAAGAGATGATGTATTTCTCACATCACACATAAACATATTATTGATTTTACATCTATTAAACCAAACAATGTCCCCGTTTATTGTTCATCAATCTAATTCCTAATGTGACGTCATAATATCAATTAATAACACAACGGATAGCTGATATGCACATAGAACCGCTGTAAATCTATAAATCTTCTTAAACAAACAATTGTCTCTAGGCATATAACTCTTAATGGAAGCATTCTCATGTTAACTATGGTAGTTACATGGCTTGTGTCCTATCGGATGCAATAAAGAAAAGCATTAAGCATAGACTATACTGTAAAACCATGACAGAATACAGCTGTGTATTACACTAAACTGCCTGTCAATAGGTAATTAGTGGACATCCATCGACTGAAAGATCCACGTCCTCCTTTAACAATTTGTGTTTTACATGACAAACGGTATTTTACGTAATACGTTTCAAATCGATTTTTGTCTAGTGGTGCGTTATCCTTTGTAAATGGAAATCGTGTTAATTAATTCCGTATCCAAATCGACTAACCATGATGTAAATCAAGATTAAAACCATTTCTTTTCGTTCATGATATATTTTGTATTATATATATATAATGTTAGCAATTTTAAATATGTTTCACTAACTACAACTGTCCTAATATCGTAATTATCTATCATAGCATATTTATGGTTTAAACGGTTAATTTGTGGCCATCTATAACTAAGTAAAATTGCACGTGACTGACTAGCAAATCCACTGAAACTCGCTAGGGTTCCATGGACGATTGGTCTAGCACTATAAAATTGGTCTCCGGTTGAGTGAAAACTTCATCTCCGTCGAGTTTGGTGGAAAGATCTTCCAACGGACTATTGGCTAGCCTATGGGAAGCAACTGCACCTTCTGTGCCCTATCACTTTCAGATTTATTGATGACGTCTTGTCTTTAAATAACAAGAGATTTCTTGACCAAGTCCATCGTCTATACCTACCAGTATTGAAAAACAAGGACACGCTTATCTCGATGTTTTTCTACAACGAGATCGACATCAACAAGGACAGCTTTCCATCAAGTTGTATGATAAGCGTGAGGATTTCAGTTTCCCCATTGTGAATTTTTTTTCTATTTCTGGATTGCATTAAGCATCCCCATGTTGTCGATGATGCAAAATGCACTTACTCTTCCGGAACACCTGGTCTTGTCCTTGTACTTTTTCAGGAATAATTTTTTCCTTTGTTCACATTTTGCTCTAGTTTCATTGAATTTGAGTTTGGGTTATGATTATATTGAAATGTTGGCATTTTCTTGCTGTTCTTATTGTAAATCCAGTAATCGGATCAACCGGATATCAAAATTCATTACACATGTAACTCGCATGTATAAAAATGAAACCAAAAACACAAGCAAACACATATAAAATTATCAATTTTTTCCGTTATAGTGGTGTAAAATAAAATGGAAACGTGACGATGACCATGACTCACAAATTTAGTCAAATAATGACTAAAGCGGTTCCTTTTTATAGTGCTTTTTATTGATTGTAATGAAACCTTTGGGACAAAAAGGATCGAAATTGATCGATACAAATGTCAAAAACATGCGGGTGTGCAATATTCCTTCAATTCAGTAAAGTTGCAATATTGTTTCATTCCAAAACGAACAATTTTATAATTACAATGTGGGTACAATTAAGACAAATACTAAAAAAACTTTATTGTGCTTCTAGAACTCTAGAATGATGATTAGGTCATAACTCGTAGAACGGTACAAAAATGTGAATTCTTAGATATGAAATAGTGCATCGTTCGTCTGTGGAAGGAGTATAAAACGTAATGTATGACGAAACCCAACTCATCACTGGAAGGGACTTGACTAATTCATAACGATCAGATAAACTATCGGCCATTCGACACTAAACCGGAAGTAGCAGGTTGTCTTCGTGACAAAACCATGCAAACAATTTGTTCAGAGTGCAAATACCAGATGTCTAAAAACTAGATTAACATAGAAAATACACAAAATACCATTCGCTGACTTCCTGATTGAGAACAACGAACTCTTTAATCTCTAGCATAGGAAGTAGAACTTAACAAAACGTTAGCCACAACCGGAAGTTGTTGAGTGGTGTCACGACATGATCAAAGAGCACCACGAAGTTTTGATATTTTTCCATTAAAAAAGATATTTAGATTGGTCTTATCTCAACTTGGCTCGGACGACAGACACAGATTCTAACAACTGGGTAGGAGTCTTTGCCTGTCCTCTGAGCTATTAAGGTTGTTATTACGTTTATTAAAATTAAAATCGAATTGCTCCACTATTTATATTGCATATATGTTTATGCAACATTGTAGACAATTTTATGCCATATTATTCTAATTTTTGGCTATATTATGAATGTTTTTAGAATAATGTATTACATGTATATGTTTGTATTATTAATATTGTTTATGTTGTAAATATGCTTTTGCAAAATGGTTGACATTGTTTTTACCTATATAGTCATTTGATAAAATGAAGTTATTTTCGTTTCTTTACTTGTATACATACCCAAGACATAGCTCAAGTCGTGAACCTGTTATAGGGGGACACAATAAATATCACTAAGGAATATATTACTATTTTTGTATACTTTTCAAGTCCTTAATACGTTTGTCTTTCTGTGCATGAAATCCTGAAATAAAATAGACTTGTCAGTGAAAAACTTTCGTTTATATACATTGTTATACATAATTTGTTTCCATTTGAAATTCTGCAGCAAAATCCTGTACTAAGGATCTAAGATAAGTATATGAAAACATTATCTACATCCTTAGATATTACAAATGTATGTGTTTTATACGTATAATGTACTTTTATAAGCCACGTCTCCATGACTTGAAGAGTGTTCCAACTTTTAATATCTCTATCGTTTTCCACTGATAGAGAATCACCAGTGTTTAGATATACACTACTTGGAGTGATAGAGTCATAGATGAAAGGCACGTGTGTGTATCTACATCCTGTGTACTAGCATGTAAAGCGTCTGTGATCAGGTCCTAAATGTAGGTATAATGTACTGTACTAGCAGTTTCATGTTCATTTCAAAGCACGAATTTTTATGATTGATATTAACTGTTGTCAAGAATAGAAACCTTCAGATGCTGCAGTTGGCTCAAAGAGTCAAACAATTAAATAGTATCCACTGTTCACATTTGGTATTTAATTCTTTTCTCCAGGCAGTACACGTAACCAGAACCTCAATCATAGTGATATTTCATCAACCTTTGTCACGTTTCAGAAGTTTTAATGTTTATTTTACCGTATTTACAGTAACATAACCAGACTTGTTCACTTTGCTGATGCAATGACGTCATAGCACATTCTTCATATTATACACACATGTACGTTAAGTTTTTGTTTTTTTTAAGCAAAGGGCGACGAGCGTTTATAACATTTTTTTTTTAATTCTAGAGCATATATCTATAAATGACATGACATTTAAAAAAAAAAAACAAAGATGATCAAAGAGATCGTTAATGATGAGACAAATCTTCTTACGGGTTATCAATATGAAAATTTTTCTCTCACGAAAAAAGGCTAGATACAATCTTTGAATTTTGTTAACAAAGGAAAAAATTCAACGAATCTTTCTTTCAAATTAGATATTTTCTTTAATGTTTACATAAATAGAAATATTTCTTTGTATGTCAATATTTTCCATTCGTAATTAATCATTTTCAATCTCTAATAATACCAATTCTGCGCTGAATATCAATTTACTGTTCTAAATGGAAACATTGCATCAATAATAGATAAGCATGCGGTTCATGATTGACATGGCCCAGATACCTCTACGTGGGTTGTGCATGACCATACATAAACATTGCCACATAAATGCATTCATTACAAAAACACGAAAGTCCTTAACTGAAGATATTAGAAAGCAATTTACTTCTAAATTTTCCTCATAAGAAAATAGATAGATAAAATCATAAAGGGAAATTAAAAATACGTGGCATTTATTACCCAAAGAAAGAAAAGTATTAAACTTGTTTCCTTTCCAAAATACTGTTAATTTTACCATAAATACTTCCTTGAGAACATCGTGTTAGTTTTTACCCGTGCCCACATTGTCGTGTTAAATCCTATCTGGAACTGTAACCACTATGTCTAAATCTAATTTTGTATCGAAAGTATTCACCTGTGTATCTTTCGTACCATCGACGAGATTACATTTGTTAGACACTGATGGTGGAATTTTTGTCCGGGGATTTGCCTTACATGCATGCCACGTTTTGAGTCATTTTAATAGTGGTATTGTTCAGAATAAACACATCTGCTTAACGGTGTTTTTTTAATAATCACATATATCAGACATTTGAAATGCATTAAATGATAGGGCTAATGCACCTCTCCATCTAGATTTTGACATTGCATTCGATCAATTTTGGCATTCCTTAGTCGCCTTTAACATCAATGTCGAGTCCTAGAAGGACGAAACAACTGTGTTATGTAGCCTCACTGACGAGTCTTAGAAAGACGAAACAACTGTATTATATAGCCTCACTGACGAGTCCTAGAAAGCCGAAACAACTGTATTATGTAGCATCACTGACGAGTCCAAGAAGGACGAAACAACTGTATTATGTAGCCTCACTGACGAGTCTTAGAAGGACGAAACAGCTGTATTATGTAGCATCACTGACGGGTCCTAGAAGGACGAAACAGTTACAGGATGCTATTTTTCCATACACTGACTCTATTGTATCTAATTCCAAATTTGTATCGGAAAATGCTATTTATTTGTTTGTCTTTTACACCATGTTCGTATCGCGTATTAGTGCTTTGAAGCTGACTTGGTGAATATGAAGATTACTATAATATAGATGCAGCCCCTTTCATGACACACCGACTCACATAGTCATTGTCATGGACAAAGAGAATGATACAGTTTACGAAGTATAACATTGCTAATGATGGTTTTAAGGATACCAATTATTAATATAACCGCATTAACAATGCATTGCTTCGTGTCAGGAGGACGGGAATTATCTCATTAGGAAACTCTGATATTCATTAATGTTATTTTATAGCTTGATATTCGTATCAAAGCGTCAACAAGGGATTCTAAAATTGTGTTTTTCTTTGTTTTTTTTCCAAACATAAAAACATGGATAAGAGAGGGAGACACCAGTGCCTATTATAGTAACATATCAAGTTTCATTCCATAGGAATGTCTGCATAGTCATACATTAATTCGATCCTGTGATTATATGGAATATTTCTATTCTCAGACATACAATATATTCTTAAATAGTTTAGACAACAGATGTACTAATGATGCTGGATATAATAAAATAAAGAAAAGTCAAAATTCAAATTATGGAATGATATGCGTAATTGCATTTTACTTCATTTTGATGACGAAAAGTCAATCTGGAAACAATAGAGGATAGGTTGAGTTGAAAGTGCTGTTAATATAGATTAGAATCTGATACCATATAAAAAATGAGACAAGATAGGAAATCGATAAATTCAGCAATAAAAAGCGAACGGAAATACAATCAAGTCCAGCAATCTCAGGATTAACGATGGAAAATCCGATTAACTGAGGAGCAATCAAGAATGCATGAAAAACAATAGGACAAATTATACCTTTAACGTTCATGCTTTGATAATAATCTTAAATGAAATGAAGCATATGTTTTTTCATTAATTTTCTCTAGAAAGTGACCCCATAGGCTGTCAATACTTGGATTTTTCTCAGTTTCTGTAACCAGTTTTCACATGTAGCATAAAATTGTTGATTTTTCAGTTGAGAATTTCTCTTCTGTATCATTAAAGATGACATTTCATAACAGTTAACAGAGAAATAACAAACAAAAATTATAAACACCATTTATTGAGTTGGCATTTAATGCAGATGTGACTCCAACAACGTATTTTAGAAACAGCAGTCGTTGGATAACGGTGTCTATATATAACAGATAATGCAGAAATAAACATACTAGAAAATCGACAGAATCACATCGTAAATATAAAAAAGACAAATAAAGAAAGATTATCAAGAAATCAATAAACTACTTAACATCTGTAAGCATGATAAATAGAGAGCAGGTGTAGACGATGGTGGTGGATTTGTCCCCTAGGTTTTGCCATAAGCTGTATACAAGGTTTCAGTTAACTCGTGTGGTGGCTTGTTTTAGAATATCGTCATGTCCTTGACGTTCTTTTGAAATTATCAGATATATGATAAGAACGAAATTTGTTGAATCATGGGCTAGTACACCTTCCGATCTAGAAAGTTGATATTTCTTTTTATCAAATTAGGTTTTCCCCAGCCGCCTCCTGGGTTTCAAATTTAGGCTCTTAGCATCACTGATAGATCTTAGTAGGACAAATTATTTGTATGATACAGGTTAATTAATTATATGGATTTACAGTGTCTAAACTTGTAAGAAAATGTGCTATACTCTTGTGAGTCTTTCGTACTATCTCTATCTTCTTGACTTACTTACTTAAACATATATATTGACAAAATAACAACACATTTTATATGCGAAATAATTCCATTCTTTTGTATCAAGCATACATCTTGCTTTACGAGCACTTAGCCAAGACGCGCTATATGTTCATTTGGGTTTAACTATTCCTGGGTGGAAGGGTTCGATAACAAATCTTTCAACCTTGACCTGATAGCGATCCGAAGATGTCTCACATGCACGTTCCCGACATGAGGCTTTCCCTTCTCGGTTGCTACTTCTTATATTCATGAGGGAAATGAACATTAATCTAATTTCGTCTGTGAGCTTGGATAATAACCTCTCGGTAAATGGAGCGAGAATTGGAAATGTAACTATCATTATAAGTCTAGTGCCGTGTAATGTCCATAGCTGTGCCCAGGTTACGATCGAAAGTCTTATTACTCGTGCCTTAGTAACAAGGGGTAGAGATGCTTGGTGCCACTCGGATACTACTATACAGACCGTTGAATTTCATATTGAACCTGCAGTAGCCAACAGATTATCGATCTGGTTAACTTATAAATTCAGAAATTGTACGTAATAAGACCATCTTCTACAGCAGTATTGACAAATATAATAATTAATTATCCAGTTATGTTCATAAATAAATTTTATCTGTCGCTTCATTTTTGGTAAATTTACTAGAGTCGTAAGTAAAAAAGTGCACCTTTAATGAAATATAAAGTTTTTGAAGGAGATTGTATTCAAAATGTCATTCCTTTTATACAATTTGCTGTCCTAAAATTTGGGGGCTTTCACCGGCTGTTAACAGTTGCTCTAAAACATGCATCATGTTGTCCTTTTTTTCTCGCTCTCGTTATCACGTTCGCAATTACATCTATTGTGCTTCTCTCGTTACTTACTGTAAATCAAATCGATTTCACCGAATAATCAACGCAATTTACAATAATGCTATGTTCAATTAAGAGAACGTACACTAAGTCTAGTATCATTTGTAAGTGTCTGAATGCATTTCTGGTCTAATGCCCCTTGTAAGTGTGTGAATGCATTTCTAGTCTACTGTCGCTTGTAAGTGTGTGAATGCTTTTCTAGTTTAGCATCTTCGTAAGTGTAAGAATGCATTTCTAGTCTAATGCCCCTTGCAAGTGTGTGAATGCATTTCTAGTTTATTATTTTTCCGTATAGTGGTGACTCAGTCTTATGTGAATACTATTTATGTGGTATATTATAAATTTCTGTTAATGTTCGTTGTCTGTTGACTACGGCATTATTGTCTAAATTCAATAAAACATAAATGTAGATATTCTGTACTGTTTAAAACACCATCCTCCCGTGGAGCATATAATACGAAGACGTATAGTCTATGAGATGCATGTTACTTGTTATATCACACTTGTTCAATGTTAGTGTTATATTGCGTGTGTGGAAGATGCAGTCGTTTCTATATTAAAACCACGTGTAACACAACCATCATCGTGCGGAAACACGGGAAGATGTCATTGACTCTACTATTCCATACTGCATCTACATTCGTGACGGTGTACATCATCTTCACTTAGTTTTGTATTGGATAAATGTCTTCTTGGGAATGCTGTGTTTACTCCAGAAAAGAAAATGCCTATAGATATAGCTACAATTATCACATTAAAATGACAATGTTAAAATCCTGCCCAAATGTAAAGCTGACATTATCAATAACCTCTTTATTTTGCTGTCTCATTAGGAGACGTTATATATGTTTGGGTGATAGGAAAATCGCTATGTTCCACAAAAATAAGTTTGCTTGATGGTTTGAGTGAGTTTGTCTGATGACCTAAGACTCCTATGTCTCATTACAAAGTGAGTTTGTCTGTTAGTTTAAGTTCGCGATGTTCTATAAAAGTGAGTTTGTCTGTTAGTTTAATTAAGGTCGCGATGTTCTATAAAAGTGAGTTTGTCTGATGGTTTAAGGTCGCGATGTTCTATAAAAGTGAGTTTGTCTGATGGTTTAAGGCCATAATGTTCCATAAAAGAAAGTTTGTCGGGAGGTTTAATATCACGATCTCCCATACAAATGAATTTTCCGGGCGGTCTAAGATCACGATCTTCCATACAAATAGATTTGCCTGGCTGCTTTTCTTGTCAGTAACATGTATCATTTTGCTATAATGGTAATGTCTTAATCAAGAAATACATGAGTGTTGTCAGTTACGCAACATCCGGTCTCGCTGTGTTTCTATTAAATATTCAATGTTGATATTTTTTCATTAACAGTTTGAATGTGATTGAGTTAGAATCACAACTTCGCTTACTTAACAGTAACATTTCGTTGGTTATTAATACTACTTCATGTATTTCTATTTAGATAGCATATAAAATTATAAGCAAAGATATTAACGTTCAATTTAAATCTTCAGATGATTTTCATCTCTGTCAGTGACTAAAGTCGGAAATTCTGGCAGACCTTGTTGGATTTACCAAGTCATTTATTACAGACGATCATGACCTCTTCTATAAAATCTCCTTTTTGGGTGGGGGAAGGGTTTTTTGTTGTTTTGTTAGGCGGGTTCTACTTTCCTCCCCTATTTTTATAAAAATAAATGAAACTCAAGAATAGGTTTATTAGATAAATTATTATATAATCTATGACATAAGAAGCCTCAACGAAATGTATGAACGATTAAGTCTAATTAATATGCGTTTCTCTCCAATGAGTTCCACTAATATCAAGGCCACTTAGGGAGCGGTTTTGCTCTAATCTTAAATAAATGCCAGGAACCTGGTCAAATTAATCTGATAAGCAAGATCCATCTTGGGAGACATCACCAAGAGGATTGTCAATAACAGTGATTGCAAGTGTTGAGAATGGGACAGCATGGCCCAAATATTCCAATCATAATTAGCGGAACGGTTCACTAAGGTGTTGTTCCAATGATGTATCCGTCCGTTTGTTTGTTTATGAGTGGAAACCGTATGTTAAGACAATGCCAACAGCCACAACACAAAGTTAGATCTACTGTAATAACATATATCGGCAGCAACATACGCGTACTTGTGCACGTGTTATATTACAATTATCGTAAGTCAATATGGGTCAGGGTCGAATGTTTTAATGCTAATCAAGGGCATGGTTTGAGGCAGTATACAACCTAATTAATCTTGGACGATATATATCTCCTGATGTTATCCTATAAGTCAAAGTGACTGATGGTCAATCGATACACACAAATGCGTAATATCGTATCCGGTGTAGCGGTCAGTTAAATTTACCAACGAATATGATGACACGTGGTCAGCTAATTACAAACTGAATATATCGGTGAGAGGTGACGACGGTTGGGCATTTCGTGGATGAGAAGTTAGCTTGTTGATACGCTAAAATGAAATTTTCTTTTCGAATTTTCTGATTCAGTTTTTTAACGAGTGGCTCAGCAATACAGCATACATTCCATTTTCCTGACAGTATGGTATGACTGCATCACTATGTTGAAAATAATCTGTCTACATCAAACTATGTCAAATAAAGTAAGTTACCATCTAAGCTAAAAGCTATTAATCATCTTCGTGTCGATGGGTTGGAATCTGCTTCTAGCCTGAACAATTAATTTGAAACTTAAACTCAAGTTGAAAATCATAGATTTTCAAATGCTTAGTCATACTTTTCATTTCGAACTGAGTGCCACTCTGTACGGTGATCTAAACGACCAAAATTACTGGCTATCCTGGTGAGCTTGAATCTCTTTGTACCTATCGGTTACACGTGCGTACTGATTTTTTTCGGGTATCGAAGGTGCGGATTTAAGAAGAAATTGCCATACATACACAGTCACCCTTTCATCGCTGGAAGGGAATGTGAAAGGTTCTGTTCCGTCTGTTGGATATTTGTCAACAGTCCAACAACATGGATTTAAAAGCAAATTTTATATACCCAGGACGCTCTTCATATCTGATTTAGCAAAATCAATGTTTTGATCTAAATTGAAACAGTACCAATTTGCGTTGGAATTAGATAAGAAGAGCGAATATAATGCATCTTAATTAATAAATGTATGTATTCCCTTTTAGAAAAGATTTAAAGCTTGAATCGGCCTATTACATTTACGTCATATAAAACGTTTAGATTTGTATCAATACAGTGTATAATTTTATCTCCTTCCAGAAGAGTTACAATGGAATGATTTAATTACAAATCCCCCAAATTATGCAATGGTTGCAAGGCATAATAAATCATTATTAGTTTATCAAATTATGCAAAAATATATCTTAATGATACTTGGAAACAAAATGTTCACCTATTCTTTTCAATCACGAGACTCCCGTGTGATGCAGTGAGGCACATCAATATAGCATTGTCTTTTGCTGTTTGAAAATTAAAATTACCGTACAGCAAGACTTTCTATCTCGTCGTGATTGTTCAATAAATCGCATTTCAAAAGAATTGCAGCTCGATGTTTACTGAATACAGTCACAATAAGGACATCAAGGAGGACACTAACAAAAGTAAACAGAAAAAGTCTCAAGAGTAGAAATGGATCCAGTAGTCAACCTTATCTTCTCCCGCAGCGTGGATGTAGAAAACGAGGCCACACAACAGGAATTACAGAGTAAAACACACGATAACTTGTTAGACTGACATTAGCTGTTCCTAGTGTGTATAACACGAGACAGATTTATAATGTAGTCACTGTTGGCCATGACTTATTCTTTCTAAAGGGGCAAATGCAAGATATACATTTCAATATTGTTAAAAACGATACACAAAGACGTCATGGAAGCTCATCTTTAAAACATCCCACACAAATTTTAAGAGTAAAAGTCTTTAGATAGCACAAGAAGAGAAAGATACGTAAAAAGAATAAAAAAGCAGAATTACATATATTTCACAAGCTGTATAAGGTCATACCCAATTGATTGCTTTTGGAAACAATCTTGGAAACAATTGTTTAATGGAAACGGTCCACTTTAATGTGAATGTTATTTAAAAGTATGTATACCTGCAAGACATCAATTACTATGATTGTTTGGTGGGTTTGTTTTTCAATATTTCAGAAATATTGCGTCAACAATAGTAATATAACTTGCAGTAAAATAGAATTACAACTATTCAAAATATAGTCAATAAACTGTTAGTTATTGCCTACCACAGTTACATATAAACGCTTTGGTGATAAGGGATATGGAAATTGATCCAAGGCTCTGTAATATGATAGAATATGTTCGCATGTGGCATATATGGTATTGCACAGATAATCATACGGAAAAACAGCAACTTCTGTCATAAAATTGAAAACAAGACGTATTTGAAGCTAATCATAGTTACAGAAATGTTTATATTGGATACAAGGCATTTTTCAGTAATTCTCTTTCAGAGCCGAGCCAGAACAGTATTGTTTGTCGTGTGGATCCTATCCTATACCCAAGATGGCACAGTTTGGTATCGATGTCGCATTTTAACTAGCACAAACTCTCTTTTTTAACCCGTCTGGGAATATATCCGTATCTATTTCTCTGGAACCTTATTACCATGATCCTTTTATTGTACGATCTAAGCCACACATCCTACCATCCTTAGGGAATTCCTTCATGATGGAAAACAAACAAGAACATATGGCTTTCCTACATATAACGATACGTGCGATAAATTTCTTTCTTATTTTTCTTGGAACGTCGCCATTCCATTTTTGGACACTTCGTATTTCTGAAATTCGCTTCTCTGTAGAAAGATATTACGGGTACGTTTAATGATACGACAAGACTAGATGAGGCATGTTCTTTTAACGCTTGGGTTAAATGTCTACGTCATTCAAATGTTTGATATCAGTATCGACGTGTTGTTTTCTGTTTGTGCATTGAGATAGGATGGTGTCCGGGGAGCGCAATCCAGAATGCTAGCATGTCTATGTCGGAACACAATACAATTATCATTGATAACCATGTGCACATTTCCACTCCATATATCATTTATGAAAGATTCAATTATACGTGTATTTCGCAACCGTTATCATACAGTGCGCTTTGTCTTATAATCTAATAGCGACACATAAGGTCATTGACGCATGTATCTCGATTCTGTTTTGAATATTTTGTATAGAAAAAAGTGACAATTTCATAAGACTTGAAGAAAAGTTGAACATCAATAAATACCGATCCAGATAGTTGACGCCTCTTCTATATATTAAAGCACACTCTTTTTGCAAAACACAAAGGAAGTTTCCGATTTCACATTGTTTGAGCTTTTACAACAAGTCTGAAATTGGTCATACTATTTGCTAATTTAGTTCGATTTTATTATTTTAGTCCGAGTTTCGATGTATGTTCTTGTACTAAAAATACATAAGCTGTTTTCTACGCTTTCTTTTTTCTAATTCAATTTTAGATATTCCTTGAAATCAGTCATATGCTTACATTTTAAGCGTGTTTAAGATAGCTATGTATTAAACGTTTACGTTTGGGTGGTCGGGTGGCGCAGTGGTAACGCACTCGCCTTCCACCTAGCCCGGGGTTCGATTCCCGGAACGGACGTGAAAAGGTAAAAGGTCACCTGCCCGACCACGTGGGTTTTCCCCGGGTACTCCAGAGTGATTAGTAAAAGTTGACTTGTTTCGCAACTGTTGTAAAATTTTTAAAAAAAGTTTATATTTATATATAAACGTTTACTTGTTTCAGATCCACTGTTGGTTTCACTACTCTTACTACCCAGTATTAGTTTTTACACGTGGTTCCTTACAGCATAAACGAACATCTTTTATTATGTAACCTCCCTCTAAGTATATTTTATCTTGGATGCTTGATTTTGACATTGAAAACCGTCTTTTGAAAAAAAATTAACTCCTTGATTTGAGAAACAATACAGGTGACTTTTTTCCTAGTACAAAAGCAACAATAGCCGATTTTCTATCAGTGGTGCGAATGGATTCTATGCATTGAAATGAGTTGTGATTGTATATCATTCATATCCCGGTTCTTTAAAGAAAAAAAGAACGATTTGCGATAGTAGTAATTGTGGTGAGGAACTTTTAAATGTGAATAAGAATTGGAACATGTCTCTGGGGGAACTATGGAATACAAACACTGCAGCATTAAAGAACTCTACATTATCAAAGTATATAATGTACAACAAGTGATGAATATTCGATGAAATGTCTCTTAGGGTGTCGTTTTAATTCCACCGTTTTATTGCCTCGGGGTACTTTCTCTTTATGGGAATATTTGTAAAAATTGGAAAATTTGATTTTCTCAGACACACAATCCATTGACAAACAAATATAATATATAATAATAAATATGTGAGGTATATTAACGACAGGAACGCCGCAAGAGGGTACGTTTGTGAATTGTGGAAAGTCATGGAATGTGCAGACGGAATGAAATGCTAACTTTTGAGCAAATGCATACCTCATTTATTCATTTATGTATGGTAGCTGTAGCAACCGCCGAAATTATATGAAATTGGGAAATTTCCAATTTCATGAAAAATGAGCTTTAGTCGTTATTCTACCTCACATGGTGATAGGCACAGGCGACGTTGTCAGGTAAAAGAAATAGTTGCCTCTCATATTATGCTATGTATATGTTGTCAAGGCAAACAAAAGTTGCTGAAATGATCTTCGCCGAGAAATGTTGTAACAGACTTTGGTTGTCTATGTATTTTATCATCCCAAGCAGGAGAAACACATATCTATAATATTATAATCGTTGATCTTTTAAATGTTGCTTTTATAAAGTACAATAAACAATTTTATAAATCAGTCGATATAACGTAAACAATAATTTTCCCTTTTTGATTGAGGTTTACACAGATGAACATTTCATCCTGTAAATGTATGTGAGTATGTGAGTATGCATTCCGCATACAATATATAAAAAATAATAACCCACCAGAAAAAAATCCTGGCTCTCTAACGTCGTTCTGTACAAATGGGTTGATTCGAATTTGTGAAAAAATAGGAATCGGAAGTCTCCATGTGCACCTCATTTGCATCGCAAACAGATGAAAGAAACAGTGGTATGCAGGTGTGGTACATCTTCGAGTTATAAGCGAAATAATTTCGCACATCACACGACCTCATGTGCCCCTGCCTTGCCCATTCTGTCTGTTGGGGATATTAAGAACACACGTGAAGTATTGGCTGAACGATCAGGCTGACAAAACAGTTTCATCCTCAAGCGTATGAAACACACGGGCGACCATGCAACTGAATGTAACATCATCCCAATCGTTCGCCGCTTCAATCGTTAGGTTTGTACATGCTCCGAGACGAGACCGTTCTATGTGTAATGCCTACTTCAAAGGGATTTATGGTTTTAAATCAAGTACTTGGAAATTAGCTTTTTTAAATACGTTTTGTTGCAAGACTCAACTTGAAATGTATGTGAATATTTGTATTGAAACATGGCAGACAGCTGAGAGCTGACGCCATCTGGTATTCGATTTATTTTGGTAAATACATATCTACTTATACACTGAAAACACAATTACATTAAGTTACTATTTATATAATGTTACAGTAAACAGATGCTGATGGAAACATTAAACAATGATATCATTACCTAGAGAACAGTTGTAGCTATATTGTATCATTGACTATATACTATCAACGTCATACACACCATGATAATTTAAGCATGCAGAAATCAGTCATAAAGCGAAGTTTACCTCCAATCTATGGAAAGTGTTGGCAATGTATAGTGAGGAAAAAAGGAACCTTTAAAATGTTTGATAGCCAATCCAGTATTATCATAACAAGAAATAGCAAAACTACATCGGGTCTGAAAGCAGATATATATATAATGTTACAATTTTATCCTTCAAATTGATTTGAAAGAAAGGAAACCTGTTTATTATAAATTCTGCCTTAGTTCACTCAATGAACTTCTGATATGACTGGGAGTAAAGAGATTACAAAATGGAATTTGCGTCTGTCGTTTTAGAAATTTCATAGGCAGAAGTTAAGTTTCCTTCGTTCTCGTTATATTGGTTTTGAGTTTGAATTACCATTTCGTTAAAATGTCAGTTATTATTTAAAAGTTGAATTATCATTATCCTGTTTTGGAAAGAAGGAATGAAATCTGCATTTCCATGGCATTGAAGAAACACGATTTTGATTAATTAAAATAACGGAAGTATGGAAGGGTTATTCTCTTAACGAAGAAAAGAGTATTGGAGAATACATAAATGTCTTGGAACTCATTACAATCATGTATACATCGCTTGTATCCTTTTATTCCATCTCTTAATAATATATTACACAACATATTGATTTTGATTTCATTCCTTTCGCAGGGTTCCTGTCTTCGTTGGAATTTGAACAAAACTTATATATATATATATATAACACGACCATGTTTCCATTACTACTAACAAGGTGATCAGCTCGCGAAATTAATTGTTCCCCATACATTAGTAACCTGCAACCCACTATATGCATTTCTAAAACAGACATTCCATGTATTAATGTTTCCATTACCACTCATAAGATGATCAGGTCGCGAAATTAATTGTTCTCCAAAAATTCAGTGTTTGGTTCTAAGGCAGTTCTCTTGAGTGGTTCCCTTTGCCATCGTTTTACAGAAGAAATTAATGTAATGTAGAGTGAAACGATATCACAATAATGAAAAATTCATTAGCAGATAATGGCATTGTCCCTCAATGTAATATTACACGGCTGTTGATGGTGAAATGTTTTGCTCCATCTTACGATTCTAATGTCTGTCGATTTATTTAAGACAAGCGTTACTATTGTTTGTCTTCGGGCATAGATTGAATGTTTATCTGAATATCTTATCAATGCCAGGATCAAGTTGATTATTAATTAATGAATGAATCATTTAATTTAGAAAGAAAACATTGTAGTGTCAGTTTGCTCCAAGATGGAATTAAATCTTTCCTAATTTCTTTTCCGGTATGATGAAATGTTGACATCATCCAGTGTATAACTAGAGGAACCGCGGATGACAATATCGATCAATTTTGGGTTCAAAACACACAACTTTAGCGGGAGGTTCACCCTGTCGTTAGATATAGGCTACAACATGCTCAATTACCCGTCTATTTTGAAATAATCAATTGAAAACTTTTTGTGAAATATAGTGGTGTTTGTTAAAAGTAAGGGCGTTCCGAGCACGTTATTTTCTCGATCGATGAACACATATTGTAAAGTTGAGAACCAACCGCCAAGAGTATGAGTAAAAAGACGGACGGTGGTTGTTATGCAAAACACGACTAGACATCTAAAATGACATTATGATATGACAAAGCTTCGATTATGATCTGACATACAAAGCAGAGAATCTTTGTACTCAGTCATAAGAGACTCGAAGAGAAATGAAGTGTTTATCTATGAAATCAATTAATTGTCAATATTATCACAATGCAATTAAAATATGATATTGTAAAGCATATCACTCATAAGGCTACTTGAATACCAGCAGCGTGGCTTATTATTTATGTTAATTATGGTACAAATAAATTGCCTACATATCAATATAGATTAGAAAAAGAAAAGAAACTCTTATGTCTTTATTACTAATTTAACAAGTAAACGAAAAATAATTTTGTAGATATTAGGAGTTAAATGTTAACTTTGATAAGAAATGTAATTTGTTGAAATAAAATCCTCGACGCGTTTTTTTGCCATTTTTTGCCATTTTTTGTCAATAGATATGTTTTTTTCAAGAAATAACTGCATACTATTCCATTTACGAAAATTCTCCAACATGTTAAATCATACTAACACATGTCGGCGTATCTAAGAGCTTTTAAACGTAAGCAGTTTTTTTCTTGTTGATTAAAGTAACTAGAATACCTGGAAGCCTAATCAGATAAATGGGTGTAATGTATATCTCTGATTTAGGTTGTGTTGTGTGACCTTTTAAATGCTGATTATGTAATTACGAAATAACAAGTTTAAATGCAAAAGCATTCAACTTCCTAATGACGATAAACTAAATAAGAGAGCCTCAATTTGAAGTTGTCTGTACAGAACGTTCCTTTATCAGTAACAGCAGGCAGAAAATACTCAACTCATCCTTCGTGATGGAATATGGATTTTTCAAGAAATCCCAAAAATTTTTATCTAACATGCCCTCACTACACTTTCATACCCTCACTACACTATCATACCCTAACGTACACTACCATACCCTAACGTACACTATCATACCCTAACTTACACTATCATACCCTCATTACACTATCATACCCTCACGTACACTATCATACCCTAACGTACACTATCATACCCTCACTACACTATCATACCCTCACTACACTATCATACCCTAACTACACTTTCATACCCTCACTACACTATCATACCCTAACGTACACTATCATAAACTCACTACACTATCATACCCTAACGTACACTATAATACCCTCACTACACTATCATACCCTCACTTACACTATCATACCCTCACTACACTATCATACCCTCACTACACTATCATACCTTCACTTACACTATCATACCCTAACGTACACTATCATAAACTCACTACACTATCATACCTTCACTTACACTATCATACCCTAACGTACACTATCATAAACTCACTACACTATCATACCCTAACGTACACTATAATACCCTCACTACACTATCATACCCTAACTTACACTATCATACCCTCACTACACTATCATACCCTAACTTACACTATCATACCCTCACTACACTATCATACCCTAACGTACACTATCATACCCTCACTACACTATCATACCCTAACGTACACTATCATACCCTAACGTACACTACCATACCCTCACTACACTATCATACCCTAACGTACACTATATTATACCCACACTTACATTATCATACCCCACTACACTACACCCTCATACACTATCATACCTCACTTACACTATCATACCCTAACGTACACTATCATAAACTCACTACACTATCATACCTTCACTTACACTATCATACCCTAACGTACACTATCATAAACTCACTACACTATCATACCCTAACGTACACTATCATACCCCACTATCATACCCTCACTACACTATCATACCCTCACTACAATTTCATACCCTCACTACACTATCATACCCTAACGTACACTATCATACCCTCACTACACTATCATACCCTAACGTACACTATCATACCCTCACTACACTATCATACCCTAACGTACACTATCATACCCTCACTTACACTATCATACCCTTACTTACACTATCATACCCTAACGTACACTATCATACCCTCACTACACTATCATACCCTAACGTACACTATCATACCCTAACGTACACTATCATACCCTAACTACACTATCATACCCTCACTACACTATCATACCCTCACTACACTATCATACCCTCACTACACTATCATACCCTCACTACACTATCATACCCTAACTACACTATCATACCCTCACTACACTATCATACCCTAACGTACACTATCATACCCTAACTACACTATCATATCCTAACGTACACTGTCTAACCCTAACTTACACTATCATACCCTACTCAAAGCCTCAGTGATTAAAGCTTTAATTATAAAAAAGGTAAACGGTGGAGAAAGAATATAGTTCTGACCTCCACTGGAGGAAAATTCGCGAAGTCGACACCTTAAGCAAACATGAAATATGTCTTATGATTGACAATATCTTCGTCTTCGTATTCGATTTGTCAAGCCGCTTTATAAAGCTGGTAACAAGGACTTCGAATGAAATTTCTTTCAAGCAATCCGCGTTAGTTATGACCATTTTTACAGTTTCAACATATTCGCTAAGTGTTCTCGAAACAATCTGTTATTTTAATAAACATAAAAGCTACAAGTTATATATTACTATAAAGTGATATAATTCTGCATGAAAATTAGGGACGAAATAGGCATTAGCACAATGTCTAAATCTAGTAATGGATATAAAAATCAAAATCCCCCTCGTCATAATACTAAGTTAACTGTCCACTCAGGCCAGCAATCAACCAATCTTCGAGAAATAGCTTATACGGCTTATTTTGTGTTCAATGAGAATAGCAAAATTCAAAGATGTTGTTCGTCATTGATATAGTATATTGTAAATCAGCGTATCTTAACAACGTGCTCTTTAAAGATACTGAGGAAAATGTCTACGCTTTTGATCTGTTATTGTGTGGTAAAGCAGAATTTTGGACTGCTCACTGTTGCTTTCAGTTAACCCGTGTAGTAGCTTTCTGGATTGTGCATCATTAGACTCCTTTCAAAGGAATAAAATGACTAAGCAGAATTTTGTATTCAACAGCTGACAATCAAGAAGCATCATCGGTCTATAATCGCCACACGCCGGACGACCTACGGGACAACACGGGTTGATACATGGGTCAAAGGCTGCATAGATTTTCGTCTCGATATGAAGGCTAAGAATTCTTAAAATTGATGTTCCACATAGATCTGAAACGATTTGAACTCACCGGGGACCTTTGATGCTGGCAGATTATTCGCCTGAATCCCACGTACTTTGATGTGGTTATATAGTTTGCCCAGCAGGTACCTGTACGTGAACATGCTCGTGCTTACAATTGCAAAATAAACACAAATCTGTGATCGTGTAAGGCTTTTCAATTGCAGAATAAATATAATGATTAATTCATCACATGAATATAACACTTTTAGTGTGTATTGGTATCTGATACCATCTTAAGCGTGGACTACTTACTGTAAACAAAATGTCCCTAGCAGATATTCTGATGTGCGTTCTTCCTGTATTGCTTTTATCAAGCAAAAGGGAAGCTGAGAGATACTGTCAGAACAAGTCAGAAGAAAGGAAGACTGTGGAAGTAAGGTAGCCTTGGGGTAATCGTTCACACTAAACTCCCATGTCGTTGTAACTAGGTCAAATCTTCAAAGCAAACTATTGAGGTTTAATATTAGACAATGTCTTTGCTGTCATCCTTTGAGACCACAACAAAAAATTGGTTATTAGGAAAAGGGCGAGAAATATCATCATGACTGTGGATAAACATACCAGGTCATCTGAGTTGATTTAGAACGTTTATCGCTATCGGATAAGATTTAAGAAAAACCGCTAAACGGCAATTTATCTTTCATCTGTATCTGTTTAACTCGTGCAAGCTTACCAAGAGAGTATTAGTTACCTCGGTAAGGCCGTTAACAGTAAGAATTGTACGACTCTATCGAAGAGCACTGACCTTGCGTGAATTGATATGCAGGGGTGACGTGATAGCGGACAAGTCTTGGGTGCCGATATACCAGTCAGCCAAAACATCTTAACTCTGTAATCAGCCTGAAGGAATCGCTAAGTCAGACCATCAACGAAAGTATGGCAATTTATTTCTCCCAGTAAAGAGGCGTCAGAATTAGCACTCCGCCAGGCAATAGGTCTGCCACTCTTCGCAGACATTAGGTAAACATTTATGCCTGATTTATTTTCTTGTTGGAGGTAATTTTGTTATTTGTATATAAAATATTCCTGAATTAACATGTTTATTTTCAGATTCCATGGTGACAGTTGACGTACTTACTTGTTGTATAATGAATAAAGGTTGTTTATGACGTAGATCGACTTGCTCTATCGAAAACCAGGTCTAACCAAGCTAATATACCTTGCTGTTGGATTTTGCTTCTTCAATTCACATCATATATTAAGTAAATCTCATATTAAACCAAGAGGCTTTTGAATTGCTTTATATAATGTTAACCTAAAGAAATAACAAATTTTCTCGAAAATAAGAGTATAAAATATACAAATATAAAAATGGAAAGATGAGAAATAATTTATTGGGACTAAAATATCATTGGTCTACTCAACACACTAATCTATTGCCGAAATGGAGATCATAGCATTTCTGTAAAGGAATTTACAGCTTGACTTTCTAATGGAAAAACAAGTATATTGTGATACTTGGTCTTAGGTATACCTTCGACTGAAGATGACCTAACACGATCAACACATCTTGTTTATCACATTTCCACTTAGAACTGGTTTCCCTCTCATGCAAAGTATTTAACACCGGGCTTCTTTATATAATAGCATAAACGCGAACCCCTACAGCGCTGGAAATGTAGATATGAAGTAAACAATAACAGGATGTTTTTTTTCTAAGTAGATCGTGACACGAAGCATCATCCAAGCAATTTTTGTTCTTGGTACAAATAAACAACATTTAACTATAGGGAAAGCACATTACTGACTAGGTTTCACCTTTCTCTGTTACCCTGTTGAAATGAAAAAGATTATCACAGGTTTAAGTGTCATGGAAGGAATGTCGACCAAAGAGTTAACGTCTAAAAAACAGTGGGAAGTATCCATTTGACTAGCTAACAATGTATCAGAGTGTGTGTGTTCTCACCAGAGTATTGATGACGAGGAAGTATTGGCTATCAGCGGTTACCAGGATAATGGAATTGTTTCAAGAAGAGTCCGTACAGCGCTATAAGTGGTTATATAATCCACGCGTCGTCGCCCGAGTTGCCACCTAGTCCTACATATGAGAGAGTGAAACACACCCTTTGTTTTAGATTGGTGTTAAGATTTTACACGTATTCAGCAAATTCAGTAGTTAACGCGCAGAAATCTAATGCCATCGTTATTGCCATGGTCTTCAGAAACCATTTACTTACTGGTTTAGATTCAGATAAAAATTGGTTTGGCCTTGCAATCTCTCTAGAATCACGTGAAGATGACGTAACATTTGAAAGCCTGATCAAATTATAAACAAATTAAAATGTCGCTATATAGTACCACTTAATTTACAACTTTTCTTACATTTCTCTGTTAAATTGTCAATTTGAGGTAGAAAGAGAGCATACTCTAAGTAAAGCATTAAGTTATTAGTTTATTTATGAAGGATATTGCTATTGGAGAGAAAGACAGACCTTTGTCGTTACCTCCTTTGTCCCATTAAATGGAAACAATAAAGTAATATTCCACAAGAAGCAATGCTTTAAAATTCGCCTTTGACAATTACTTGTAGCGATAATTAAGGTTTATTATGCTCCAAACTTTTAGCAAAAAAAATCATATAATATGTCAATTTATATTCAAAAATACAGAAGACAACATCAAGAACGTTTTGCATTACATCTGAGGAATATGTTTTACTTAGACGAGTAAGCGACATAATGATGATGAAGAAATGGTAACTGATAACAAAAAAAATCTCAAAACTTTGAGAGCTGTCATATTCACCTTACCAATAGTCAATACTGTATGCCACACATGTTGGTTAATACGCACGTGTATATCTTCTGACAGACGATGGTAATCTATAATTATTTAGAGACCCTAGCGACCTTGCAGACAATTAATGATTTATAAATCTATGATCAGTAATCCTATATATAGCATTGGATTCACATTAAATATAAATTTTCAGTTACTGTTAAAAGTAGATAAAAACAGTATCTCGTTGTTGAAGAATGACCCATGCGGAAAGAACAAATACGGCTTCATATGAAAAGGATGTAACAATTTAAGAAATTGGATGTTTTCAACAGTTTCACGAACTGTAAGCATCTAAACTTGCCAACATAGCGTTGTACGTTTCCAAAGTAACACTACATTATTAATGTGTAAGCATCGGTTGAAATTCTGCAAACTTCAACCATCCGTGTTGTCGTAAACGCATGATGTACGTGTCGACACCTGATGGTAGTATTCATACAGCAAATCAACCACTCCCTACACAATACAACTTTACCCATTTTGTAATGCTTCATTTAGATTCAAGACGCAAGGGAGTTTAAATCTCGTTTTTGTTTTACTGACTTATTGTTCTCAAACTTGACTCGTTAAAAATGCATTTTTATTTTTTATAGAAATTAAAAATGCAAAACAGAAGTCAAGGTGCACTGAACAAAACAGTCTCTCAGTGAATGAATAAACGTAAGGAAAAACCGAAACGCAATGCCATGTATGCACTAGAAATGTAATTGCCAGTGATTGGTTGGAGGCAGTTATATACACCAATTAGCTTTGTGATATAGATCGTGTAAGTAGTTTCTATGAAATTGTGTTCCCAATCAGTTGACTGTAAAGTTGATTTTGCTGAAAACAAATTGTCACAACGAGCATGAGCATTTAGGATGAACAAGAACATAACTATATGGTTCCGGAATTGACCCAGGCCGTGTCCTTTTGTTCCGAAGGTCGATTATGACAACATTTCTCTAGCTGCTTGACCAGGCCGTGAATGGGTGTGCTTGATTGATTTCGTGACAGAAGCCTGTACCTCACCAGTACACCGATCGAAAGTACCATATATACACAACTTTGTGTCAGTAGGTATCGGTAATGGGTTTCACTAACCGATCACGTACGGAAATTGGATTGTTATGAAGGACCAATTGCCACTCCAGCTGCAAAGTCCCTTCTGTTATCCATTTCCCCTACATAGTTAATTAGCAACCTATGGTAAAATATTTCTGTGTGTGACAACCCTGGTGTCCTGATAAATAGTATAAATCATACAAAAACAAAATAAGAAAATCTGCCAAAGATGTTTAGCAGTACAAAGTAGTCGATAAAGTTATTTGTATAAATCCACAAGAGGCACGTGTCATTAATAGCCTATGGTTTAATATTTCTCTGTATGTGACAACCCTGGTGTCCTCATAAAACGTATAACTCATACAAAACGAAAATGAGAATATCTGCCGAAGATATTTTGCAGTACAAAGTAGTCGATAAAATTATTTGTATAAACCCACGAGTGGCATGTGTCATCAGCAACCTTGCAACCTATGGTAAAACATTTTTCTTTGTGACAACCCTGGTGTCCTGATAATAGTATAAAGCATATAAAAAGAAATTTAGGAAATGTACAAAAGATGTTGAACAGTTCATTAGTCGATAAACTTATTTGAATAAACCCACGAGAAGCGCGTGTCGTGCTGTCTTTAAACACCAAAGGCGGGAACAGCTGTATCTGAAAGGAATATCAATATTATGTCCATATTCCTTCTAACCTGTAAATTAATGTGTTAATTAGCTATAATCAATATATCGTTTAATCACTTCAAACTACACGTAAAATCTGTTCACTAGTATCCTGTTACCAAGAAATGGTAAATCCTCGCTTTTTTCCCGATATGAGATTTACGTGTCTCACACTAGAGTTGAGACAAGCTACATGTGCTCTTTGCGCGTTCTGAAAACAATTCAAGTGACCCGGAAATGAAATTATTTGTATTAGGTCACACACATACACTAGTTTGAATGCTACTGAAATCTTATGTTATCATCAAAACTGAAACATACTGACCTACAACTTATTATATATATTTATATACGTTATATAACGAGTAAAATACTATTTGACGTTTTATTGACATGTACGCTATATATTTGTAATATTATATCACAATCCGTGACGCGTCAAGGGCGCGGGCCTCGTCACTATTCATACGCCATCCACGTGTTTTTGTTTAAGAATAATGCACTTTGTCTTGCACTCGGACAAGGAAAGCATGTTAAGAGAAAAATAATCATTCTACCAGCTTCGTGTTTGACAATTGAATAATTGAGATCACCCTATCTCAACCCATCAAAACAATGAAGGCCATTGGATTTCTTCTACAAATTTATGTGTCCGTGTCATATCGAACTAATTGATTACCTATTGCCATTTATCTACGTACACCATATAATGATTGTTGTTTTTATGCTTGTCTGATAGTGACAAGACGATTATGGTTTGGCAAAAGTAGTTAACTAGTGTCTAGTAACAACTGTATAATCTATAATTTTCACATGAATAAGGTTGGTTCCGAATTCCATCAATAAAGCATTCTTTATCCTTCCTCTTTTTTTAGATCTTGAGAAACACTGACAAATTTAAAAGTTGTTCATTCATTGCTTTTCAGTTTCGATAACACCGAACCAGCCGAAGTGTTACATCAACAGAATTACACGTACAAGTGAAATTTTCAAAGATTGATGAGCTGACGGGTTGATGGATAAAAGATTACGACTTGGTGCGAATTGGAGAAAGAATAAAGCTGTGTTTATTATAGTTAGATCCAGCGTGCCGAGTCACGTCTCGCCGCCGTTGGGGATTGGAAGCGTTACCCGTCAAGATAAATATCGTCACAAACAGACTTTATTTTTTATAAATGAGTACACATAAAACATGGCTTCTGTCAGAAAACCGACACGTTGCCGTCCCGGCCTCATTAAGGATCAAAGTCATATATTCAAACCGTCGTTCATCATAATTTGGATGGTTTATGTTTCAGGATAGACTTCCCAGCAGCATCCAAATGTGCGAGATCGGACATTGCAGTACCATAGGCAATCGCCCATTAGGGGGCACTTGATGTGGGCACGTGTAAAATGTGTGGCCAATTCAGTGGAATATCGCAGGTGAAAGAAAACAGACATGGGTCGTTGTCTTTTTTCCGTTCAAATAACCGAGAGAAAGTCGAACGTTATCAATCCATAGTTACGAGGAACATTTTGCAACTCCAGCTTCACATCTGGTTATACAAAATTCCATGTACATTTCACGATATTGCTTTCTTCACCATCAATGGATTTGAGAATCATGGCACTTTCAATGTGTTTTACCATTTAAATAATATTATGTCCATTTCTACCCTAAAGAAATGTAATTTGAAGTACATTCTAGTACTTGGAATACATTTTTGCCGGATATATTGTAGTATCGGAACACAGCAGTAGCGGGTACATTGTAGTACTTGGAACACAGTATTGATGGATACATTGTAATAAATGAAATAAAGTATTCCCGGGTACATTGCAATACTAGGAACACAATACTGCCGGGTACCTTGCAATACTTGGAACAAAGTATTGCCGGTTACATTGTAGTATATTGAACAAAGTATTGCCGGGTACATTATAGTACTTGGATCACAGTATTGCTGGTTATGTTATTATCCTTGGAATACAACATTGCCCGCGATATTGAGTATCCCAGGTTGACAGGGAACAAATATTTGCCAGTTACGGAGTATTTCAGGAACACAGAATTTCACTGGACACAGTATGGTCAGGTACCAGGATAATACACATTTGTTTGACAAGTATTGTCGGGTGCAATTCTTCGGAATTCTTCTTCAATTGTCATGTGTACTTGGTACCTAGATTGAGTTCATGTATCCAGCTTATCTTCAGATCTACATATATTGCTTTCTTACAACGGAAACATCGTTTGATAATAAGTGTCTCAGATGTCAGAATTACATGTTTGAATACCCTTTCTAAAGGACTTTTTGATCTGGTGTTTTTCATGACAATCCACTGTATCCCACTTTCAACTCCCCATCCCTCTAAAAACAAAAACCAAAAAGAAGTTTCTTATGGAGAAGGTTCGCCAATTCATGGTAGAAGATCTTGTAAGCTTAATTCGACGGCTCACAAAACTATCTTGGTATCCACCTAACTCACTTCGATGGTTCACAAAAGCTTTCTAATCTCACTTAGAGAGCTAGTCAAGTTTTTTGGGGTGCGACACGAACTTTTCATTCAGTAGCTAAAATTGATTTCGAATACAGTTTTCGACTCGATCAAGAGCTGTATGTGACTGTAAACATTTCATCTATTGCCTGATACGGTACACTGCACATAGTGACTTTTCCGTGACTGCTGTTGCGGACAAGAATTGTATTTCGGATATATTGGCATCACGTGCACTCTTTTCAAGTACCAGCTGTCGTTAGGATTTAGATGGCGTTAAATAACGGTTAATATACAGTGTGAAATTTAAACAAGTAGAGTTAGGAACCGATCTTCAGATCATCAGATCTATATCCAAATTGAAATCAAACACCCCGAAAAAACTAGCAATTAAATTGTCGCTTCAACAACCAATTGAATACGTCTAACACTTTATTGGGAACTGTCAATGTGCCCTAATGAATCATGTAAAGCAATGCTTATGTATGTAGTTATTCATTTTCGATTACAAAAGCCACAAGTGCTCTTATTAATTATTTGTTATAAGTATTACAACTGAAACTCAAGATACGGAGTGTAAGTGTACACGCTTGATGGAACAAAAAAAGCATAATATGGACATTTGAATTATATCATGATCCCATTCCTATCTGTTATATTGAAAAAGAAATGTTTCTTGCCATTGATTCTGTATGAGTTATTTTTTCTTATTTGTGAAATATTGATATTTCCCAAAGTACCTAGTGGTACCCATAAGGGACGATAACTCTGGTGGAGATCATGAAAACACAGCTCCATAAAATTTGTATAAACTTTACTATGTTGTATTAATCCTAGCCTATCTGAATTTGATTACATATGTTCGGTACATTGTACTTACGTATTGCATATTGAATTACTTGAAGACTTGTCTCTTATATGTGAAACTTAAGTAACTACATTTAATCTAGTAGTAACAGAGCATGCAAAACAACAAATTCAAACATCTCGAGGACTGGAAACTTTGACATGCGCGCTTGTGAAAATAAAGATTTTACGCCACTGGATGAAATACAATTATTGCTAGTGAAGAAACGAAGAAAATCCTTGAATGTGTATCATTTTCAACGGTGACATATAAATAACCTTATTCAAAGCACTTGATCCCAAGCTCCTTTTGATAATTGGACACTAAGCGTTTGTATTTTACTGCTCGTGTAAATATCGAATGCTGCAAATCGTAATTCCTTACTCAGAATTCGCTCTGTAATTAAACAACAGTGTTTTGTATCATTAAAGGACGCAAGTACATTAAATCCGAGAATAAGACCTGACTACCAATATCGCTATGCGGACAAATATGTCCTGCAATTTGTTATACTCTCTTGTAAATTCCAATCCGCGATAACCTTGCGGTATATTTGAACATGTTTGTTTTTCTGGTTAAACATGTTTACTAGGTCAACATAAATGTATTGACTGACTTGTGATTTGTAAACGGAAATCCAATTCATAAGTCATTGTGCTTGAAAACCTTCCGTTGGCCATTTCAATAGTATTTCAGTATTCAATACAACAGTTGTCCATTTCCCAATCAATGGTTCGAGGCAAAAACAATGGTTCTTTGTGTGAAATATTGGTACGATCATGTTTTTGTGTTAAAGCAACAGTGCTTCATTTTAAAGAAATACTGATTTTGCGTGGGTGAATATCGTTTGCTTCAATGGTGAGTAGGTAATGTTTAATGGGTTTCACGATCTTTAATGGTCAATATATGTGCTTCTCAATTTTTTATACAAATATTTCATTGTTTAAAATGATATTTCACCGGTCATCATAAAAGTGGCTCATTGGTCAATGATGCATTATTGTTTAAAAGAATGACATTCTATTGGTTTATACAATAAACAAAATTGTATGAATGCTAATTAGGAGCCATAGAAGTAAGGAATAGCTACGGATATGCTGACAAATATCTTCAAAATCAAAACCAATCTATAATTTTTTTTTTCTCTTAATTAATCTTTAACTTACCTGACAAACATTTCTACTCCTGTCTCGGCTATCTTTCTCTTAATACCTTTCCAAGACTGTTTAAGTTTAAACACCTGTCTTGCATTGAGAGGCAGACGCGGGTCAACACTCGGAATCGTTGTTACACCGTTATCCGTGAGGGGGTCGAACTCCTTGTTTTCCGTAACACACGGTGTCTCCTTCGTCTGTCTACATCCCATCCTGGCTGTTAATACCGGGTATTCACAACTCCATACATATGCATCTATTCATATATATATATACATATATCACAAATAGAATTATATTCCGTCACAACAATATCAAAACTAAACACAAATAGATTCCCAACACTGCATCACGGAAATTAAATTTTGTTTAAAATGATTAAATTCTTTAATTTTGAAAACCACTTTAAAATCTAGTCAGAATATAATTAGTTGTTGGTGGATTATTCCGTGAGACAGACACTTAATGCTAGTATATTACAATTTGCCGCTACGAGTTTGAGTGATCTGTTCGACGTCCTCGATACCAACTGAATGATCCGTCAGAGCCCTTGTTCCACTACCAGCCTATGAAGCAGCGAACTGTAGAATACACACAGAACAGCGTGATCTATAGCGTGAAGTACAGATCGATCCCACACCCGACTCCTCTTTTTGTGTTTTACAAACGCCTTGATCCACCAGCTGAGTGTTATCTTTAAAGCGGAGTCGGTCGTTGATTTAGGCCTATATATTGCTTCGACGTCACAGAGAGGTTTGAATAAATGTCTTTATAGTAAGTTAATTGAGGAAGCAAGATTCGGAGGCTTGGAACACGGGTCAGCAGCACTATTAGTCAATAGTATATTGATCGAGTTGAGGAACTTAATGACTTAATTACGATTCATTTACCCCTACGTAAGTACATATATTGTGTATAATGTGCATTTTCAAGTCTGTGTATAAATATTTCCCATTTTCATATTTTCTTTCATTTTATCATGATTTTTTTGATTTTTTTTTTAATTTGAGTTGACATTCAATCAAAATGTTGATATTCTCTTGCAAAAAGTGTTGCGCCTTTGTCTCGGCTATAGTATAGACTGTTGCCATTGTGACATATTTGTAATATCCCTTCGAGGAAATATCAATATTTATCCTATATCATAAAAAAAATGCGAACAGTTAGACAAGCATTGATGCTTTACACGTAGAATATTGACATTGTACAAGTGACTGCCCAAAAGGCTGTTACTGTCACTAATTACCTAGGGACTACAAAAACCACATCAATATTTTAAACAGTAGGCGATCGTTTGTGGCATTTTTTTCATTTAATTTGTAGTATTGAATACCAGCTGCTAGCGAAACTTGATATCTTAGTTTAACCTTAACTACTCGGCATTTAAATAACAGGTAGGTCGGGTCCTCGGTCTTTTTATTCTTTAAATCTATATATTTGATGATCAATGAAATAACAGGTAGGTCGGGTCTCCGGTTTTTTATTCTTGAAATCTATATACTTGGTGATCTATGCCGTTTAGGAGAACAGATGCATCGGGTATTTTTGTGTGGATGAATCTCTGGTGAAGGTAAGTTATATATTTGCACTGCACTGGCAACAATGTAACCTAATCCAAACGAAACCGTATCCTGCTGGATATAATAACACTGATATCCCCATATCCAGGCAGTGGTCCGACATAGATTGAGTACATTATTGACAAAAAGTATATTCATATCATGAATTTTTTTTTGTCGTACTGTGAAACATATATTAGTGTTACGTGTAAATCACACAAATAGCAAAAACTTCATATTTAAATTGTCATTAAACGGACGTAGTTTGAGACCTGTTGCACCGTGGGTAAAACAGATATAATGAATTCAAAGTATTTGTTAAGCTAACTGCCCATATAGAAATCAAGATTTTGAGGTATCTACAGCTAGTTGTATCGTATAAAATGTCAAGATCACATATAAATATATACAATTATAAAAAAAAACACAAGTACAACTTCCGCTAAATTATAGGATCGTACCCCTATGACAGATCTGCCCGGACTGGTAAGCAGGTTTCCACTCCAAATCCTGTTGATGACCTGTTATCCGTTTGAGCAGATATCAGACTGCCTCGTCCATTGTTCCTGACTTGGATTTACAATTTTACTAACAAATAATCCAATTGTTGAATTAAATCTCTTCATTCTAGATAAATGATGAAAAAAAATCTTGATACCACGAACAAGGCGTCGGATCGATAAGAAATTTAGTTTGAAAACCGTCGGAAATGAATATTAAATTAACGTCCCTGTCTCTCGTTCTTATCAGATTGTCACAGTGGAAATTAACTGGACTGTATAAGACTGATACAGCTTTACTTCTCAGCAGCAAATTTCATCAGGTAGAGAAAAACAAGATTTAATCACATCTGATATGATTATTTAAATCGTTTAAACGTGGTTTAAAACCTTTCATCAACTATTTGAGAACGCAATAATGGGAGATGACAAAACCACGTATGGCGTAACTATTCATTTTTGTGATGGAACCATTTACCTTTTTTAATATTGTCGTTAGACTAGCTGTCTTTGGTTTAACGAAAATTCTTATGGAAAATTCTTCATTGGAATGCATTTTAAGAGTTAACAGAAAATTCAGGTAAAATAGTGTTTAGTCGGTTTCAGGGGCTTTCTTTGTTTACAACACAGGAAGTGGTGACGTAGCAAACATTCGGTATCACAGTTCATGTCTACACTTTGTGTCTTTCTTTTAACTGGTTTGAACGGTTAAAGGCTATTGGCCGTGGTAAAACAGTATACATCATCGACCAAGGTTTCTGGTTTTTATCGCTACCAATTAATGTTTAAACAGGTGCTAACTTCATCTCAGACTCGAGGCTAGATAAGGCAACAGATGTTTGTCCGCCGGCAGACCTCACTGTGAACTTTTTGACTTATGATTTACTAATCTTATACACGTGTCGTTTGTAATAGACCTCCAGCAGCGCACCTGGTACGTTACATAATATCAAACCGCATCATTTAAATCGAAACATCGACATGAACTTTGACCCCGATAATATCCCAGTAACAACCATGATCTTTGACCTCAATTTAAAGCACCCTGGTAAGTCCAATTATGAACATATCTTTCATTCATGTTGATAATGTTTTGTGTTATATATATATATATGTGTGAATCTTAACCCCAACATCTGTTTTTTATGAGTAATTACAAACACCATAACCCTGCGAGCCTCATATATGCATTTTTATATTTCACTAAAGTTTGTACGTTAACAGAGACAGGCCAGTTCATCCCACCTCTAACCTGCGTGAATTCTTTTGTTATGAAAGTTATAAAAAGCCTTGACCAAACCGAAGTTTATGTGCAGCTTTATAATGTTCAACGTAAATTGAATATACCAGTATTAATCAGTAAGGTTAGGGTGATGCGTGACGCATGTCCTTTACTAGATTCATATCTACGGTGTTTTTCATTTTGATGTGTTTTAAATAATAATACATGGTACTTAAACACTGAAACAAACATCTTTGTTATATTGTATGTTTGTGTTTTATACATTGTAAGTTTGTGTTTGGTACTGGATAAGGGTTTGTTTGATACATTGTAAGATTGTACTTGATACATTGTACGTTTGTGTTTTATACATTGTACGTTTGTGTTTTATACATTGTACGTTTGTGTTTTATACATTGTAAGTTTGTGTTTTATACATTGTAAGTTTGTGTTTTATACATTGTAAGCTTGTGTTTTATACATTGTAAGTTTGTGTTTTATACATTGTACGTTTGTGTTTTATACATTGTACGTTTGTGTTTTATACATTGTACGTTTGTGTTTTATACATTGTAAGCTTGTGTTTTATACATTGTAAGCTGGTGTTTTATACATTGTACGTTTGTGTTTTATACATTGTACGTTTGTGTTTTATACATTGTAAGTTTGTGTTTTATACATTGTAAGTTTGTGTTTTATACATTGTAAGCTTGTGTTTTATACATTGTAAGTTTGTGTTTTATACATTGTACGTTTGTGTTTTATACATTGTACGTTTGTGTTTTATACATTGTAAGTTTGTGTTTTATACATTGTAAGTTTGTGTTTTATACATTGTACGTTTGTGTTTTATACATTGTAAAGTTGTGTTTTATACATTGTAAGTTTGTGTTTTATACATTGTAAGTTTGTGTTTTATACATTGTAAGTTGGTGTTTTATACATTGTAAGCTTGTGTTTTATACATTGTAAGCTGGTGTTTTATACATTGTACGTTTGTGTTTTATACATTGTAAGTTTGTGTTTTATACATTGTAAGTTTGTGTTTTATACATTGTAAGTTGGTGTTTTATACATTGTAAGCTTGTGTTTTATACATTGTAAGTTTGTGTTTTATACATACAATGTAAGTTTGTGTTTTATACATTGTAAGTTGGTGTTTTATACATTGTACGTTTGTGTTTTATACAATGTAAGTTTGTGTTTTATACATTGTAAGTTTGTGTTTTATACATTGTAAGTTGGTGTTTTATACATTGTAAGTTGGTGTTTTATACATTGTACGTTTGTGTTTTATACAATGTACGTTTGTGTTTTATACAATGTAAGTTTGTGTTTTATACATTGTAAGTTTGTGTTTTATACATTGTAAGTTGGTGTTTTATACATTGTACGTTTGTGTTTTATACAATGTACGTTTGTGTTTTATACATTGTAAGCTTGTGTTTTATACATTGTAAGTTTGTGTTTTATACATTGTAAGTTGGTGTTTTATACAATGTAAGTTTGTGTTTTATACATTGTGTTTTATACAATGTAAGTTTGTGTTTTATACATTGTAAGTTTGTGTTTTATACATTGTAAGTTGGTGTTTTATACATTGTAAGTTGGTGTTTTATACATTGTACGTGTGTGTTTTATACAATGTACGTTTGTGTTTTATACAATGTAAGTTTGTGTTTTATACATTGTAAGCTGGTGTTTTATACATTGTACGTTTGTGTTTTATACATTGTAAGTTTGTGTTTTATACATTGTAAGTTTGTGTTTTATACATTGTAAGTTGGTGTTTTATACATTGTAAGCTTGTGTTTTATACATTGTAAGTTTGTGTTTTATACATTGTAAGTTGGTGTTTTATACAATGTAAGTTTGTGTTTTATACATTGTAAGTTGGTGTTTTATACATTGTACGTTTGTGTTTTATACAATGTAAGTTTGTGTTTTATACATTGTAAGTTTGTGTTTTATACATTGTAAGTTTGTGTTTTATACATTGTAAGTTTGTGTTTTATACATTGTAAGTTTGTGTTTTATACATTGTAAGTTTGTGTTTTATACATTGTAAGTTTGTGTTTTATACATTGTAAGTTTGTGTTTTATACATTGTGAGTTTGTGATTTAAACATTGTGTTATACATTGTAAAGTTGTGTTTTATACATTGTAAAGTTGTGTTTGGTAGATCGTACGTTTTTGTTTGATACATTGTTAGATTGTACTTGATACAGTGTAAACTTGTGTTTGATAATTGTATGTTTGTGTTTACTACATTGTAAGATTATGTTTGTTACATCTGATACTACGTTTGTTTAATATTTCATACATTTTACGTGTAAGTTTGTTTAGGATACATTGTAAAATTGTCTTTGTTACATTGTAAACTTCTGTTTGATACAATAGAAATTTGTATCTGATCCATTGTAGGCTTGTGTTGGAAACATTGTAGGTTTGTGGTTTACATGCATTATATCTACATATAACAAAACCAATACCTTTCTATAGTGACATTTTCAACATACGGGGCGATACCACTACTATAGCTGGTAAGCATCACACGAATTCCGTGTATAATATAAAACTGTTGTATGGGCTCTACATAGCGATCTTGGCAGGTCGAGTTTGAACACATTTCTATCTCTGTATTGTGGTATTTAATCTATAGCACAGAGATAAGATGTCAAAATATGTATGTATATAATTATTTTTACAGTGTCTGGATCTGACAGCTACCTTAACATTCCGTAGGCATGCAAAATATTCCCTCTCGACACGTGCTCTTTGTATCAAGATATCGGCTATTGTTTTCTCTGGATTATCATTTCTATGCACAGTTCTTAGACATAAAAACGAAGTCAGCTACGAAGACCAAATTAATTATTAAACGAAAACGCCGTTGGTCTTATTTCTTAATGGAGATATTTTATAAATTGGTCGAAATTCGATACTAAACTTGATGAAAGAGGGATTTTAGATACACTGAAAACGATAAAATACAACCCGATCACGATTTCTAACAAACATTAAATACTAAAAATGTACAAAGTGCTTCCTCTCGGTGAACACAAACCGTCAAGCTTTTTTACTTTAAAATGTATTTGTATAGATATTTATTATACATACAACTTTATTTTTGTTGTTTTCCTATTAACTTATAATGAAAATTGTTAATAAATTCATGATAATTTTGAACAATATGATTTTAATTTCAGTCATAAAAGCATATAAAAAATAAACATTTTTCTCTCAAAATATGGTTAATTCACGGATATAACGTAGGTAAAAAATTCCTGAAACCAGTAATTCTAAAAGACGACTAGAATCACAATTTTAATGTAAATGTTTTCATTTGGCGTGCAAACACTGGACGGTTTGTACGCCCATCTCCACTCTCTCGAATGCAGGGAGTAACATGCTGCACGAGAGACCAACATGCCACCTATCACGTACACCAAGCGTGGAAGACCGTTACATATTCTTATATCGACTTCACTAACTGTAATTGGAAATCAAGATATGTTCGCTATTCACAAAAGCAAGAATTTGAATACAGAAAAACAACATTCAGACTGCTGACATAACGCTCAGAATAATAAAAGTTCAATTCGCGTGACCGTCGATACACAAATATTTGAATTGTTTTAGTGTCTTATAAAAAACAAAAGTAGCATGTCCAGGAGTCCCATGGAGACCGTTCGGGTTCTCCCAACAGGAAACTGTATCACACGTAACATGATAAGCAGAGGTGTTGGATAAGAGAGATGCCAGATAACGTTTCCTCTCCGTGTAAATGCATGCTCGTCTCGTCGAAATCTACAGTTCCGATAAACAAAATTTGTGTTAAAAATTGAGATTAGTTCCGTCCTGTTAGATTTACGAGTGACAGTAAATGCATGTTAGCGGACACGTGCTCCCGTTAAGTGACTTCTGCCCAGGAATCATACAGTCTAGAAACGGCCTCGTCCTGTATCTGTGTCAGCAGGTACACTGGGAGGGGAATATAATAAAGATAGTAGTATAGTACCGGATCGTAATGGCCGCTTGGCCTGTGAAGATAAAAAAACAACCAGTCACGTTCTAATGTATATCTTCGGAACGTGAAATCCGTACAGACAAATCTTTGGGTTGTGTAAAAGTCTTCCGAAATTAAAATTGGTTTATCTAAGATCAATTTGTTTCGAACTTGATAACATTGCCGCTCGACTGAAAAAAAAACAACTGTCGAGACTTAGTCCAATGGCGGACATATCCAACTCGCACATGCATGGATAAACATACAAGTACATATGTGACGAAATGTTGGAAAGGAAGACAAGAAGGCGTCACGCATAATTATTGTTAACATAACTGTTTGCCCTTTACTCACTGCCAGGCCTAAAATGTTGAAACCAAGGAGAGTATTCCATCTTGCCAGTAAGGTACATTTTGCGATAAAAAATCAATGGCTATTGTGGGGAATACCCACATAGTCCGATAGGTGAAACCATACCCTTTCCCATCCGTGTCAGAATCAAACTCCGAACGCCGAGGTGAGAGGCCATGATTTACCATCAGCTATTGCCGATTATTTGCCCTAACAACATTGTTGTCGTTGGACCAGTGGTCTTCAATAAAAAATAATAAGTGTTCCTGTTCCCGATCCACTTATATTTGTCATTTAATCAAACTTTGTTTAAACCCAGCTGTATTCGTCTCTAGTAATTGTTTTTTCGCTTACCCTAAATACATTAAAAGAAATAAATCAACATAAATACATTGAATATGCGTTTATATATAAAAGAAAAATATCTAAAAGTTGAATAGAAGGTCACTGTCTACGCCCTCTGAAAATCAATATGGATTCCTGCTGAGAGGTCAATTAACGAGGATCTGTAGTTTCTTCCCTATACTGTGACAATCAAGCGAAACCCGTCGAGTCATCCAGCTATATTCGCCTAACGTCATAGCTGGTGGTATCGACATAATTATGAATGACATATTATATATATAAATATATCATGATAGATGTCGGGGACGTGATGTAGAAACATTATGTCAATGACATGAGGTGTAATTGATTCATAACTCTAGATATTATGAACAACCAGATGCAACGTGAAAACTATCTGAAAATTACACAATGGCTTAATCTAAATGTCATTAAACTCTCTATTGTCTGATAATCTCACAACATGACATAAATCATCAAGTTGTGAAGGTCCTTCTATACTTAATTATTCACAAACATCGCCGGTTTTGTGGATAGAATCAACCGCACGATGCAGACAATGATTTCGTTTTAGGCCTCTTGTGTTTACCTTCTTCAGAAACATAAGTGTGTCCTATTTTTATCGCTGACGGAATATCAGCTCCTGTGGGTTGAAGAAACTTTGCATCTGGTTTACATGAAATACGAGATCAAAATATATAAACCTGCTGTATCTGTTTGAGTTGTTAATTTGTAATGTTTGCTACATATGCTTCGAAACTCTTCAGGGGTTTTGTAGTCTACAGATCTTTAATAACCACTACAGCTTTCCGATTGTACGATACGGCTATGTGGATGCATTGCTTGGTTTTCTCTATCGACAATAGTTTAAATGTATATGTTTGCGGTTTTTATTGACTCACTTTCTAAGTAAAAAACAATTCATCCCCAATTTTGTATGTTTTTACCCCTATTTTTGTTGGCATGAAATTATTTCAATGGAAAATATGAAAATCACAACAGAATTCGTTTAGAGGAACGCAACATTGATTGCAATTTTTGTTTTATTAACAGACAAGATTAAGAGAGGATGACACACCGCCTTATGAATATTGTGGACATAAGGTTTTCACAATTGGAATATCAAAGTCAAAGTTTGTCACGATACTCGAACACATTCATTTAAAGAGCCAGACCCACTCCTCGACCGATATTATTTTATATATAAAAAAATCATGATTTTCTATTTTTCTCGGGTAGCAAAAGTTCTGACTAATCCTGTAATACCGCAATTTTTTAAAGTAAATCGCTACCAATCTAACGTAATAAATAGTTTTAAAAAAGAATTCGAAACGACTCGGTGCTAATTCGTAATTCTGACGCATGCACAAAGAACTGTAAATAAATCTGCCGTCTTCCAACATGGCAGAAAGCGTGCGAGGGAATCAGGGAAGAAAACGTGTTTTGACGGACTGAGGCGAAAAGAAGGAAGATAGCTGGTTGATACTCTGTTTGGCTCTCTCGTGTAGTATCACTCTAAAAACATATTCATAGATATCATCGAACATTCGCTTTAGATAGATCCATTTCGCGATGTTCTATATGATCGTTTCCGTATCGTAGCCCAAATTTGAGGGCCTCTTTGCAATTAATCGTAGTTTTTCTCGTAATCTGCACGTTTTTGTGTCATATCTAAGCATTGAAAGATGTAATTAATACATACGTTAGATTATTTCCATAAGGATATATAGAGTATTGATTGCATTTATCGGTAAAATCTCTTTACAAGCGATGTCACGTGGACGTACTACTCACCTCCTCCTCCATTTTTGTTTTTGTTTTGACCGCGTCTGTACGTATCACGTGACTTTTCCTCATCAATATTCGTGTTCTGGTGTTGATTAATGAGACTAATTCCGGCACCGATATTTCCGGTACCCTTTCAATTTCAAGTTCGAAACTTCATACAAGTCTTAATTATATACTATCTATTAGTATACAACAACATTTCCAGTCAATAAAATATGAAAAAATATCTATAACGAATTGGGTCTGGCTCTTTAACGAAAAGCCAAAATATATCAAAGTGTCAGCGGAAATCAATTCAAATGTAGAAAAACGACACCATACTGATGTTTTAACAAGCAGAGGTGTCTGAGGTCATCGTGTCTAAGACTTCTTCATTAGAGTCTGCCTCGCGATCAACTCAAGGCCTGGTCACCCACAGAGGACAGCTGCACTGACGGTTGAAATAGCAACCTGTTGATAAGGATCTTCCGGACCTGTACGTGGGAAATCATTTGTAACTTCCGGGAAATGACGACAAACTTCGGGGAAATGGCACATGTGGTTTCTTTGGACTACATTTGTAAATGATTTGAAAAGCAAAACGGAACAAAATTATGTGGAATCAATAAGCAAATATAAGTCAAAACACGATCCCTTTTTTAAATGTTATTTGAGTTCTAAGAAATGCGAAACACAGACATATATTTTACAGTTTGATAACCACTGCCAAATATCATAACGTAGAATTCGTCAGTTTCAAGACACCCAATTGCTGTACCTCCATTTTTCCTTCTTTAATTTGTATTCATATTTATTTATCTATTCATCTTTTTTTATAATCTTAACCCATTTTTATTTTCCTTTGTCGCCTCTTCGGTTTCAAAACTTCGGTTTCAAGCGTTGAAGGGTTAAGCTTGTGTTCAATACCATTCGTATTGAAGGGATCTTTTAACTCGTAATGTCTGTGTACAGTTTATATTACGTGACCTGAGTATAGCACATACCGAATGACATTTACCATTCATTTCTCTTTTTATTGATTGAGACCCAAAACAATTTTCAAAGTATCATACCACTGCCTCGAAATTCCCCAATGTTTCAAATTTGCAAGAAAAACAATGAGAAAAACCAAATATTTTTTTATAAAAAATATCTATTAGATTGATCGATTCCATTTATCACAGACAACCTTTTGAATACATGTATTTTTTCACGCTACTGTTTCTGTAAAGATGCAAATTTACAAAGATCAAAAGCAATATTAAAAATGTGGGCATTTATTTTCATGAAAAATTAAAATCTGTTTGGAATATTGGAGTCAATGCCAGGTATTGATCTATTCAAGTGTCGTGAATTGTTCCTTTCTCAACTATAAATCCTCGCACACCAGTGAAAATCTGTTATCGTCAATACTCGAACAGTTTGCAAACATCACAATGAGGAACGAAGTAAATAGCGACAACGGTGTAGTTAATTATACCTATCTCCCCAGCTGTTTGCATCAGTTTCAATACGGTCTACATTCAATAATTAATTACTGAAACTGTTGAAGTTAAAGGCAATTTATTGATTTATCCATAGTACTACGTACCTTGAACATCGTAAAAAACACACCTGAATGTATGAACAGTGCCTGGCGTGTAGGCCAGATGCATACATAAAGAAAATGGGGTCACAGGTGACTGAGTGCGCTTGCAAATAATAGTATAAATATTTTAAAACTGTTTCAGTGTTGTATGTTTTGAACCAAGTGGTGTTTTGTAATCGTTGAGTATTATGCCGGTAGAATATAAGAGTTGAGTTATCATCTGATGTAGTCTCAGCATAATGTAATAAGGTGACCTTGAAATTAAGTTACACATATGTCAATTTCAATAAGAGAATAACACTCAGTCCTTCTCTATCTACCATACCAGCACTGGAGTTCAGGAGCACACTAATTAAATCCTGACAGTGTGGGAAGATCCGGGATTAAGAGTAGACTAAGCTCCCAAAGACAAACACATATTTACCGTTCACGTCTAATGTCGAGAAAAATCAGCATAGCATGTATGTTGATTAGACTGGGTTAAATCAGATCGAATTTATTCAACAGGTTGAAAAAAAAATTAGAAAATACTCCGGTTCCTCTGTTGGTATTCAAAGCAATCCCAATTGTCGAAATATTTGAGTTATAATACGAATGACTTTATTTGGAACGTGATAATTAAACGTCCTCAGTAAGTACACTTTGAAAGCTTTCAGCTGTCTCTGTATTAGCAGGCTAATACATAATCATAGACATAATGTGTGAGAATAGGTCAACATGATGTGCTTCAGTGTAAGATCTCATTAACTTTGATCGATAATCATATATTTGTAATGATTTACCATTTTGATTTACAATGCAAATATTCAAGTGTTACCTACTGCTTTGTGGAGAAACAGTTTCGATTATAAACCAAAGCTTAGTATGCCGTTTCCAAGACTATTGAATACTGGAGTGCAAAGTGAACAAGTACATTTGTGTTACTATTTGATAAGTTGACATTTATAATTAACAAATAAAAATAAAAGGTATCAATATTTGTTTCGGCGACAACTATGTCAAAGAAATATAGTAAATGATGGGTCAAAGCATTCAGTAGGATGTATGCTTAAGGACGACCAAACGCCGTTATGGTTCGGTTATTTTGTGTCATGTACAAGACATGTAGTGGTCATGTCTCGAAGAACAGTGTTTGTAACTTGTATGACCACCATTGACTCGGACACAGCAGTACAATACCGGCACATAAAGTCTGTTAACTGTAGAATGGTAAGAGCTAGACAGGCGTTCCACCCCTTAATCAATACCTGTTCGAGTTCCGGTAAGTTGGGGGCGGTTTGGTCGAAGCACCGTAATTATCATCCAAGAATATCTCAGGTGTGTTCTATTGGGTCCAGGTCGTGGAATTTGCGGATTTTGGGCATCGTTCTGCTGTAAGACGTCCTAGTAACGTAACTGATGTGGGATGTTGCATCATTATGCTTTAAAAGGGCTCACCTCTCCTGGATGTTTAAAAACAGAACGGCGACTGTTGTTTTGATTTTCGTTCCGCAACCAAATTGCATTAAAATTGCAATTGTCAAAGACTAATCTAGTTTGATTTCCACCGGATATGCCGCCCAGATCATCACACTACCCTCTTCCCGCCACCACCACCACTGTCACGCAGGGCTACACAGCAGTCTGAGAAAGCGTTCTTTCCGGCGTCAACATACTCGATGCATTCCATAATTATACACCAAACAAAATCTCAGCTCATCAGTGAACAAAACCCTATTCCTCCGCCGTAAGAGCTATCGTCATTATCACCGAGTCCTGTATAATGCCTCCTCGCACACATTTGGTGACATTTCAAGTATGATCTAGCTGCTTACCCGTCGACCAAGCAAAGTCTTTGCTGTTACTGTTGCAGGAAGAACCCACTTCCGAAGATGCTGCAACCGTATTAGACGGTCTTCTCGAGGGGAGTTAACCTGTTGTCGATCGCTTCTGCGACGGTTAAGTGATGAAGCGGTTGCATTAAAAAGTTGCCTTAAAAGACCTTTCATCTTTTGGCAAGCACGCTTTGCAATTTGCCGACTTGGAGCATTCCAATAGCCCTTCCCCTCTCTTCCTCCAACAGACGCGGCATTGCGTTAATCTATACAATGAAGACCAGATGATACTTTATATAAATGGTACAGGTTTTCAGGTAATGCATATAACGTTTCACGAAATTCAGGTGTAAATAATACAGTACAGCAGTGGAATATGTGTCTAAAAGGGAAAAAATCAAAATATTGCAACATCCACCAATACCAGAAAAACAAAACAAAAAACAAGCAAACAAATAAAACAAAAAACAAAGAAAATACCGACATGTTACAGGCATCATATTTCAAAAAGAAATTCAATGAAACTAGGGCTAACTAGGGAAACTAAGAAATATTTATACGAAGGCTCATGAATAGGTTTGAGGATAATAAGACATTGTGTTCTGAAAGATTAAGCCTACCCTGCTTCATCGACAACATTCGACATGGAGATAGTGATCAACCAAAATAAGTAGTGTCAATTGAGAGCAAGGTAGAAAAAACAACGGAACCACCAGGTTAACCAACTGCCATCAAACACGTCCAGCTTTATGTCGCACAAAGAAATATAATATTTCTCAACGAGATCACCATGACAACCATAACACTTCTCCATAATTTTCATCAACCGTCTCCTGCAAAAAATCGAATGAAAACGAAGAAATGATGATATTAAGATCGTTGAACAGCAACAATCAACTTTATTCCAAGAGTTCTTAATCGCGATTATTACTATTTATCAAGCTTTTTGGGATTGGCATGTTAGATACTATTTAATTTGACTCTTATGTAAATTCTTGGTTTTGTGATTAAAATCGTAATAAAAAGTAAAGATTTTAGTCTCAAGTGTATGATGTCGAAAAAAACACGTCAATCATAATGAATAAGTCAACTAGTACAAAAAATAAACTAAAAAAAACATTAAACATTCCGAATTAGATCTTTATAGAAAAAAAATCCGGGATGTTGGAAAAAGCGATGTTATATCCAAATTGTTCTGTAAGAAAGGATTATCGGTAAAAATATGGATTTATCGTTTGTTAAGTTGAAGATGCGTATTTGAAAAAAAAGAAACAATAGTTGTCTAGAACCGAGATTTTTCAGGAAAAACGTTCTTAAAATCTGAAACTTTAAAACTGAGATGGTCATTCAGAATTATCAACATCTAGATTTAAATTCTGCGGGGTGAATGCATGTGTTCAGTGCCTGTGTTTATGGGAGACTGTGATGTGTTCGTACAAGTTTCCCATTGATAGTGCAGAACTGAGGCCGACTCCGAGCTAACAGTACAAACTTTGCTGGAGGATTCCAAAACACAAAAAACATGTTCAAAGATAAGTTTTGATCGTTAATTAATATTACAAATCAATATTACATGTTGAACAGCATAAAGATATCGTTTTTACTTCCTGGAGGACTCATTATATTCAAAATTAATATAGGGGGAATTGCAGTTGACAGATAATTTACTGAACCGGATTCAATTAAAGTTCTTTTTAACTGGATTGTAATTTTAATTAAAAGCTAAGGAATGATATCAAAGACAGACTTGAAGTGTAATATGGTGTGTTTGTTAATAGAAATTACAGATACAGTAGATCTCAATTAATTCCAAATTTCATTCGAAAATCAAGAAAGGAATTTTTTCTAATAAGGAGCTTTGTGACGAGTGTGACAAATCCACTTGGAAGAGAAACGAATGGAAGCTTTTGTGTAGTAGTAAAAACTGAATCTTATCAGACATAGAATAATAATTGTCAATATTCTCAATCCATTTCTTTAGATTAATGCCACAATGCATATGACGCCATGAAGTTAAGACGTCACATTGAAACAAAATGGGAACGTTCAGCTAATTACGAGTCCGCTAGACCTTATCAAATATTTGGTCAACACACACTTTTTGTAATGGACTTCACTAATAACGGCAATTAAGATAAAGTGTTATGTAAGAATTGGCCCATTTTATTATACAAACTATACATATACTTTGTTATATTTGCCTAAATATTTTTAGGGTAGTGGTAAAGAATTCGTTAGGAGAGTGGTTAACAAGGTGTATATATTTGTTATTTGGCAAAGGCCAGGATCTTAATATATCTATAGATTAGATTTGTCGGAAGTCCAGTAGAATAGTAGTTTTTGACGTCAGTTGCTTGTGCTGCCATATTAACCTTGGGGTCAGATATATAGATATATAATTATGTCCAGTTAAACCTGGTTGATATCTTTAGTCTCAGAATGGATCAAAGCAGTATTTCTCGAAAGATAAGAAAGAATGGATAAGCGATTAGGTTCAAAAGTTGGTGTTGGCAGTAGGATGGGAAGATAACACAAAGGAGAGCTATTGCAATGTACCAAGAGATCGAGTATAGAGAATTGATGTGGATACCGTATAGTTGTAAATGATATGTTTAGAGGGGAAAGACTAAATGTGTGTCAATAGACTTATAATACGCTGAAAAAAAGTGTTTTACTCTAGTGAACTCACAATTAAGCTGTAAATAAAAAATATAAGATATCATACCTCCATATCGTTGTTCAAGTGATGTTTATGTAAAAGTATCATTGAAACATGATGATATTGTTCAGCTTTGAGTGACCAGAAAAATCTGGATAGGATAGAGTATCGAGGTGGACGGACAAGACACTGCATATCATATTATGAATAACGACCGTCAAACAAGAATATCAACTGAATCAACACTTACTGATGAAATTAGGTAAATTTCGGTCACTTCAATGATGTGCATCGTCCGCATCATGAATCCATTTCCATGTCTTCATGTACATAATACAAGTAATGTCCATTTATTATTGAATATATAAGTTTTAACTGTCACGTTGCTAGAAAACCGATAATTTCATTCCATTTCAAATGTTGGTAGGCATTCTAAAACGAGAAAGAGGTGATCACATCTTATCTTATTGTTACCATTTTAACGCCGTTGTCGTTAACGTGGTCATCACAAGAAGATAGGATGATCATAACGGACCGCTGATTCTGGTTTCAAGCATTATTTTAATATCTAGTAGGTATCATATCAAAAAGACAAAAATGTGTCCCAAAAACACAAGAATTACAAAATTTGGTAAACAGGAGAGGGTGTGTCCCAAGAAACATCGACATGATAACTTGACGCGAACGGTAACAGGGAAAGGGAAAAGTTGAAATTAAGACAGGTAGTTTATTTCATGTTTTAAATATAGATTTATAGAAGTTACGTCCTATTGGATATTAATTGCGGTATATGTTGAGTGAATTATAAAGCTTTTCCTCGGATGTGTGATTCTGTATATATGTTACTCTTTGATAGAACGTGATTGTGACAGAGAAAACTCAAACAACTAAAATAAGATATATGACCTCAGTAACAAACATCAAATCCACTCTGAATCATATCTCTGCATGCACTTACAAAGTGTCTCACAGAATTCTTAAAGTAAAGTCAAAGTTTGCGAATCCAAATTAAATGTTAAATTCTATGTTTTTTTCTAATCCTTTGAATTCCCATATAGTCTTCATTCTCATTGGATAACATCAACGCTTCCCTGTTCCTCTTTCGCTTTTCACTTCAACACGGACTATACAACACTGCACATGTACGTTACTCGAACCTCTATCAGGGACAAATTAACAGTACAGTTGTGTAATTAGTTAATACTTAAAGTTGTACTACACATTTTCCTATGTGTGTCCTTAAGGTTCAGCACTTTACAAAGACAATCCCTTCAGCAGCTTAGCTCTAATTTGAGGTTTGTTAGTTTGAGCAGCTTTTCATTTTTCGCTTTTAAAGAGATCGAGTAAATAAGCAAAAAATCTAAATCTCGAACATCAATTAGTTGAAGGAAAGAAAACTGAATGTTTTCGGTAAACAATAAAAAAAACCTCGACGACTGCCATAAACGTTACCTTGTATTCGTATTTAGAATCATGACATTTTCACATGCCGAAATTATTGATTGGGTGGTGATACCTGGGAGACTATATTACTTTTATTTCCATCAATGGTGTTTATTGAATGCGATCACAGCAACGCTTAATTTGGCATTTCTATATTTGATTGTGTTTATGAGAATCCTCTTTACCTAGTCAGCGCACTTTTATCTAATTTTGATTATGTTTTCTTGGTCTCACATGATTAACACTTCTTCCTTGATTTAGATCGTCAATGACGTCATTACGTCTAGATGATGGCGGTTCCGTGGTTTATATGGATTCACGAGTTTCATGAATCTTTTAGATTCATCTTTTTGTCTCTTCTTTGCACCTAACTATGTGTTTTTATGTCTTGATCTTATTATGTTTTCCACATCAACACTAACTAAATGTATGATTCAGATTCTATGCTGATACGGTAATTAATGGTCATTGAGGCATGATTTAGAAAAGACATATTTTGAATTGCGGAATTATGACTAATTCAATGTATGTGATAGAATAAAAAAAAGAAAATGTAAAACAAGTCAATATTTACATATTCGTTTAATATACATCTAGTTCATGCATAACATTTCATGTATTTTAATAGTAATCATTGTTTTTAATACTGGATTAATTTAATAACTTTGAAAGCAATGTCTGTCAAAACACTCAAGTAGCTAGGCTAAATTGTTTCCCAGCACAGACAGTTGTATGGATTTTAGTCCATTTAAAACCAAACACGTGGAACGCGAGAACAAAAACAAACTTAAGAATAAAGACTAAAGCAGTGAAAACAAAACTTAAACGAAACACCGAAATACAACATGCGTGTGCTGTAAGTGTTACACAAACATTCTATTAAGATGGGTATAATTGGAATGACCATGTGTCGTCCATACATCAGCCCTGGACCGTAGCACGGCAAATAGAATTGTCGAACTAAGCTGCTTCTACATGATACAGTTGCACACGATAAACAATTAATGTTTGTGATGTTTCGTGATCATCATCGCGATCTCATTGGAAATACTTCATTTAGATTGTATTTCCTTGTTCGAAATGAAGTTTGTCGTGGTTGATGCTCGTTAGTTTTCCTGGTGGTTCCGTTGTAGTTAACCTTGTTCTCATTTTGGAATGTGACATTATTCACTTGAATTGATCAAAATTTACATGGCGGGTTTTCTCGATGAAACGGAAGACGCTTATCGTTCCTAAACACCTGGCCTTATCATTTTCAGAGGTCGCCGTCTTTGTTTATATTTTGCTGTAATGTTATCAAATTTGAGATTGAATCATGATTCTGTTGACATTTACATGTCGGTATTTTCGTTGCTGTTATTTATATTTCCTTAATATTAAAGTCCCTTATTTATATAAAAAAAAAGTCTATGCTATTTTATTCCTTTTTTCTGGTATGTCTTTTCTTTATGCAATGACTATGTGATATCAAAATGCAATGACTCTTTTTTTTCATTCAAATGTGTTGAATTTCTGAGCGTTATAATTTCATATACTTGGTATTCATTATTTGGTAACGGTAATGTTAACAATAAACTACATAAGTACATAATATTCGCTTTTACCCAGACACACAAAAAAACATTAAGATTTTGGTAATATGATGGAAATTTTCTCTTCGATTAAGGACCTCAGATTGAGTTTCTCTCTTGTCGATATGAACATAATATTCAGTCTCTGAGCATAGCCCTAATCTGACTTACGTTTGGATTTGACAGAAATCAATCTCAGACCAATATCGTTGCAACTCAACTTACGGTGTTGTCGTACTCATAAAAACCCTATGTATTTTCTGATATTTTAATATCATAAATAGAATGAAGGAACAACCGATCTGAAATCTTGATTTAGATTATTATCAACTGGTAAATAAACGTATTAATAGGTTTGGCCATATTGCCAAGAGAAATACAATCAGTTCTAACCAGTATATAGTTTCATGCAGTCCTGGGCATTGTGGCATCGCCCGTGCCCCTAAACGTCTCATTGACAATGATGTCAAATAGCAGATGTCAAAAATGCTTATTGCAAAAAGCCTTTACGACGGAGGCTACTTACTCATTAAGGTAATAAATTCAATCTGGTTAGAAACCAAAAGTCAACTTTTTGTGGGGAACAGTTGCGCAATCCGATACACTAGAACATTCACCTGATCGCATGAATTCACTCACTCGCACTTGCTACAAGTACTTTTGCAATCTTTTGCACTTCCTTTGAAAGAATCAACTTAACTATGTGCTACATCCACGAATTACAAAGCATATGTTGCATAGGATAGTGAAAGAATGATAAGCATGAAGAAAATTGCTTCTGAACGTCGTTGAAATGCATCATGTAAAAAATTCCCAAGACTACCTAATTATGTGATAATATTGATCCTTTGTTACCGGATACGTTTAAATACTCAAACTTAACGCAAATAGTACGATTTTAAATATGTAATTTATCTTCATCACTTACGCTTTTTATATTAAGTTTATGTGACGACAATCTTATTCTTGATATGGTTTTCTTACACAGCTGGTCTAAAGATTTACAACCTAAAATTATCAATTAAATGTTGTTATCTAAAGCCTTTTGGAGACTTACGAATGGTTCCTAAATCCACAGATTTAAAGAAATTTCTTATCAACTAGCTTGTACATTATTTTCTATCAAAATTGCAATTCCATAGGAACCCTAATCCTAACTTATTTCATTCTAACTTTATATTTACGATCCTATTATTGTTATCTTACGATTTAATATTCCTCGATCTGGAAAAATTAACACTGATATGTTGTAATAAAAAGGGCAATATAAACACATGTTTATTATTACAATATTGTAAAAGGGCGTCGAAGACAGGCAATGGGCGTATACAACATTTTTTGGGTTTTTTTAACAAACAGTCAACTGTTATTACTACTAAGACAACACTAGTCAATTTATTCGGTTCAAATTGTTTTCCTTTCGAAGATCAGTTGTCTACAATTATTATTACCTTGGATACCTTTAAATCATAACATATACTTCGCTCTTGTAAGTAATTTTAAAATAAAAACAATACAAACTAGTATCGAGAGTAATATCAAATGAAAAATAGATAATGAGTAAAATACGAGTACTGCAGAATGAGACCAGAGTAGTCCCGAAACAACAAGGCTATTGCTGATAAAACGAAAGAACTACATAATAAAACTAGAGGAGTATCGAAAAAAAGAGACCATTGCAGAATAAAACGAGAGAACTGCAGATTAAAACAAGAGGATTGCCAAAGACAAAGAGACAAATTACAGAATAAAATAAGACAACTGCAGAATAAATCTAAAGGAGTGCCAAAAACAAAGCGACAAGTACGGAATAAGCGAGAGAAATGCCGACTAAAAATAGATTAATGCAAAAACCAACTAGACCGTTGCAGAATAAACCAGAGAAAGGCAAAATAAAATTAGAGTAGTGCCGAAAGAAAGGCTCTATTCGTTGAGTGCTCGGCTCAAATATCATTTTTACAGGCATAAACTGTCTACAATGATTTAAATGCTTTTTAGAAAGCGCACGTTTTTAAAGCTCTATCTTAGTTATGACCTGTGAGGTCTTTTTGCGAGTAATTTCATCAAAACGGCAAAAATGTTCCGTGAACATGAACGAGTAAATCTAAAGTGGTTCCGGAAGTATGAAGTGGTGTTGAAAATACAGTGATGTTTTATTAAAACGATCGCAACATTGATTTAAGTGTTAACAGAGCAGAAAAAACGAGACAAGTGATGGATAAACCAGTATTGCAGAATAAGTCGTCTGTCCGAACATCACAGATGCTATGTCAAATAAATAGTACAAAATCACAAATAAGACGCAAATAGTGCCGACGTAATGGACATCGTCAAGGAATCTTAAAATACTCCTTTTACTTTGTGAGTTGTAGGCAAATGTAAAAGAAAAAAGGTACAAAATATCCTTCTAAGATTAAAATACTTTACCTTACATCAAATTAAGTTCCAAAGTTATGAGAAATCGAATAATATTTGAAAACATCACTCTCAATGATTAATGATGTGTTTACTACAACTAACCTGAAGTTTTATATGCCTTAAGAACTGGCTTCTAACCTAGACAATTATCATATCAGTTTGGAATCAGTTGAGAGGTACCTGGTTGGTACACAGTTATCTTCAACGTTAGAATAATTTCCTAGACGTGAACACAATCACAAACCATCATAGCAAGTCGATTCTGCTGCAGATAATTTCTACAAGACTTTTTACTGTTTTACACAATGTTTTTATTACTCGGTAATCAATTCGAATTCAACGTCAACCCGAGTATCAAAATCATACAGGGATAGTTCTATTGATGCGTGGTAACTCATTGTTATCGATATGTTATCGAAATGAAGTGTCACTGTTGAATGGTATGTCTTTCTGTAATATCATTTGACAGCAGGGTAATTTATGGAACTTAAAAGAGGGGAACTCCAGAAGAACAAAAGAAAATAAAAAATCTAGATACTGTGATGAGGAAGGGAAGAAAGTCACCATCGTTCAGCTCTGCATTTTATTCTTATAAATGTTGTTTAAAAAATAACATGAATCTCTCGAAAACTCTAAAAGAAGTCACACACAAAAATTTGGGTGGTAAAAAAACAAAACCTTGATATTATCAGAGAATATATTGAAACTATAATTTGATGAGTGTTGGGTGAAATATGAACAAAAGTAAACTTTACACGGAGACTTTTAAAAAATCATTAAGATGATAAGACCAGGTGTTCTGGTAGGAAAAGCATCTTCTGCTTAATCAACGATACCCTGATGGTGGAAATGAGAACATGCTAAACAACACTGGAACAATCAGACAAACTAACAAACACCATACATGTCCAACTTCATACAACATTTCCCAATGAAATTATACGGACGACCGTTAAACTTCATCTTCAAATTAATCTTCGTCATCCTACATCTCCCGAAGTCCTGTGTTGTGCTTTTATCGGTCAGTTGTCGATATCTTGCACGAAAATCATGATATTGGGAATATTAAATGAAGCTTATCATTTTTCCAGGCATGTTACGTTTATGTTAAAAACAAGCAAAATGACTGTGCGCATACGTGCTTTTTTCATCCTGACATATTTCATTTAGTTTTGAAATAATTTTGATATATGGTAAAATGATTACTTATAAATCATCGTCTTTTTAATCTGATACCAAGGCTACCAATTTAGATAGGATGAGTTTTTTATCGTTTGTGTACCGGAACGTAGCCAAATAACACAGAAGCAATAACAACATGTACACAGGTTATATTGGAATCAATGAGAGATTTTATTTAGACTGAATCAGAGATAAAGGACAGCGTGTTTGTCTCGATGTGGGCACTTTCACTCTCTTGGCACGACAGTTAATAGCTCAATTTTTCAACGTAAATGAAATTGCAAGTACTCCGTGCATCGATCCAGACGGTTTTATGGAGCCCCAATTCGTAAATTAGATGTGACATTTTGTCAATTTGTGAAAATGAAGCCTACTCAAAACAAACGATACCGGTCCAGTTAAATCGAACACGGGTAATGCGACTACCTCCTGCACGCTCGGTTAATAGAGAAGAACGGTTGAAAATCATATCAATAGAACGAAAATCACGTGATCTAACGTGAAATAACGATCGCTATAAAATTACGTATTCCGTAATTACGCATGCTTTATTGACAACTGATTTTAATCTGGCTAATTAATGCAGAATATATATATTTGATGCACGTGTGTACTAATATTTGAGTAGTGAAGACAGTTACTTGTATCCATATGAATATATAACGAGATTGACTAGATGTAGGAATCAAATTGATAAAATATGAATTATCTATGGGAATATTACACTTTTATTGCACACAAAAGCGTTGTTACATCATAGCTTGAATTAGGTGTACAAATAATATAGAGTACATAGCATATAAATAATACATTAACTACAAATTGTAGACTACTTGTCCAACTTCAAAACTTAATATGCCTTACTGCACTATCGTTTCTCTTCAAAATCTATTTCTCTGAACATGAATCTTTCATAATCGTGAAATTCCTGGCTTGCTTACCATTCACCGATATTCTCACTTTGATGATTGGTCCATAAGATTTTAAAACTAAATTAAAAGAAATTGTGTGGTTAAATGTAATGGGTTTTCATTTATATGACTTCTTCAGCGGTTATGTGTCTGACAAAGACGATAAAAACCGAGATGAATATCAGACATACTATTGCGTTCATACAACCATAAACACAATAAAACGCAATTCATTCCCAATATATATGCAACATAGAAGCATTCAAAGGGATTCATCCTGCAGTGTCTGATTTCATCAAATATTATTTCAACATTACATCAAGAAATTTGATTGATAAACAAGCATAGCCTATATACATTATCTCCAAAACACGTAATGAGTAATAACAATTAGTGTATACATATACATGTCAATGCATAATAGGTAGACATCTTTTGAAGTGAGTACAATTTAAATAGCATGATAATTGTAAAATCTTTTATCATCGTAATACAATTCATATGGTAGACATTTCGGGAGAAAACATAAATCCTGCAACCATGATAGATCACCTTGCCTGATATGATACAGACCAGAAAAATTCTCAGCAGTCAACTAGCCGCTTGTCATCCACACAAAAGTGATACAGTTTACAGCATTTGATCGTATACAACAGCGAATCAAGAAATGCGATAACTGTAAGTTATTTAGCATCAATATAAGCTCTAACCTGTTCCAGTTTATCTCTACCATGTTTTCATCACTCTCTAAGGATGTTAAATTTCCTAATTATGCTCTTTGTGTAACCTTAAAGGATATTTATCTTAAGGCAAATGACACTACTCGAAAACTTTGAAGAATAATCAAGAACATTGCATTATAATCATAATTCAAAATCAAATTCAATTAAACTAGGGCAAAATATGAACAGAAGAAAGATTTACACGGATAAAAAGTACGAAGAGGATAAGTCCAGTAGGAAATGTCACGTTCTCAAATGAGAACAATGTATACAATAGCGGAACCAACACGAAAACTAACGAGCATCAGAAACGTTCAGCTTGATGTCGCACAAAAAAATAGAACATTCTTAAATGAGATCACTATTGCGACCATAAAACTTTCACATAAATTTCATCTACCTGCATCTTTTTATTCCTTGTGTTACGAGTTTGTCAGTAAGTTGTGGACTCCTTGCAAGGAAATCGTGATAATGGAAACAGCCCTTGAATTTCGAATCAACTGTGACATGTAAATACAATAGGTCGGAGATGCAGCTATATTTTCATCCAGAAATGGAAAATTCATAATAGGGAAATTGAATTAATCACGTTTATCATACAATTAGATGGACAACTGTCCATGTTGATTCCGTTGTATGATGGATTTCCAGTTCTGGTGGATATATACGATGCACGCAGTCAATACATTTCTTCGTATTTCACAACCAACAGATAGGCGCTGTTGGTTCCTATAGGTATGACAATAGTCTGTTGGAAGATCTTAACACCAAACTCGACGAAGATGTTGTCAACCAAAAACTCATTTTTATGATTTCGTCCTACGTATATTTTTTCTTTGATTTGGAAGTAAATTTTGCTAAACATCCCACTGTGAATTAGTGTGAAATTGACAATAGCCTCATATGTCGTCTACCTCGAACAATGTCACAAAGTAGAAGACCATAATTATGTGTTTGCAATTTCCGAAGTTGCAAGCCATTAGGCTCGGATGACGATAATTTCAAGAATGTGCCTTTTTATGACCATCATATCAGTGTAAACCATTATTCTCAAGTTACTGGACATTTGTGTCTGACCTTATTCACACTGATCTGTCTTATGACATGGTATGGCATAGAATATCACATTACTACAAACATCGAGAATCATTGTGTGCGTTTTTGTCATGGCTGTTGAAGACTTCTTTCCAAGACAAGGTATTTAGAATATTTTCAAGCTGCCTGTGCAGAGAAACCAAAAAACAGAAATTCCAGAATTGATTTCAAAAGAAAATCAGCATCAGACAACGACTTCCGTGTGGACGAACACTTCGGTATCTCGACAGATTTATACAACTTCCAGTTCCTGTTCGGACAAATTGAATAAACACTTCGTTCAGTGATAAAACACTGATAACATATGGGAACCTTTGCAAGTAATCAAATCAACATGATTCACTTACTCAAAGTTACAACTTTATTACAGTACAGAAAATATAATTTAACAAAATATATTCATTCTTGAGTGTTTCGCTGGTTTATAGAAAAAAATCCTTAAATATCAAATAAGACTGTTTTACATTTTAAAATGGAATTTTGAGAAATTATAACCGTCATTTCCATTTCTCTTCTGAATACGTGATTTTTCCGTGTGCCATTTATCATTAGACCATGCAGCATACCATTGATTCCAGTCGTACGCTAGGTGACATGAACACTGGAATTCTGTATACAAACTGCCATGCTGCAGCTGTTGAACAGTGCTTTATCTCACACCCGGGTTACGCAACATGCCAGCCAATCTTCTGTGTTCTGTAAACCACACTGTCTGTACTAGACGTCTAGTCTATTACAGAGAGCGTTTGCTTTGCATTGGAAACCGTACATCGTCCGTTGTTGAAGCATTCGGTTCTTTATCAAATGTGACAGGAATCGCATCAGGTTGTGCAGCCTCGGTTGCCACTAATGTGTCTAATGAGCATGTTCCTTTCGTTGTTGTGATAGTGGCGGGTTCGATTCCATAGCAATTAGTGCCTGATCATACATCATGCCTCTGTTGTATATTATCTCTGTAGTGCATGGTTTTCCTAACAAGTTTCTTCACCAGAAACAAATGATAGAAAGGATAAACAAATGCACGCTATATCGTTTTCGAATTTTTACGGTCGACACTCTTCTAAAACGATAAGCATTGAAATCAGTGTTTATTTAACAACATTTTGAAAATACTAGCTATCCTGTATATAATGGCATTATTGATATAGAAATTTGAGATTTAGTGTTTAGACAATTTCCGTGCCAACATCTTTCCTCACATGAAAAATGATGATAACCACGAATACACAAGTTAGTGTTCGTGATTAGGGTCAATGTTCTAATTTATGGTTCATAGAAAATTATCTGACAGTTCTAAACATCAGTATTTATTGAACTTTTCAGATCTGCCAGAATTTATTTTCATAAGAGGATTTTAACTTTCTGATAATATTGTATTTAGATCAAAACCTGTAATGTCTTTTCAATATTACTGTGAAGGAGCTGAATATCACTAACAACTGGATGAGGACTAGAAAGACATTCAAATATATAAATGTGCAGTATTTCACTCATACAGACATTTCGATTGACGGTTTTCAATAAGTCCTGTTTTTTGTTGTTGTTTTGTTTTTAATTTAATTCTTTTTTTAGTGTACATTTGTTTTGTTAACCACCGCTAACAACGCCAAAGAATATACAATTTTAGTCTTTACAAACTAACCATCTGCGGTTCAATCACAAAAACTGTTATTAACTGTATTGCTGATAAGATACAAAATCCACTCCAAGATGCTTTTAAGCTCTGTCAAATGTGATAGAATATCTTATAAAAACGAGCATGGAGAAAAAATGACACTCGTTGACAGACGTGCAAGATAAAACGATATCACATTTTTTTTCAAGAAATTGCAAAAATGTATTAAGGGAGAACATCCTTTATATCGAACGTTATACCACAGGCAGGTAGAAAACATATTTTAATTTGCATGAAACAGAATTAACGCTAAAACTAGAAAGAGCTTGATTTAATTACTTTTCAATTGACTTTCGTAATCAGCATTAAAAACAGTTTTTTCGCAATTAGACGAATTTTGACATAAAAAGACAACATCCGGTAGAACATATTCCGAACAAGAATAAATACAAATAATTTCTCTTTACATGACTGTGTAACAAATAGCTCTGAGCATCAGATTAATTCCATTTGACGGTCAACCCAGCTGACGAAGAACGTTTACTTAAATTATATCACTGTCTTACTCAATTGGTAGTACTAAAATTGAAAATCAAAGGATGAAATAACGTTCAATGCCACTTGCATCACGCCTTCTGAAGTTAAAGATTTTATGAGACACAGCAGATACAGGTTGATCTATTCCAAAACTTCAGGCAATTTACTTATGATTGTGAAAAGACCCCAAAGTCAATAGCACATTTTAAATCCAAATATAGAATTTGATACAGTAGAGTAATATCAAGCTACAACACCCAGCTGCTCCGTTCCTCTGGGATGCTGAGAACCTACATCTCAAAACGCAAAAAGCGACTAATGAATATCCGAAGTGATCGAAATGTCACAATCTAGATGCGGAGGCGTAAAGGCCCCATAATTTAAGAAATTTCGTTATTTTCATATAACTGATCAATCTACAGGAGCGTCATGCACATGTGTATACTCTGGACTGTGCCAATCACAGAATTTACACATTTCAACTATTAGGAGATGACACAGCCATTTACTGTATCACAGACAAACGCTATATGCCTCCAGAATGATAACGACAAACTTCAAACATAAAGCAAAGAAATGTATTCAACCACGACCAAAAGAACAAATTTGAATCGAAAGAAGACACACAAGTGAAAAAAAAACAAAATAATCCAACACACAACGCATTAGTATCGTCTCTTTCAGATTTCGTCAGCGATGGAAATAGCCGAAAAGTGGAAATCTACAAGGAGAGTAAGAGAATCAAACTCGGCCAATACATATACCAAAAACGTACAAGCAAGGTACACTAACCTCAAAGATTCTATTAAGTTCGTATTTTTGGATAATTGCAAAAAGAAGTCTAGTAGAGGGAAGGTAAAAAAGGAAGATTCTATTAAAACTGAGGTCAACTCTGCGTTTGTTTCCTTGTTTCCATATGTATCCACTGATTGCTTTACGATTGATCTTGCACAGTAAATCAAGTCCATTTCCATAATGTGTTATGACTTCCGAGGAGTTAAGTCATGACAATGACGCTAGTAACGGTACCTAATTATTTTAGATAAGGACCTACAACCATTTTTTACTCTTAGCAATAACGTAATTAGTTTGGTATTGTCCCTCTCCGTTGTGTGAATTTTTTACCCAGACGAAAAACGCAATTATTTGCATCACTGCATTATGTTTAACAAGACAAAGAAGAAAGTTACACGTCGGAAACAGCAACAACTGAAATGAAAGATTACTGACTGACAAATATAAACAACACATCATTAAAAGCCATCCAGCTAAGCAGAATGGTTTCAATGTGAGAAATTATTACTTTCAAGCAAACTTTTATCATAAATGCGGCTGAAAGCTTTAGATTAAAACAAATGTGATATTTTGTTCACTACTGTACTACACTTTTAATTGGTGACGGTGCCTGGAATCAACATGTCTATACTCTGTCTTTTGCTAAATGAAATATACACTAGATATCTGTTGACAACATGTTAAGAAAACTTAATTAATATATAGATTTCCAGGGTAGGAAACGCAGTACAAGACAAAGGATACAATACTGAAAGACTATGCGGTTGTTTACGCGTGTTCGTGATTCCCTCAATGTTTCTAGCGCTCTGACCCCACAAAAGAGGACTACACACGATCAAGGGACACCAACAAACAGTATTCACTTCAGCATGTCATTTCAAGGATGACATTATTTACTATAAAACCAGTTAAGACCACGGTGTAATTCATCTCCACCTTGTCTACTGCCTGTCGTGTGTGTGTGTGGCTCCTGATAATCTTTCTACTGAAAGCAAGACAAAACACCGGTTGTTGCCGTGATACATAAATATTTTCTTAACAGATTGTACAATCTGCTGATCGCACTCGTAGATTTCTGTCTCATCACACAATGCGTTTCTTGTGGCGGATTTGCTAATTAAAATATATATATATATTAGCAATGTTTGTGGGGAAAATATTTCATCTTCACAATATTGTTACTATGTTGGTATTTTTTGTCATTTTAAATTTTGTTTATCTTTTTCACCTGGACAAAATACCATTGAAAAAAACTTCTGTGTTAATGAATTCAGTTTTTGCATGACCCAGTCATCAGTTTAAACTGTTATCATGTGAACAAAATATTATATTTGATCCAATCATCAGTGGATATCTTCACCACGTGACCAAAGCTTTTATACCTTGTATGTAAATGAAGTAACGGAGAATAAAAGAGGACATAATACTTATTTTTTGGGGCAAAAACACCTTTCGAATATCTTTGACTTGATTATAAAGTTGCTTTTCTATCATTCTATATAAACTCACTTCTGATTGAAGAATGAATTCCTGGCAGGTACATGGCTTTCTCTAGAGGATTGTGATCTATGATGAATCAGGCACGTTTCCATACATAAACAATATATAATAGATGTCGGTTTACGTCAGACAGCAGATGTGTGTTAAGGTCATGGTCGCCGAGACGGGAAATAGTCATTAGCTGTGTACTTTTATACTGTTCGATAATTTGTAAAAAGTGTGACTTGTATCACAGGCTGTTTCAAATTGATGCTGAGCAAAACATGTTGAAAGAGGAAAGTGCCACAGGTGCGGTTATGAAGCAGACTAACAGTTGGGATTTACTTAGTTTTTTAGGAAACTTAAGCATTACTATATCATTCTTCTGTCCATTAATTTATCTTTATCGGTAAAATTTGGATTACGAAAAGACGAGAAAACGCATTTGTCTTCGTAAGGAACAATAGTGAGTAATCTCTTCCCAGAAGTGAGGAGTACTTCATCAATCACCCTTGCTTCGTAGTGATACGCTCTCGCAGTATCTCTAAAAACGTTATTCATTTGACAACAATGGCGGAAAATGTACTTCAGCTTGCATAAAGCCACTTGTTGGCCCGGATGTTAGCGGCGTATTTGGGAGGAAACCGGAGTCTCCGGAGAAAACCTACGTGGTCGGAGAGGAGATCCCTACATTTTCCAAATCCAAGACGGCTATGTGAAAGGCTGGTGCGTTACTTCTGTGACACCCTGCAATATTTCCTGTCTAAGCTGATTACACGGAGTTTACAAAATGTCTTGAACGGCACTAGTTCATATTCTTTCTAACAATAAATCTCCCGTGTTTGCCAGTACTTTTGAATTTGAAACAAAAACAATAAATAAAACAAAACAAAATACGAGAAAATATTTGATACTTTGTTTGTTTTGTTCTTTTTTTTGTTTTGTTTTGTTTTGTTTTTGTTTTTGTTTTTGTTTTTTTTTTTTTTTTTGTTTTTTTAGGGGGGGGGGGGGGGGGGGGAGTTAGAAACATTAATATAACACTAATCAGTTCTGTATTACTGTACTTTTTAAAGTTAACATATTTGTTGTCTTAACAATTTCAGACGCTTTGCAATAAGAGAGTACCACAGTGTTGGCCGTACTCGTTGACAAATGGATTGCTGTATTATACGCGACTCGTACCGCCCTGATGTGCTGGTGTGTCTTTTCCAACTCGGCAGTAAAACCTACTGCCATAACAAGGCTATAAAGATAAGTTGTCGAGGTGGTTGCGGATACATCAGTTGCATCAGTACTATTAGATGTCATTTGTACTTTTTATGTCAACCAGAATTTAGATAAATATGCACCAACGGTCGTTTTTCAGATTTTTTTAGGCTGAAGGAGAGAAAAACACGAGAACAAACTAGTTCGTATATGCTCGACTCTCTCAACGTCAGACAATACATAAGCTTCTAGTGCCAACCTGGAATCCTACACTCAATGTTTCTCCTTAAGACGATACTGTGGTCGTTCTTGCAGAAAATACACTATTACCTTATCACGATAAGAAATTAACTACCAGACACCGTCATCACTTTCGTCATTTACACAACAATGGATTCCTCCGGGTGTTACAATCACTTCACAATGTCATCTTAAAAATGGAAGGTACCATGTGCGACATCTTGGGGATAAGACAAGGAGACTAGTTTGATATTTTGATTCATATCAAACGAATGTCGAGGTCGCAAAATGGTATATTGAGATGGCTTTGAAGTTTGGTGTTTCTCTTTTGTAATTTTCAAAAGGAGTGTATCAGTTGCGATTGGTCAGGTTTTTTCTCCTTGAACCAATCAAACTATTTCTAGCGTCTTCGAGTTTTCCACATGATATTTTCCAGAGACGGAGAGAGCAAAGGTGGTGGTAATCCCTGGAGTATCGAGGATGTGGTTCAAAACACTGACCCAAATAGACAATATAGTGACTTTACAACATAACTCATTGACTCAATCAGGCAAAGCATTGACATCACATCACACAATACTGACTTAATCAGACAATATGTAGTGAGCACCCGACACAATACACAGACTCCAGTAAAGTATTGACAACCCGACACAAAATACTGACCCAGTCAGCCAATATGTTGACCATCCAACACAATACACGGACTCAATCCAGAAATGTATTTACATCCCGGTAGACAAAACTCTGTTCCAGTCCAACAATATATTGAACATCCGATACAAAACATGGACTCAGTCAGGCAATATAATGGTATTCTATTTCAATAAACCAATACACTGACTTTCCCGATACAGAACAACGACCCAATTAAACAATATCAAGAAATGACTAAATCAGACTGCACACTGACTTCACGACACAAATCATTGACTAAATCACACTACACACTGACTTCACGACACAAATCATTGACTAAATCACACTACACACTGACTTCACGACACAAATCATTGACTAAATCACACTACACACTGACTTCACGACACAAATCATTGACTAAATCACACTACACACTGACTTCACGACACAAATCATTGACTAAATCACACTACACACTGACTTCACGACACAAATCATTACCCCAATCAGACAATATACTGACATAACAACATACAAAAAGGCCAAAATAAAGAAAAACACGATACAAACGAGATAGATTGTACATATTACTCCCAACGACAGATGACCTCCCTCTCTACCTTCATCAGAGAACACACCAGATTCCTTGTTCAACACTCGTTTCATTATAGAGCCAAAATGCACTCTAAGATGACACATTTATTCTCTCATTCACTCACACGACGACACTGCGCGTGGTTATGATCGATCTACATGGATTTAGAACATTAGCCGAGGATGTATCGAACACGTAAAACGCATTGGATACTATCATTTAGTTTACACAATTAAGGCGCACACCAATCGAACACATCAGCGTATCTTTTGTACATATTGATGGTGTATATAGATATCATATAGTAGCTGGGAACATGTGGCACCCGATGAAAATGAACTGGATTGAGATGGAAATATACCGATTGGATGTGGTATTGAACGGTTGTTTCCCCTCCATTTGAACCCATTGGTGTGATGCCATAGGAATCAGTGGGTATACAGTATTATCAACTCCAGACCATTATTAGTTATTCCCGAAAAAGCTTCCCGTGGCGCGCTTAATATCGATATGTGATCAACTGTGCACATCATGGTTGATTAGAAAATACTCCTGGAGGAATGGTACCAGAGACATACATTACAAACGTATCACTAAGGTATTGTAGAAAGTTAGGTTCATCATGCACTCAATCACTCAATAGAGTTGTCTTTGTTTTAAATCATCATCGATTATCGAATAATCAAGGCAAGCAAATTATAAACACACCAGAAACACGACCCGTATATACAGTTTTGAAAAGTGATGCATTTTGCTCATTAGATTCACGACTTTTGACCTCTCATTGGCAATCTTATGACACAAAGACAAAGTCTGTGTACTTGTAAGGCTACAGTAACCCGGACATTCCTACTTCCAAGCTTCCACATTACGTTAAGCATTGGTGTACCGAGAACAAGTACTACACGTCTATCACGCGCTTAGTCAATTACTAACCATTGCTAAAATTACTCACTTTTTTATCAGATTTTAAAGTACGGACGTAAGACAACAAAGACCTATTATGGTCTAGGGACTGCAGACGTAAGACAACAAAGACCTATTATGGTCTAGGGACTGCAGACGTAGGACAACAAAGACCTATTATGGGTTTAGGGTATGTTCTACAGATGTCGCCAAGGGACGACCAACACGATGACAGATGTGAAACACTTCTTTGTATCCAACGTTTTCCAAGAGCTAGAACCCCATCGCTGATGTGGGATGTCAGACTGTCATTACGTTATGAACATGGACTGTTTTAAGGCCATTTGAGAAATGGTAAATGTAAGGTACGACCACACTGAGGGGTTGACATTGAATTTTCGCCAGACTGTCATGCATCATTGTCGTCTGGGTTATGTTGACATAAATCCCTGGACACTCAAACAGGATAAAAAGTGCAATTTACATTAGAAGTCATAATTTTGTTGGGTGACCCAAGGGTATACAGTTACATTATATCGGAAACAGACTTTCCGACTGCCCGGAGTCAGCTGAAAGGTTCTCCGTGTCTGGAGATGGATACCACTATTACGTGATGCAAAAACAAAGACCTTAACTTCAGTTCGAACCTAGGCTACGTTTGTTCTGTGTGATATTCTTCTCAGCATTTGAATGTGTGTTTTGCTTTTAATGTCATCCCGATCGCTCCTACTTTATTTGTTTGGTTGTGTTTAAGAATACTTATATTTTTTTGTATTTACGTCGTCGAAACAGTCACGTGCGACGTACATTCGTTTAGTGTTAAACAATTTGTTTCTGTCTTGAGTAGATTACTAATCGCCTCCGTCAGCAGTCATGTGCAATTTAGGGAAGGATTTCTTTCAAATAACTGGTTGCTACCTCATAGAACAACATACGGGAGATCAGTCACATATCATCTAAAGCAAATTGGAGTAAAGACACGTCCATGAAAGCACAGGAACGTGTAATTCCTCAGCTTCCTGCGAATCACAAACCGCCCTTAGGAATTATCGAACCATGCCACTTGAAGTGTTTTTGCTTAGGCTAACACAGTCGAACCTCGTTGTAAAGAACTCTAGAATTCTAAGAATGCTAAGATGTATTTCCTTTCTCTTTCAAATTTCCGTTGGTGCCTAAAAACAAAGGTGCTTTTCGTCATGACAGGTCGTTTGTAAACAGAACAGACGAACCTGCAAATTACAGCTTTGACACAGCCCTTCGTGCGTGAGAAGTAGATATTAATGAGTAATTCCATAAAAGGAAGGAAAGTGTTTATTTCCTACACAGAGTCTGAACCAATGTGTATGACGTAGGCTACGTGTCTGTTATCCATATACATCGTTTTAATTAGTAGTCAGTCAGCGGCCGCTAAAACATTGCATGCAGTCCATAAATGAATTTCATTTGGGACACGTTAAGTACAATATATTAACAATTTTCCTAGAAGGTGCCAGTTATTTAGTCGCCAGCGTTCCTCGGCGTTAAAACACGAACGGTTGTAGTGTCCTACATATTCTAATAAGTTACGGCAATGCAAAAATATGATGTCTGGCCTCATTCAAATTTTCTCATCTAGGCCATGCTTCTTATGTTTTGAAGTCAAACTATTCATTCTACTAGACTAGCTATGTAGGTTGAACGAGTACAAGCTGATATTTGCGCAGACATATCAAAAATTGACTACTTCAAAAAAACTTAATTTCTCATTACTGCACGTGTTTATAACATGTTCATTTGCGATCAGAGTTAAGATTCGTTTTTATTGATAAATATATAACATCAAGGTAGAAAATCAGTTAGATGTAATTGAAATATGTAATTATGTAATTCAAAATGAAATAGATGGTAATAAGTAGAACATATTTATTTTTGATAAATTTGTCATAAAAAAATTACGAACTGTTATCATGACGTGATGTAAAGCGGATAAAACTAATTACATACTGCGTGGTGTTTTATAAAGTTTTAAATTAAACACTGTGAACCCAACTCCTGCTTGTGTGAATTCACAATGGCGCGACCTTGTCATGTCAGATGAAGCTTTACACATGTATGTGCGTGTCATAACACGCTATATAACGTCTATATTATGAAATGAATTACTTGATGTGGTGCCCACAAGTAACGGCTGTATTCCAGTTCCATCAGATCATCTAGGGATTGTACAAAGGACATTTCTCTTCAGCAATCACATTATATCGATCTTAATTCTTTTCTTCTTTTTTTTTTCTTTTTGTTTTTTTGGTTTTTTTTTTCCTTTTTTTTAGAAGAAATAACCATTTTAAAAGCCAAAAGCAATGAATTCGAAATCACATGACACGATTTCTTTCCTTTTCTCGTGTCTGGTGTTTTCTAAAAGGGTGTCCCTTTTGGGAGTTTTTTTATGATAAAAAACAATTTGTAATCAAACGCATCGACGTTATCATAAGTCTTCTAATCAACTAGGTTTAAGGCACTTTTATGACTCCCTTTGTGTTTGTATGTAATTATCGACGGGAACTTTGAGGTATTCATAGAGTTTTTAATGTAATCTTCGAGAAATAACGTGCCTTTTTATGCACGTGCGCGCACGAAATTCTGATTCCTTGGCAATAGATAATGAAACTCATTGACCTCCATGAATCTTTTTTCGTCGTGAATCCACTTTGAATCCAGCATTTCTTTCTATTCGTAATATTTCGCTAACTGTTCATATTTAAGTCTAAATATATTCTATTGCCAAGGAAAAGGCAATAGGATAAGGTACAAGTTAGTACAACACTGTTAACACTCTCTCCTGTGATACATATTTCAACTATACATAAATATTGGCCTTGCTGGGTAAGATGATTAGCGAACAAAACAAAAATTATCCATAAACGAATGTAACAACATGGATGTGTACATATTTTGATTGTTCTTTGTTATTACAAATGTACCGATGTTTCCTTCGTGGATACGAAAAAAAATTAAAGCATATGAAAGCACTCTCTAAAAAAATATGCTCTCAAGACCGGCAGTGTTTTAATGAAGAATGAAAAATAAAGTGTGGTGAAAGCAAACCGGGAGTCGTAATTAATCTATACTGTGCATCAGAAAGCCGACTACGGAACGTAATAAATGGGAGAACAATTGTTCTTTTGGAAAAATCGAAATTTCTTCGTTCGACTTTTTAATTGGTGGACTGAAATATGGAGTCGCTACAGCATAGATCGCCATTACGATAAACATTGTCAGTATAACTGATCATACGTACTAGTCACCGGCTTTGAATCAGACAAGGAAGGTGGGTTTTTTTGTTTTTTTTTCGTTTCCGTAATCCTGTCATTATTCATGTCTTTGCATCGGCTAGCATTATTTCAATATAATTATTTGATGGAGATATATTTCCCTTTCAATCACCGTAATTAGATAATACATTGACAAAGTCGACTTGTCAGGTAAACATCATACATGTGTAGATTATAAACTTGGAACAAATACAACATTTTGATTTAGCATCCCGTACTTTCTTAAATTGTCAGGCATATTCATATTTAATATACAAGCAATAAAACTGATATATCTCCTCTCAGTTCCTGGCATTGATTTACACTCTTCCCAGCACGTGCTTTGTAGGTGTTAAGAGAAACTTCGATGTCTTTCATGTATAATTTATTACAGGCGAAATATGAAATTCTCGCTAATTGTTTTTATCAATATCTCGCGAATTTATTGATTTTGGGTATAGGTATCTGATCCAACAGCCATCAATAGATAAATTATTATGTATTTTCGCTACTACATAAATGTGATAAATAATTTGTAAAGTGCGTATTAACTATATAATCTCATCGTTAAACGAATTCATATACTTGTAACACTGGTAGCGTTCTAGCCGCAATATACCGATCTGATGGAGAGAGATCTTTTAACTAGACAGGATGAGCCTAATACAAGTAAGTTAGAATTCCCAGTTCAAATCTAGTGGACGCATTGAATTACATAATGATATCTGATAAAGGCATGGGTGATACTCGTGAAATAAAAACTGAGCACGTGACACAATTTTTTTTTTAGTTTAAGATTTTTTTTATTATTTTTTTCTTTTTTTTTTTTAATATCATTTTTTATTTCGTAAGTTCGAATATCGTTTACTCGGCTAGACTTAATAGCTTATTGTTAGATGTCATATTTTTAAGATATATCAACTCTATCGCAAAGAATCAAGATAGAGGGTCACACCAAGTTGTTTTCCTGTTAAAATTCAGTTCGTTTTACAATATTTACAGAGTTACTTGGAATTTGAAAGTTATACGTGCAGTGCCAGAATAAAAGGAACCAAAAACTCATATTGTATGAATTCTTTATTTAAACGCTGTATCAAAATGTCGCTAGAGTGACATCCTTGTTTAGACTGTTTACGAAATCAATATGAAATCACGAGAGATAAAAAAAATACTGAGGTGAAAATAAGAACACTCGTTCCCAAGCGGGGGTTCGAACCTCGACCGCCTGGATAAGAGCGCAGAATCATAACAACAAGGTCACTTGCTTTAGTTTCTTTGTAAACAGCTTGCCACCACAGTATATTTTGTCTTATCACTTTCATTCGATCATTGTGTAAATGTGATGTCGGTTGGATAAAAAGAGGTTTCACAACTAGTGGATGTGGTAAATGATATTTTTTCACTTGAGTAACCTGTTTTCCTACAGTTAATATAGAGCACGAGCATTAGCGAATGGTTTTGTAACTTTGGGAAAATGTCTGACGAAAGGGGGAGATAAAAATCCAAACACAAGTCAAATAATTGCAAAAACAATTGTGAACAAGTTATGGCGCGATCTAACTTCCGTGAGTGCGTGAAGCGCCCTTTCGATCAAATCCATCCTCTCAGCCAATCGAAACACGCCTACTTGTTATACCACATGTGTATGTTTATACAACAGTTGGAAAGGTTCATCCCTGCCTTAATGATTAATCCATGTCCTTGGAGGTGAATAACACTCACCTATTGTGGCAGAAATAACCTTCCAATTTTGACCCTTTAATTGCGCAATACGTAGTTAACGGGGTTTTTTTTTTTTAATGTTTTGATACAAATTTCTATGGCATGCTATGAAAGTATGTCTGATATTGTCAATTTTGCGTTTCACCAAAAGCCATATCACCACATCACAACAAATGTCGTAGACCAAAGCACATGTTTAAATAATACAGGTTTTCATACGCAGAAAAGTTTTTTTTTTAATTTCACAGTGGTAGAAACAGGTCGTACAAATTCGTAGTTGTTAAGCATGGTAAAAACGAGTTTTTACTGAATAATATATAACGGGTATGAATGAAATGCATCACATGAAAGCACAGTTATTGGTGTGATATCATCAAGCACATTAGTTCTGTAATTACCTCATGTTTTATAACACCTAGCAGAGCTAAGATTGGCTGAAAGTTCCCGAGATCTCTGCAATGCCATAGAACAACCGATATTCAGTTTTCATGAGTGCTTACAAATTATCACTAAAAGTTATGTTTAAACGAAAACTTACATTAGTTTCAATTTCATATTCATGAATTTTGTAAAATCAATCTAAGATTGTTATTCATAATTTTACTGGACCATACTCATCTCATATACAAATTCGATGTTTTTTTTACAAGATCCAATATTTTATCCTCATAATTCCTCGTACTAGTGTGACGTCCATACCAAACCGATTAAATCACGTGTTCAAAGAACTTTATATATCTGTCCGTTAAGCTCCTTTTAAGGAAACTGACACCTCATGACCATCAATATACAAGTCTCCTGTCTCCTTCTGACCCCTTGCAAGTAATCAGTAGAATATAATTATCCCAACTTATCATTGATACCGGTCTGTGTGGATGTAGAACCAGGTAATACGACTTTTCCCTCGGTCATTCCCCTCAAGGGAAATCACCGAAACCTAGTGTTCAATGATTATCATTCCCAAATCAACCATCCCATTTAATTTCCGACAATCCGCTTCTCCGACCGTGATGGGAAAGAAACCCACCGAGATGGATAGAAACATTTTACTGCACAGTGTAACAGGGTCCAACCTGAAGGTACACAGACTTCGTAGGCGCTGTTACATCACCTTGGTGTTAATAGGTAATGTTTCATTAGTAAATGACTTAATACCATTATAAAAATCATTATTATTGATATGACGTCGTCACTCGTTTGCTTCCAATACATTTCAAAATAGAGCTCTTATGCATTAGAAGAGAAAATATGTATCTCGCTTCCGCCATGCACGGCATGGTATTGTAGGGAGCATCTGAGCTGTGGAAGCAGTTAACATCGATAGTAACGGCAGCAACATCGGCAAAGCTGTAAGAAGTTGTGTGATTAATGGATACATGTAGACGAATTCTGGGATTGATGCTTAGAGATCATATTGTAAGCGGAAGTTGGGCGATACATTCCCTTTTTAAACCTGTAACCAAGCTACTGACAGGGGAATAACTTGTAAGGTGGTATGTAATCTACCATCGAGATACTCTCATAATCCGTAAACTTTGCCAATACGTCACAATATAATCGATGTGACTATGTTATATGACTTAATCGGTCACAAGTACTGACCCTTGTCGTTTAAAGATCCACTATATAAATTAAGCTAGTAACCAAAGAGATCAAATGAAACGAAGAAACAGACGAATTTCAAAAAAACTTGTGACTGCGGTGACGTCATGCTGGAATTCACACTGAAAATGGTCTTGCTCGAAATGTCGTTATGTAGTCTTACTTTGGTAATAATCCCTGAATTTTATAAGAATCCATATAAACAACGTATTGATGCTGGCTCGTCTAGCTATCCAACCAAGCCTTTCCAAACCTGCTAACCACCATTCTAAGTACTATCAAATCTGGGTTACAGTCTTATTGTGATAGTGTTTACTCAAGAAGTTGAATAAATAGTATGTGGATTTTGAGGAACTCCAGAGCTTTTGACTAATCTTCAATGTCCTCTTCTAAAATCATTTCTTCTCTAAGAACGTTTGATTTTTCCACTCTGTACTCCACCCTGCCTCATTCTAAACTGAAGGACCGCCTCCATTTTCTTGTTGTAAGACCTTTCTTCTCAAAGAGAGGTGTACGGTGGTATAGATATATGGTTGTGAACTATACTGAAGCGTATTTCGTACAAAATACGTCCTAATCAAAGAAGAAATATCCGGATGAAGAAATCATAAAAATGATTTTGGTGACAACAGCTTTGTCGAGTTTGGAGTTAAGATCTTCCAGCAGACCATTGTCATATCTATGAGAACTAATTGCGTCCCTCTGTTGGCTGGCTTAATTTTGTTCTCATATGAGGCTGAATTTATTGAAGAGCTTATCAAATTTCACATTCAGATATATTGATGACCAACATGGACAGTCTTCCACCAAGCTGTATGATAAACGTGATGATTCAATTTCCCTAGTGTGAATTTTCCATTTCTGGATAGCAATCCCCTGCATTCCCAATCTTGGGTATTTACATGTCACATTTGATTCGATACTAAGGATCTGCTCCCATCGTCACCATTTTCGTGCAAGAACTCGTCACCTGAATAAAAAAATCGTAACACAGATTGGTGAAAATAGTGATCTTATTGAGAAATATTCTATTTCTTTGTGTGATATAATGCTGGAAGAGTTTGATGCTCGTCAGGTTTCCTATTGGTTCGTTGTATTATATCTTGTTCTCATTTGAGAACATGACATACTTGGATTGATCAAGGTTTACAAGGCGGGATTTGCAGAAGATGCTTACTGTTCCGGAACACCTGGTCTTATTCTCCTTGTACTTATTTGCAGGATTCTCCTGGTAATTTTTTTTTGTTCATGATTGCCCTAGTTTTATGGAATTGGAGTTTGGATTATGATAACGTCGCCATGTTAGTATTTTATGTTGTATAAATTGTCCCCAGACTCTATCGTAAAATGGTCAGATTCCATTTAGTTGGAAATTGGAGTGACCAATTGATCGAGGCCCCTAATGCGCTATTAAGATTCCGGTACAATTAGAGACGAACATTGTTGGTGTGTTGATAGACGAACCTACCATGTGAACTAGTTGATAAGAATGTTGACAGACGAGACGAACAGATGTAGTCCGATATTTCTATAAAAAAATACTCTGTTTTGTCAGTACAACGTCAACAACTAATTAATTAATTAATGGCTAAACGATGTGTATGATTAAAAAAAACTGCGATGCACTAGGTGTATAAAAACGTTAAATGAGACATGCCACAGAAATAGAGGGCCTTCCTTACAGAATTGTTGATGGTTGCTGTCAGTACCACGCGTTATCACCAGAGTGTAAACAACATCGTGTTTGAAAGATAAACGATACGTCACGAACACCCATTTAATATCACGATAATTTTCGTGGACATGAAGAATAAACACATTCAAGTAAATATTGATACATTCTCACAGACGAGTAATTTTCTACACGTGTCGAGGGAGATGTTTAATTAGTACAGTATTGTAGATACCATACAAACCGCTCTTTAATAACAATCTGTTTGAAAACATGACCGGGCGTCACGCCGTTTTCATACGGTAGGTCTGTTTTCAATGTCATTTGTTAACGTGTCTATAGATGGACTTGTTCCCACCAATTCTCATGTTTCTAGTAATAAATTTATCTTTACAACATGTGAAAAGTGCGTTTTAATTTCTTCGTGGACTATGAAGACAGATGGATAGAGATCGAAATATTTCTTCCATGATTCCCTGCCGTACCATTTCATCCCAGTATAATCCGCTTTACTGCATCTTTTAGGGGTGTGTTTACACAGAGCTGTGAAAAGATCCGTATGTTTTTTACTAATCTGGTTATAACGAAATCAAACACTTTATTCACAATTGTGTTCGAATTCTTTCCGTTTGTATAAAATAAACATACACCACAATACCATAGTACATTTTGATAATCTAATAATATTTGAAGATAAAACAGTATGATGTTGATGTATGACGTGTTAAACTACTTAATGGCCCGTTTTGGGTTTTTTTTTCAATTTTTGTGGTAAGATGTATTTATATGTTTTCGTTTCGCATTATTATTTTACATGTCCCACATAGAGATTTAATTTGGTTAATGCATTTTATGAGTATCTAACGCAAATTACCCCTAGATAGACATGGTATTCTGTTAAACTAGAAATTCGGCCGAGAATAGCTAGAACAAGTTTCATCATGACGATCACATTGATGCATTCAGTCCTCTGAAATACCTTACACTTTCACATAGGTAAACGAGACAAAAGATTGCCAACCCGAGTAATGCTGAAATATGTGGGTACTGCAAGGACTTTGAAGGGAAACAGGTGGAGGTAGGAGTCATTGGTTCTGTAAGTCGTCAATGGAAGTCGTCTGTATTTTTAATTGTCGTCTGAAGAGAAAGATATACACAAATCACTATCATTACGCCTAATGGTGCTTAAACTGTATTGGTATACAATATAGATTTAGGTCGTTGACGCTGAGATTTTGTGTTGATGATAATGGAAAAATAATCAAGATGGCGACGATGGAGAGTTTAACTTTATACGAAAATACGTATCTTCCGAATCTATGTACATTCTATAAATCTATACGAAGTTTGAATTAGCTTTCACTACGAATCAGTACATTTTGGACAAAATGTTTGATTTTTTGGATATGGAAATAATCTGACATAGTTCTGGTTTGCAATTAACATTTTGACAAATGCTAGCTTCTTTGCATGTGTTGTAAACATTGTATAGCTAGATGGCGATATTGCATTGAAATTTTAATTGAATTGGGTGTGTAAAGTTCATATCGTAAGAGACAGGGATATTACACGCATGCAATGAAATGACAGCAATATGAGTCATGTATAGATCACCGGAAGCGGAAACATTGGTACTCTCGCACGCGTCTGAGATAACCGATTGATTTTTACGAACGTTCTTGGGGGAAAAAAACACAAATATCCACTTAAAAAATTTCCCATTAATATCCGAAATATGCGAGCAACGTAAATTCATTGCGGGTTTTGTGGCAAGCTCGGGACCTAAGTAATATGATACAATAAAATCCTTGAGACAAGTCCCACGGGTTGTTATCAAATGTGCTAATAGTTCAGTACAAAGATTCGTCTGACCCTGCCTTCACCACGTCCGTCCAGGGTATTGTCGACATCATAATCGAATGATTCCAGAGAGGCAATATACGATTTCGTCCTAATATCTCGCTAGATGATGACACTGTATCAAGCGCAGATTGCTTGACTGTCACTTATTGGCATATCTTGGTTACCTAAAAGAATGGATTTGTGTCGACAAAGATATTGTAAGGAGATATATGAGTCTACACGACGAAGTGTCTTCACATGATGGCGCCGGCTCAATTGTCTTTTGACTCTAAATGGTCAACCAAATAATCCTGTGTTCGATACTTTGTTATAATACTTAAGGTGAGTTAAGAAAGAGTTACAAAAACAGAGACGTAATTAATCATAATGACGGTATCAGAAAAAAATAGGAGTAAAATGTATGCAGAAATTTTGATATTGAATGCATGCAAATCGTGTTTCAAACCGGATTATGCATTTTATAAGTTAAAAAACACATGAAAATATGTTACAAATTTGGAAAAACGAGGCAACCGTATATATCCTATTATATGCATCTTCATTTGCACAATATAGACATTGTTCAATTTCTTAACACGTAAAATGTATCTATATACACATGAAATTACTAATTGTTTTCTCTTGTTGCTTTAAACACAACGCAAATAAAAAAACAAAAGTCATACATTTAAAAGTTTAGTACTTCAATTTTATACTTTAACACTACCTGAAATTAGCCAATGTTAAGATATGCAGTAAAACTTAAAATGTAATACTGTATAGAACATATTTTGCATTCTTGTTGGTTAATTACAAAGATTGTACAAAAGACACACAAGTGAATAGCACCTTTTCATAATATAGAGTTAGATACAGTAGAGTCAAACAATAAAATAAACTGCATCATACAGCCGTTTCATCCTTCTACGACTTGCTGGTGATGCTAGGCGCCTAAATTTTGAAGCTAGAAGACGACGAAGGAAAATCCGAAGTGATCGAAATAAAAAGTCAAAATCAAGATTGGGAGGTGCAGCAGCCCAATAAAATAAAAGAGACAAATTTTACTGTAGATACATAGGAAAAGATTAAAGTATCGACACCATTACATTATTTGTACTAGGTTTTCGTTTTCATTCCTGTATCTTCACCTTCATTATAAGGAAAACTATTTTAGTACCATAGGAAATTGTGATTATCAATGAAAATCAGTCATTTATTCCTCATAAATATTCTATTGTATAAACACCTCAGTGTTTAAATATCAAAATTACAGGTCTTTTGGTTTCTATACAAATCTTTGATAATACAGCAAAATTTTGCAATTTTTATTTTTTATTTATTTATTGAGTTTCATTTTTTTTTTAAACTTTCAATCGTCATTTACTTCTTCATCTGAAGAAACACTCGAAAATTTCCGCAGTCTATGGTGTAATCATGTCACAATTGATTCAAGGGCCTATTCGCAATATTGCGATTTTCGTGCAATAAGTCGTCGACTGACGGACAAACTCGTAACACCAGGTTTCAAAAGATGCAGGTTGATTAAAATTATGGGGAAGTTTTAAGGTCGTCATAGTGATCTCATTGAGAAACATTGTATTATTTTTCGACATGAAGCTGGGCTTGTTTGATGCTTGTAAGTTTGTCTGTTGGTCTAATTGCTCATTAACTTGTTCTCATTTGAGAACGCGACATTACTTATTTGGATTTACTAAGATTTACATGGCGGGCGTCGTCGATGAAGCAAACGACGCTAACTCTTCCGGAACACCTGGTCTTATTCCCCTTGGACCTTTTCATGTCGGAATTTTCGTGTGTTTTTGATGGGTTTTTTTAAGAAACCCGTAAAATAACAGAAAGAAAGATTTACACGAAGATTGGATTAAGACCTAGGCGTCATGGCTAAGCGTCATATGCTTCATGACTAAAGCAATGTTATGGTCTCCTTCAGAAAATGAGGACCTAGTCTAGCGAGAATGAAGAAATGAAAACCTCTCATACCTATAACTGTTCGAATAGAAGTATATACATCGATTGATCATGAAGTAGTAAGATTAACAAATTTAGAAGCAAAATCATCACTTACACACTCCCTACTCCCTTTTTTAAGTGTGTAGTTTCTCTAACAAATATTCATTTCTTTTCGACTAAACACACCTATGATTAGTAGTGGTGGTAGACACTGTTGGTGGACTTGAAGTCCCCAAAGTTTGTCGTAACCTGCAACGCGACGTTTTAATACGTTCGAATAATTGTGACACGGTTCAGAATATGCACATGCAATTGACATTGTTCTAAAACGATCTAATTTATAAAAATTACGACATTTGATGAATTATGGGGAAAAGTGCACCTACCCGTCTAGATTTTGACTTTCCTTACGATCACTTTGGATTTTTCTCAGTCGCCTCTTAGGTTTCACAATTGATGTCCTTAACATCCATGACGAGCCCTTGAACGCAATTTCATGATGCAGTTGCAGTCACTGTGTGACTCTACTGTATTTGTATTAAAAGGTACTACTCACGTGTAAGTATTTAGTACAGATCGTTCATTTGACTCCATCTCCACTTTCCATCATTCCTTTCTTTGGTAACCGTACATATGACACCACAAGTCATTCCGTCATAATGAAAATAACGGGAACCTTCAGCCAATCACAATCCCACATGGTCATATAACACGTGTTATAACAAAAGTAAATGTAACGGGTGTTATAACACTGACAATCGACACTGGCAGGTGGGAATAACATAGCTAGAGCTGAAAGGGTATGAAAACGTTACCCAACGAAAAAGTCTTTTGTGAATTATATTGTGAAAGACTTGATATTTTGAAATTGTCTTCTATATTGTAAACATGAAAGAAAGTCGAGAAACCTATAAAGGTAAGATTATCGTATTTATGTATGATTATGTTCTGTGTAATGACTACATCTTTATGTTTTGAACTGTACCACATGTTATGAATATATATTGTATTTTCTATATCATTACGTTGGTTTGAGGAGAAATTAAAGATTCTTGAATTTTGAAAACAGACTAGTTGTGTCATGGCTATTTTTCATTAAACCACCAACATGTGAACAGAATCATAATTCAAACTCAAACCTCAAATACTACAATGAGAATCCTGAAAAATTACAACGGAGAATAAGACCATGTACTCTGGAAGAGCAAGCGTCTTCTGCTTTATTGGCGACACCCGCCATGTAAATCTTAATCAACCCAGGTAAGTAATACTTATAACAACCGAACCAAAAATGCAAACAAAGGAGCATTAAACACGCCCAGCTTCATATCACACAAATAGAATGTTTCACAATGAAATCACTATGACGACCGCAAAAATGTCCCCTTAATTTTCATCAACCTGAAACCCTGTGTTAAGAGTTTGTCCGTCAGTTGACGACTTAATGCTATTCATTTACGACCAGTTCATGCAGACATCTTTAAATTCAAATACGGTAACATAGGAGTTATTTCAATCCTGAGACAGGTGTTAACGTTCACATGTACATCGAAATTAAAATGCCATCAAACACTCGAACTATGATGATGACAGTATTTTATTGATATCATCACAATACCAACAAACTTTAATAGTCCAAAAATATCCAAGACGAAAGAATATTTGGAGAAAATGGACGTTTATTGTCATTGTATCGTGATGGATTGTTATATGTAAGACAACGCAATTATTTATTTAACGAATGAATGATGTTATTTGGTGCTGTGGCCTTTGGAATGTTCCCTTCACATCCAAATACATCGGTTATTTTGGCAGTCTGCCGGTTAGAGTGCTATATTCCGCTTACAGAACGGTATGGATGTGACAAATACACATCCGTTATACTAACTCGGCATTAGTTAGGGATTACATTTCTTCATTAATGACAGCGGAAATGATTGTCCAGTAGTGCCGGCCTCAAGATATATGTTGTTATGGCGAAATTAAAGTAAGTCAATTACAACAGGTCGTTCAGATAGTTTGTTCAGATCGAGATAACGAGAGATAAAACTACTTAATCAGAAATGTAATTACTCTAAGGCCTGGTACAATTAGACAAGTGTTATCAATCAACAGCTCTGCGTGCAGCTCTCACAGTGCCCCGTATGTCCCTTGAGTTGGCATGGACTTGACAGAACGGTCACGTATAGAATCTTTCTCAATACAGATGTCATAATCATCACCATGGGGATGTGGTTATGCACATCAAATCGACTTTTCATTATTATCAAAATCTCTTGATAATCATGAATATGTCGGAACAATTAAGTAGTTGATAGACCATAGAATAAGATTTGTGTTGTGGGGCAGTTTTCTGGGTAGTAACGTGATCAGGATTCCGTGATAAGAATCCTGATCACGTGAATATTCATACGAATTCGTGAATAGGGCGACGTGGAAAGGGAAGTTTGTAATCGATGAAAGAGAGCGATTTGGAGCATAATTCCGAATGTGTTTTGTAACGCTAAATTTACATAAACAGACAACTCATATGAAACTTCCCGAAAGAAAATATAAAATATTTGTAAAAATATACAAATGATGATATTATAAAAACGAAGTTTTATCGGAACACAAAGGGCATTAACTCTGTAAATAGCTGACTTAATAATATGTGTGTTACACAATTACAACCAAAGGTCGAAAGTGTAAGGTGGTCGCTTTTAATGACACCGACTGCATTCTGAACCTGTTGTACTGCCAATATGCTACCAGACCATCAAGGTTTGTTAATCAATCTAAACTCTATGCAAATCATGTTCAATGATTACGTTGTAGGAATAATTAAACAAAAAATGGCACAAAGACATTAAAGATTTCATTCCAGTTCTGCTTATAACATGCTAACCTTGTTTGGCAGATTAGTATGTGGTATAGTGATGACATGTTATTACGTCGTAAAATTCAATTCAATCAAAATTAGACTTGTAATTTCCGCTCATGAAATCCCGGCGTCTTTACACCGTCGTTTTAATTTTACTCATTGCGGAAAACGGAGTTTTAAGAAATGAAAAAAAAAAGAAAAAAAGAAAAGAAAAAAAAAGAAAAAATCAGTTCTAATACATTACTTACCAAAAGCTATTGATACGAGAACTTTCGGGGCATTGACGTTTTGTTAAATCAATTTCGTATATATGCAATGAACGGAAGAAAAGAAGTCTGGTTATCTTTATCTCGTGTCTTTAAAATCAATGTTAATTACTCAATACCGTTATACGGAAGCTACGATTAGGTCACTGACCTGTGACTTACCGAATATCAAAACAACGCCCATATGTTAGAGAAGAAATAATGGACCAGCAGTGTCTTATTGTCTGAAAAAACTATCGCGGGGGCGTTGGAGAATCAATACCTCTTCTTCTATATCTTTTGTTTGGCAGGCATTGCAGACACCAACACTATGCCACTACAGAAATTGGCCTTTCCTGTTAGCATTCTACAAACGTTGTGTACTGATATTTGCTTATTGGTAGAACTTAGCTTCAAGAAAATAGACATCGTTGAACAATCAGCGAGGGTTATTTTAAGGCGGGATCTCCTTGCACTGGCTTTGTTGGTGGTCACCTTACTGCATAACAAACAGAAGGTCCATCCCCAGCGATAAGGGAAAAGTGTCTCTGCCATGTATACAGCCGATCGGTCCGATTGTCTGCTTCCTGAGATACATAAACCATCCCAGTAGGTTGCGCTGAACCAGACACCTCGGATCTTCACTTGAGCTGTCCCCCACATGAAAACCTTTCTAGAATAAAATCGTAAGATGAATTTTATTGGTGTATAACATCAGTCACTTACAAAAAAAAAATTAAAAAAAACGTATTCTGTTTCGTTCCAACAACTGCTGTAGATCCATCATGCAATTGATGTTGTCTAAAATAATCCTACTAGCCCAAAAAGAAAACGACACAATATGTATTTTAGTGAATTTATATCGATGTTACCAACAATAGTCAATGTATTTGAACAATAATTTGGTCATTCATTCCTCTAAGTCGGTTTCTCTTTAGGATCTGTAAGGAATTCACCGGATGTAGAAACACGCTAATAACACACGTGACAGCATGTTTAATTAGGATACACAATAATCTTACCAGACATGCGCACTCCTTTTTCGTGAAGTAGCAATATTGGTGTCAGAAACAATAAAATTACGAGACAAATATCCGGTTAAACGGAACCAGGAAGAGAACGCGACAAGCCACCAGCAATCGGTGACACAGTTCTCTGGTGAAATGTTTTGTTAGAAAAACACAACGCAGCACTTGGTCGTCTTCGTTTGTTGTCTTTTTGTTCGGATTATCACACATGTTCCAGATCAATAGCGGACGACAATCTCTCCTGATGATGTATAACAAACAGCTGACTTCCTCACCTTGTTTTATCTATCAACGTCTGGTTGTGGTGATGGTAACAGATGTGCAAATATCTCAAATGTATGAAACAACCCAAATTGTCCTTCTTCCTTAGTAAAGTGTGTTTGAGATGACTATCGACAAAATTTCCTATCGTTTCTAAGTAATTTAAAAAATATATATATATTACCTTAATGCATACATATATAAGACACATCAAACATCGTTACTGGTCTGATTTAATAAATCTGATTTAATCCAGCAAAAATGTAATACAATAATTATTTGGATCATGGTGAATCAAGTCGGTAGTACTTTTCTCTGTCTTTATGGTGTCATCCGACAAGGGGCCCACTGTTGCCTGTTCAAGGTATGAGCACACATTTAACTGCGTTCTGTTCCGAGCATAACTCCAAACTCGTTTAAATTTAGTATAGTATGAACTAAGAGGTGTCTAGTATGAACCCTTCAGCAGTATCTGATTTGTAAATTTGTATTAAAGTTTTTGGGACATTGAAAATATAAAATTCCCTTCGCTGTTCTCAAACAAGACAGTGGGGACTATTTGTTTCCCTTTAATACTCTTCCATTTCAATATTTAAGATTACTGAATTGATTTGTGGTTTAAAAACTGGTCCCGATACTACTTTTTTATTTTTTGTTCCAAGCACCTGAAGCTACGGAGTCGCGACTGTAGTAAGGGAGCTAACTCTCAGAGAAACGACTCGTTTGGCTTGTCAACATAAATATTGTACTTATCATTTTTTCTGGTGAAAGGTGAAAACAGTAATGGGTACCATAAAATATATAAGTGCAACCTAGCTATAAAATAAGAAATAATCTGTCATGTTAACTCTAGCATCAAATGATTCAACCAGCCTCGTTACGTCTGGCACTACAAATCAATTACGTTTGTCACGAATTAAGCTTAGCGACCCTCGTAAAAGTCAAGCGAACCTCTAACGAACCTTCCTATTTCATTATCAATATTATTTACACTTTGTTGACATTTGCTTTAAAACGGAGTTTTATTCAATTATTTTATGGGAATTATTTTTTTAATGCAAGAGAGATTGTCTTGTTTGTTTACACATGACCACAAACAGTACAACCCTTCTATGTGTTTTATCATTTGAATGATTTTTCCCTTTTGTATTGTATTGGCGTCGAATGTCCTGCAACCTGCAATGTCGACTTAATGTTTTTTTTTCTGACAGTTTAACCGGATTGAAATCAAGATTTTTTTTGTCACACAAATCGCTGCATATAAAATAAAGTTATGCATTTGTTTGCAGTGATAAGTGCTGTACTGTTTGGTTGACACGATTTGTTTACTATATATGTCAAAGAATGTGTTTCGTTGTAAAAAAAAAAGGTCGTTCTAGATGTGATACGTCGTGTTCAGTGGGATATTTTTACACGTATTCCCAAATTGATCTTTGACTAAATGTCGTGTTTATGAACGTATTTTTTTTAATTGAAATAATATCGAAATAGTCACATATCACGAAACAATTTTGTTTGATTTTTTTTATCAATATTGCTAAATTTATCCAAAAGTTTTTAGCAGAACAGATAACAGAGTCCTTGCCAAGTTCTATGTCCTTTTCATGTACTTATATTTTGTCCCCGTGGACTATTTTATACTATATCAAAAATAAAGTGGTGATTTTTAGATAACGTTCTGATTTTTTTGTATTAAGTTGCTTCGATATTTACTAGAAGGGCTTGTTCAAAACATCACGTTTTTCATTAAAGATGTCGGAAAAACAACACGTGGCATCGTGAGATACAAATTTGTGGAGGAGACCAGAGTTATTTTTTCTATATGGTTCTCACTTTTCAAAACATTTTTGCTTTGATATAAAGTGTGAGTGTCAGAGATATAGCAGAAGATGCTTACTGTTTCCTAACATCTGTCCTGAGTTACTCAAAGCTTGTTCTAAGTTACTGCGAAAGCTCTGTCCAAAGTTACTCAAACTCTTCCACTTGTTACTCAAAGTTTTGCCCAAAGTTACTCAAAGCTCTGTCCTAAGTCACTCCGAAAGCTCTGCTCAAAGTTACTCAAAGCTTCGCCCAAAGTTATTCAAAGCTCTGTCCTAGGTCACTCCGAAAGCTCTGCTCAAAGTTACTCAAAGCTTCGCCCAAAGTTATTCAAAGCTCTGTCCTAAGTCACTCCGAAAGCTCTGCTCAAAGCTTCGCCCAAAGTTATTCAAAGCTCTGTCCTAGGTCACTCCGAAAGCTCTGCTCAAAGTTACTCAAAGCTTCGCCCAAAGTTATTGAAAGCTCTGTCCTAGGTTACTCCGAAAGCTCTGCTCAAAATTACTCAAAGCTTCGCCCACAGTTATTCAAAGCTCTGTCCTAGGTTACTCCGAAAGCTCTGCTCAAAGTTACTCAAAGCTCTGTCCTAAGTCACTCCGAAAGCTCTGCTCAAAGTTACTCAAAGCTTCGCCCAAAGTTATTCAAAGCTCTGTCCTAGGTTACTCCGAAAGCTCTGCTCAAAATTACTCAAAGCTTCGCCCAAAGTTATTCAAAGCTCTGTCCTAGGTTACTCCGAAAGCTCTGCTCAAAGTTACTCAAAGCTTCGCCCAAAGTTATTCAAAGCTCTGTCCTAGGTTACTCCGAAAGCTCTGCTCAAAGTTACTCAAAGCTTCGCCCAAAGTTATTCAAAGCTCTGTCCTAGGTTACTCCGAAAGCTCTACTCAAAGTTACTCAAAGCTTCGCCCAAAGTTATTCAAAGCTCTGCCCTTGGTTACACTGAAACCTTTGCTCAAAGTTACTCAAAGCTCTGCGCCTTGTCACTCAGAGCTTCGCCCTAAGTTACTCAAAATTCTGTTCTAAGTTACTCCGAAAGCTCTGTCCTAAGTTACTCAAAGCTCTGCCCTAAAGTTACTCAAAATTCTGTCCTAAGTTACTCAAAGCTCCGCCTAAGTTACTCAAAGTTCTGTCCCAAATTACTCAAAGCTGTGCTCAAAGTTACTCAAACTCTGCCCTAACTTACTCAAAGCTTGGTTAGAGATATTATATCAGTGAAAATTTACAAATATGAATTAAACAAATTTTTTGAACATTATATACTCAACAAAAAAAGAAAGGTTAACATGTTTCCTTGGCGAATACCTGTAAATGAATGAAAACAAAATGACGTTTGTGCAATATTAGAAAATGGTAATGTTTTACATTATAAAATCCAAGGGGGTTACCAAAATCATTCAAGCGCGAAAGAGCTGTACGAGGTTTTCTCCGAGTAACTTGTATCTTCGCTTGAATTTCATAAACATTCAAACTGACAACTGTTCCTTAGATCCTTAGGACTTAGAAATCACCGAATCTTGCTATCTATCAACTTTATCATTATGCCCCGGCTGTCACAAGTACAGAGAGAAAGGGCTGTAGGCATGATCCAGGCTAGGGAGTCTTGCCGTCGAGTTGCACGGCATTTTGGTTGCAGTGTTAAGACAATTTGCCAGTTGGTAAGTCGTTTAAACCAAGCTGGGTCAACATCCGATCGTCCCCGAAGCGGCCGACCCCGTAAAACGACCGCCAAGGAAGACCGTAGTACAGACTACAAGGACATTGTTTGGGCGTCGTGTGTCTCCCCAAACAGTCCGCAACAGGTTGAGGTCCCACCAATTGAAAGCGCGGCGTCCCTACACTGGACCCAATTTGTTGCGACGTCACCGTAATAATTGGCGTAACTGGACCCGTGTTCACCGTCTTTGGGCCTTACGACAATGGAACAATGTTCTGTTTTTTTAGATGAGTCCAGGTTTTGTCTGCAACACGGTGACGGAAGGCGCAGAGTGTGGAGGCGACGAGGGGAGCGTTTTGCGAACGGCGGAAGTGTAATGGTTTGGGGTGGTATTGGTGGGGGACTCGTACCAGGCTTGTTGTGTTAAATGGCAATTTAACCGGCATTCGATATCGGGACGAAATTTTAAGACCAGTGGTTCTGCCATTCTTAAGACGAAATGGCGTTGGCGCACCAGCGCACACCAGTCGCGTCAGCAGGACTTTCTTGCAGCAGAATAACGTACAGGTGTTAGATTGGCCATCTAAATCCCCTGATTTGTCACCGATTGAGCAAATCTGGGACGTTCTTGGGCGACGCGTGAGAACGTCAAAATCAGCCGTCAAACTTGCAGGAGCTGGCCCAAGCCTTGATCGCTGAATGGAACAACATCTCTCCTCGAATTATCCGCTGGTTTACGAGTTCCATGCGACGACGCTGCAATGCTGTTTACTTCGCAAACGGTGGCCATACCCGTGCCTAATGGTGTTACCTTTGAAATTGACCCAACGTCCTTTACAGTGGAATAAAATCAACTGAACGCAAAGTTTTATAGTGAACCATGACTGCAGTTTTATCAGAATTGATCAATTACTTTATTCATACATGATTGGTAAGAATTTATGAAGGGGTTAATTTATTAATCACAGAATAAAGTAGTGTTACCTTTCTATTTTTGTTTAGTATATTTCATTTCACAGCGGTAGATTTGTTGAGACAGGTCAAATTAATATTTATGGAGTGTCAATTTTGCTTTGAATGTCCTTCGTTTTTCCAAATTCTTCACAAACCACTGCTTAACTCTAAACAAACATTGAAGGATTATGGCTTCTGTATAATTCGTTGTTTTAGTAACTGTTTAAAAATACAAATTTAGATCATCTAAATCAACTTTTCATGTAAATTTTGCAAGTCCAGGCTTGTGAGCTAATAAACTACAGGTAGTATATATATAATATTGTTTACGATGCTGAAATCACTTCTACAGGATTCCCAGCTGCAATGGCCGATTCACACCAATAATTGCTGTTCTGTTAATGAATATCCATGTATGACAATATATTTTGATAAAACATTGCATCTTAAACACCATGAACTGTAGAGGTTTAACTCAGTATCTCAATGAGAACCAATTAACATACATAGAAGAAACAAGGAACTCTTTCTTCGTTTTCCGTGTTTATTTCTACATGTAAACAAACCTAAAGCTGACAATGCAAGTTAAAAAAGAATTCAATTTGAGATAAAAAAAAAAGTTCCTCTTTCCAAAAAATGCTTTTGAGATGAACCCTATGATGCCCATATATTTTTCCATGCAAGGCTTGGACTAAAATGTCTGCCACTTCCTTAGATACAATGACCAGAAGATATCATTAGCTTATGGGGGAGGTCTCAGAATCATTCTGATTTTTTTTCTTCATCTCAACAAGTACTTTTTTTAGCTTGCATTGTCAGCTTTAATCAACATCAGATATAAATATAAGAGGCAGAATACAATAAATATCTTTGAGAGATATCAGTTGCTTTTCACAAAGAAATGAAAAGTTTAACCTGATTGTCACTGTATTACTATTCCAAACATTTTCTTATTTAAATGTAAAAATACCTAAATGTAATTGAAATCATCGAGAGCTCAGAAGAACAAAATATGATGTAATTTGCGTAGACTACTTTGGTATGCGTATAAAAACATCCACACAATAACAAAAATTAAAGATTTCTAGTGAAGCAATTTATGTAATTGTGTCAGTTGCATTAGTCCATGACTCCAGACCTGATATAAAAAATCCACAGAATGTCACAATAATTCAGACTAAGACTGCATGGGCATGTGTATAATAACTCTATGTCTTAACAATGGGCAAGATTATAAAATTTTTGCTGAGCAAATTATCAAAGTTCAAACTTCATTTCAATATGGCACACATAGTGTGTGTATTACAAGAAGTTATCTACAATACTAGAATGTTAACTGCTTCGGTAGCGACAGTGCAATCCTATATATCAGAATAGAAAATTATTATACTTAATGTAATTCATGATAGAAAAACAGAGCACATATATTTTAAATTATTCTCTAAGAAAGGATAGTACAAGCAGTGATATGTGTTATTTCTAAATACTTTTTTTCAATAGAGATATATTCCTAGATCAGTAAAACTGGAACATGTATATATATGCCAATATTATGCAAGAATAGAAGCTTATTTCATTGAACATTATTCATAAAAGCAAAAAATGACTGTTCGTTTTACATTCTCTCAGAAATGATAAGTACAGAAAAGTAATATCACTCTTATCGTTTCAATGCTCAATCTGGTCCCTTAACCAAGACCTACCCACAAGGGGCTACCTCAATGAAAATAACCTATACTCTAATCATTTCTTTAACAAACTGACCTAACAAATATTCTAGCGCAACACTTCATTTTGTAATGAAAAATAAGCACATGCAAAGGTCATGAAAAAAATGAGGTACATATGGATTACATACAATACACTCGATTTTTCCTGACTGCTTCTAAGTTTATTTTCCAATGAAAAAAATCTTTGATGCAGGAGTACATCAGCTAGTTTGACAACATTACTAGAATAAAAGTAATTTTCACTAGGTAAATCCTTATTGACAAGCCATGTGTTCTGAGATAGACGTTTTGTTGTATGGAACTGAGCTATGTGAAAGGTATGTTGGCTGTATCAATGAGAGTGTTTACTGCCAGGTAAGCTTACACTGATATAGAAGTCAGTAAGCAATGGTGGTGATTTACTGGTCACATCAATAACATTTCATACATTGTACATGGAAATAAAATATCTCAAAATTTCTTATCATAAAAAGTGACAGTGTGTACAAATTGCAAATATGTTGTAAATATTGACATATTTTTTTTTAAAAAAGATCCATGATAGTTTCTCTAGATTTTCTGTATGTAAAAAAAAACTGGTGTACAATCAGAGATGAAAATTGTAGAGACTTTTACTACTTGTATTAATACCTGTAAATACTCAAAACAAAAATATTGCAAAAGTGTTAATATTCATATCCTTAAATTCACCGATGAAACATTCTTTGTATCAGTGTATTCACTAAACGACAATGGTAGGGAGATCAAAATATTTTCAGAAGTGTAAATTATACATTGCATGTAAAAAAAATTGAAAAAAAAAACAATGATCATACATGTATAATCGCATACTAGCAATCAACTCTGCCTAGCAATAACCCTACCCATTATGGCTTATTGCATGACATCAATAGGATATCAGTACAAAGGTACAAAAATGATGCCAACTGTACAATTTTAACCCTACATGATCACACAAATATTTTTTCTTAAAAAGTTTGTTGTGTTCTGTTATTTAATTACGTTTCTTTCTTTCTTTGCTGGCTTTATCATGAGGTGAACAGCCAGGATATCTTGAGGCAGGGCCTCCTTGTACTAGCTGGTGACTACCTAAATGAACACATGGAATCTACAGCAACTAAGGTAAAATGTCTTGCTCAAGGACATAACTACTTCAGTACGGACTGCTCCATCTCTCAACTTTTTGAGGAACACAAAACTGTCATAAGTAGGAAGTTTCAAACCACACACCTAGGATCTTCCCCTGAAGTGACATAGGCCAATATGCTAACCCTCTGAGCTATCATGACCCCTTGCTCATTGGTTGATAATAATTACATCTCTTTGAAATATTCTGTACCAGAACCCATTTGCAGTGGCAATTATGCTACAATGAATCAAACTGATATTGTATACTTTCATAATAAAATACATAACAGAAAAAACATCAATAATAATAATAACAAAGGTAAGTATGTACATTACTAACATACTAAGTATTCAGGGTTATAGCCATTCATCAAATGTTATATGAAGCAACAGTTTAAGGATATGTTATAGAAATTTAGTTAACAGGTATATTGTATATTTATCTCGAAACCACCTACATGTATTTTGGTAAGTATTAAGCTTGCTCCAGTCTGTTTTAGTAGCAGTAGCATATCACCTGACAGTTTAGCTGATGCTGAGAACAGTGACCTACCTGTGCCCAAAAGACAACTGTCCTTACAACATTGTTTCCCATTGGTATCAAGTGTTTTAGTAGCCGTTTGATATACTCTAACTGCAAGTAAAATTGCACACACTAAAGTAGGACTTGAGTTATAATTTCCTCAACAAAAAACTGCAGCAGGTGAACCATGCAGATATATTTATAGAGATTTCCATACAACAATAAGATTTTGTCATGTTGTAATGATAGAAATTTCTATATTGTTTAATGATCAATCTCAAGGACCAACGATGCAACATTTAATCATATTCATATCAACACAGACTTCATTTATCACAGGTCTACAGTTAAACGTCAATTCTGTCCGATCATGACTCTCAGTTTACACAGCTAATAACAACCTCTGTCATTGTTTTATGTCTAGAACAAGTCTGAAATAATTCTAATCTATTTCACAGCTTAACTCTACAACATCAAAGTTTGATCCAAAAGAACCAGTAAAAGAAAGCAGTAGTTGACTCAACTAGGCAAAGTCTAGCCAAGTATGACAGATATAATTTTCTATTTGAAGTGGTCCTGTACATTACAATTTAGCATAAAATAATAGTTTTAAATCTTGATCATATATGCACAAATATAATATTTACCCTGTTATTAGAGTCATATCATATAATTAAGATAAGATATGATGTCATAATATCTCAGCATTAATGTCATAAATGAATTCCAACAGCATTTCAACACCAAAACATAAAGACAGGAGTTGGAGTCAAAACGCCAACAATTTATATGTCATGTCATCTTAACAAAAGGTACTTTTACAAATATGTGATATAAATATTTGTTACTTGATGAAAAATATACAATATTGGTTTCTTTTTCGATAGAGGTATTGGAAACTGATCGTAAATTCCTCATTTTCAGCTTGCAAGAAGAATGATAAACTGGGCGAAAATTTGCTTGTTTTATAAATATCCAATGAAATGAAAATTCATGCTTGATACTCATTATATATATATTCAAAATAAAAGAATTACAATTTTTACAAATTAAAAACATACATAGTATAATTTGAACACAAACACAAACATAATATTAACAATGAGGACTATTTTGTTTTATCTGAAAATTACCGGTAATTGCCTTCAAATCAAAACATTTTCTGATTACAAACAGCTCTATATAATTAATTAGATAAAAAGATTATTACAAGCATTAACAAGGTTATAGAATAAAACACAACGTCAACAATGATTTACTAAAGGCAACTTTTTAAATCTCCTTTTTTCTTTTGATTTGCCAGGAAAAAACATGGAAATGTAGCATTTTTCTAGGATGAATTGTCAGTTTTCACTTTTTCATTGCATTGGAAATTACAAATGGCTTAGCACTGTAATATTGTGACAGACACTTGCAGTCTTTTAAAGTGAAAATGGTAACATTCATTTTGAATTTTATATTCATGACTAAGACAATTTTCAGTATTAATAACCAAAGTTAGAAACAAAGTTTTAGAATTTATCACACTAAAACTGGAAAAAATGGGGGATGAAATTGGAGAAAAGGAAAAAAAATATCATCAGCTAAATGAGGTTTATAAATATCTTTTCGAAAAAGCACCATTTCATCTAGATGAATCAGTCTGAAAAATCATCAAAGACATTACATATATCAGCAGTAATTCAAAGTTAAATAAGCTCTTGTTCTCCATTATTACTGGTACCTTAGACAGAGATCCCACTAGGATCTCGGCACCCATTACTGTTTGATCTTCATTGGTTCTTTACAAGTCATATCTTTTCCCTTTTTTTCTCTTCTTTTCTCGTATCCTTTTTATTATATGAAATTTGAAAGTTCCTCTCAAGAAATAATAATCTTCAAATGTTAAAAAAGTGATTGTCGCCTGTCAATATTTTGTTTTTTCTAACAGTCCTAAAATCAAAAGAGCACTAAGGACCCAGGGAAAACTACATAAAAAAATTAAGAAGAACCATCCCGTACTTATCAAGAAATAGCGATATAACAAACATTCAATGTCAAAATCCAAGATGGTCCCCTGTTAGCAATTTTGTTTTTCTGATCAGTTTAAAAATAGAATTGTCACAACAAGGACAGAGAAGAATCTACATATAAAATTTGTCACAGATCCACCCAGTACTTCCCAAGAAATAATGATAACAAATTTTAATTGTCAAAATCCAAGATGGTTGCCTGCTGGCTGTTTTGTTTTGTTTTTTTGTGACCAAGGGGTCCCTACATATGCAAGTTGAAAAAGATACATCCAGTACTTCTCCAGAAATAGTAATAACAAACTTTTATGTTAAAAAAAGATGGCCATCTGTCGGCCATATAGTTTTTTGGAACAGCCCAAAAATAGGATAATGCACAAGTAGGGGCCATGGGTCACTACATAATAAATTTGAAAGATATCCTTTTAGACTTTCTCCAGAAATAGTGATGACAAACTATCAACGTCAAAATCCAAAATGGCCACCTGTCGATCACATTGTTTTTCTAATCAGTCTGAAAAAGAGATGATGCATTGCTAAGGACCAGAAGGAATATACATATGAAATTGGGAAACCATCCATCGTGTATTTCTCAAGAAAGAGCATAACGAAAATTGTTTAAGAACTAATGGACTTGACATGGACACAAATGATTTGAATAGCCCACAGTCTAAAATTCATTTATATAGTACGTCATGTGGAGAGTATTAACTAATCATGCCATCAAAGTTGATTGATGTCATGTTCTTCATCATCTTCAAGTCCCTTAATCTTTTTGGAGTCAAAGTCCTCAAGGAAAATAAACATTGCACTTGCATATATCACGGCATGAATCAGTGTTAGGGTGATGGACAATAAAACATGACGAGAGCTCATCTGTACCCGCCTCTGCATCGACAGTAAGTTGCTGATATAAACAACAGTTCCACATGCCATGTTCATGCAGGATATGAAAAATATACCTGAAAATTGAAAAAAAAAAAAAATTTGAAACGTGAAACTTTGACATCCTAATCGACAATTACATCATTTATATCTATATACAAGTATACTTTCATGCTTTCCATTGACTACTATATTCAGAGGAACGTTTTCCAAGTTTTTCTTTGAGTTTTTACCTCCTCATGTAAATCCTTCCAAATGTACAATTTACAATGTATCTAACCTTACGCTACTTACCAAACACTGCATCCACCATTGGTTCTGTCTGGGCATGTGATAGGAGAGCACAGCCAGCCACGCAAGAGATGTAGGCATTCCTTGCCCAAGAGAGAAATCCTTTGAAACAAATCATAGATTTAAAACCAAATCATAGAGATCATGTCTTTGTCTGATTTTCAGTGCCTCCTCCCCATCCCTTCATCACAAACCACTAATAGATTAAATGAGGCAATGTATTTACAAGGTATTTATACTTTATCAAATCTTATTTAACCCACCAGATTTTATACTGATCAACACTCCAAATACATTTGATTCTCTAGCAATCTCTCAAACAAGAAATTAATTATATACTTGGAGAAATTATCCACCTAATCTTATAATATTTTACCTTTAAACACTAACCTAGTTTTTAAATGTTTAAATATTTCTACAAACAATAACATACCATTTTCAGCAGCTAGACGACAGTTCTGAAATAAAATGAAGAATCAAATGATAAATAAAGAGTATTGTCATAGTATGACTGTTTTAAATTCCACAAAGAATATTAGTCCAGGCATCTCAAATTAGTTCTAAACAATTTTAATATTGAGCAATGTATGGAAAGAAAAAGGCTTTTATCAAAATCCTTGTTTGCCTGAAAACACTTTCATTAATATTTTCTTTTAAGAGCAATTTGTTATAAAAATCTAAACAAAGTGAATTGATATTTTCACTTCTAGCTTCCCCAGGTTTTATAAATCAACAAAGAAATGATCAACTGCAATTGTATTTGTTTTCCTAATCAATTTTTATCAATCACATCCATGTATAAGACTTTCATTCAACACTGCATTCATACATTTCTTACAGAAAATTTGTGAATGAAACATATCATTACCAGAGAACTATCAGATAATTTTTCAGGTGTAGTATCATCGCCTCCTTTCCTGCGAGAATCATGGGTAAATGTCTTAGGCAAGCCTGATGATCCAGCTGGAACTTCAAACAAAGAGAGTTTCCTGCTAGTAGTGACTGTAACCATCCGTTTTCTAGACCATGTTGTATGTGCTGCACTTGGTTGTACAGACAGTCTTTTCCCACTTAGACACATGAAATGCTTCCCTGTCTGCGAAGTCTTTGTCAGAAACACAAAACATTTTCTCAGGGCTGCCATTTAATCCAAGGAGTAGTACCACTGACTAAAACATGGTGAAAAGTAAATCAGTCTAAAACAGATATTTTTGGAGAAAATAAAAAAATGGTTTTGCTGAGAAAAGTAGGTCCCAAGGCAGAGGCATCATTAATTAAATTGAGCTATCCTTCTGCAGATAAAACTGCAGAATGCCACGAGGGGCAGTGTTCCTATTAGCTGTTTGAAAACTTGTGCACTACTAATTTCCTAATAGTCTTAACCTAGTGCACTACTACCAACTATCCAAGTTCTTATTTATAATTTAGGATCAAAGGAAACTTGGGCTATGTTACCACTTTTGTAACTGACATGAATTTGAGATGATGTTCTGGAGCTCCAATGCATCTATTACCTCAGAAATATTGTTGTAAAGGTAAGGCTGAAAAAATAACACAGATGTATTGTGTTTCCACTAACATGCAAGAAAAAAAAAGGCAGGTCTGTCCAGTAATAATTTTTTAATTTTGAAAATCTTTCACAAGAGAATATATATACATTTAAGCTTTGATTGGAATATTTTTAGTTTCAAACTGGTATGAAAGAACAACCTTTTTGCAAACTGAATTACTGCACAAAATCAAGGAAAATTGCTTACTGACAATAACTAACTGAATTATACACAACCTCAGATCCACACGACTGGCCCCGACCTTTACTAATGCACTTTGGTACAAATGGCAGATAAATGCTATCTTACCTCCAATGTATCCACACTGTTCAACTGTACTGGACTTTACATAAAACACTGCTGTATAAGCACTGGTCTTGTATGTATCATAATGTTAATACAATGACATCTGTGGTAGGAGTGTCAAACTGAGACGTTTCACAGTTGCAAGTAAACTGACCTTTACTGAAGTTACTTCACACATTCGTGCATCGGTGCAAGAAAGCGATAGCTAAATTACTAGGGCTGAAATAAACAGGTATCTTTAGCTTGTAAATAAATCATAGGAGTTTCACTTACATGCTAGGTGTAGCAAAACATGGGTGTAATCTCAGTCAAGTCCCTGACTGAGCTTAAACGATGACTTACCGGCACCACAAAAATAAGTTGATAAAATCCGAGGAAATGTCAAAGTGGCCGGTGTTGTTTTGATAGTGTATATGTTCCACATGAACGCTCTGCTGCACAAGTAAAAAGTAGGATTGTCTGAACTTATACTTCACTTTCGTTCTCTGATGTTTTCTTGTGCATCATATACAAAGTCTCAAGAGAGTCCGAATGGCCTCTTACATCGGTGCTATTCTAACGCTTAAATATTGTGTTAATGGAAGGGTATCATCGACCAGGATTTACTTTCACTTTGGTCACGCGGAGAAGGAGATTAATTTCCTAAGTGGATACAAGGTAAATTGTGATTTTCTTAAGCTTTCCGTACGAGTTGTGTTTCATTCGGAATAAAAATAAGGAATTTTTGTTTTTTATTTGAAATGTCTTGAACATCTGATGCCTACATAGGAATGTTATCATCTGAACTTCTGTTCAGTATGCAACCAGGGGGTGTTTCATCCTTCGTTTATGGTAAACTATTAATAACCTCTCCATATTCGTGCACTAAATCCAATTTCCTTTGTAATAATCAACTGTTCTTTGATGGTAACAGGAAACACAAAGAAAAAGAAACAATCTACAGTAATGTGCAATAAATTTGGATTGTTTATATTAGTTCATCACAGTGTTATTGTATATGCCCAAATGCCATTTGTCTGACAATGTTGACAAGAGATCACAAATATATCGTAATTCATTACATTAGTAACAATGGTTAGTTATGACCAGACGATCAGTTATACTTGACTCAATATTGATGATTTAAGTTAAACTGATGCGAAGCTCAATTACCTTAGATATTTCTTTGTATGAAAGCAAACTAGAGTTTAACAAAGCATTTTCATTCCAAAAAAGCTAAGGTAAAGTGAGATAGATTTACTTGTTGACTATCTTTAATGACATCCTTGCAATAACCAATGGTACTGATATTTGTCCTATATGATGTTGGTATGAAAGGCTATCCAGTTTGTTCAAGTGAATGCCAAATGCAAGGTCACTGAGTCAAATATATTAGAATCTAAACAACTTCTCCTCAAAATGCAGGAATCTCAAATGCTGATATTGGGCCTGCTGCCTGTTGGGATGAAGGTCTACAAAGTGTGTTCAAATGAATGATTTTAGCCCACTATGAAGAATTAATGGGACAAATTATCAAACATATTTTTTTAAAAAATTAAAATTGGTAGATATATAATTCATGACTGGCATGGAAGAAATCCAACAATTTAAAAAAATGAAACATTGACTTTCTTTTGAAAACAAAGGTGTGAAATGTAAAATATGCTTACCATAACCATAACTAATAATTTAGTATGGCATATTTATGGCTTTTCAGGATAAATACTTGGAATGACAAGTGATGAGGATGAACTATTGTCTGACCTGCAACATAGCCTGGAAAATATTCTAGATGTAGAGGAAGATATCTTGAAGTTTTCTCGTAATGCTATTAAAGGTATGATAGTTGAGTTCAAAATCACTTGTTTCAGACTTAATATGGGTATATTTCCAGCTCTCCCTCCTTATTTAGAGTTATTGCTGTTGACCACCGTTACATGTAATCTGTATGAAAGCATCAGACTTTGTTAGAGCTGAAGAACCTGTATTGTGGTTGTGTTTTGGGATGAATAAAATAGCCTGGATTGATATTGACAGCAGCACTTAAACCATTTAAATTATACAGCACCCAGCTTTAAGCAGAGTTACTCATATTTGTGGTAAGAGGAAAGATGCTCTTGATTGAAGTGTATAAAAAGCTGTCCACTTCACTGATCTATTAATATAATGTTATAATACACTTTTTTATCATATGCCTTGTCATGAAGATGAGAAGTGATGTTAAATTGACAATTTACAAGAAAAAAAAACAGATTTTGTTTTCTTTGTAAACAAATTTTTAAGTGTTCCAGTTTTTGTAAGTACACTCCAAGATTATTAAAGGTAAAACAGTATCATTAATGTTTTTTCTATTTTTCATTTAAAAAACAGGATATATCACAATATGTTGCTGCACAAAACATCAAGTTTCATAAAATCCATTTATAACTTAGTTCAAGTGTCCATAGCCCTATTGCAAAATACATAATGCCCCACAAAGAAACCGACAGTGTCAAAAATATCTTCATAATGTCCCATAGAAACCAACGGTGTCAAAAATATATACATGATGTCCCAGAAAGAAACCAATGGTGTTGATAATATACACTTAATGTCCAAGAAAGAAACCAATGGTGTCAAAAATATATACATAATGTCCCAGAAAGAAACCAATGGTGTCAAAAATATATACATAATGTCCCAGAAAGAAACCAACGGTATCAAAAATATATACATAATGTCCCAGAAAGAAACCAATGGTGTCAAAAATTTATACATAATGTCCCATATAGAAACCAACAGTGTCAAAAATATATACATAATTGTCTGAGAATGGTTTACCTATGACTTGATTGAAAGTATGTGTACACAATGCATCTGTATTTTTCTTGGCCTAATGTACACAGACATTTCTTACTTTAGAAACCAATGGTGCCCATGATTTTGTAAATGGAAAAATCAGCAAGTTATTTGGACTTGCTTCAGCTTACAGAAAGGCTTTTGAAAGGTATGTTAGCTGTTACTTTGTTATTTTAAACCTTCAATATAAATAAGCTGATACAGAGATTTATCTACTGTAGAACATGAATTAATATTTTAAGATGTTTGTGAAATAATAAAAATAATAACTAGTACACTATCAAATTTTTCAAAATGAAATTATTTTTCGAGGTATCCAAGATATTTGTCAGTGGTAAAAAACATTAGAAAGAGAGAAATGAAATTTTATTGAGTTCTTTTTCATCACAAACTTCCTCTTGTATATGGTATCCTATCAGCAGAAAGTTAAAACAATACTGGGTATTTGACATAAAATGCCTAACTACCACATGGATACCTGCATGTTTCATTTTTTTTTGATAAACTTCCAATAATCATTACCTCTAAATCAAACACCAATGATCTTGTGACTGTTTATGAAATTTAAATTAAAAAAATATTCTTTTGCTTTATTCAGATTGAAAGTTAAAAACAAGAAAGATTTTGATCAAGTTGTAAAGAGACACTTCAGGTAAATATTTTGTTGATCACTTAAGAAAGTTGGTCAAGGTTCAATTGCCAAAATGTCATCATTCTAACCACTGGAACTCTGTACATGTATTACTTCTTAAATCCTCAAGACAAATACCAATCTAATGCTATTTAAACATATGTAAGGTCATTTCTCTTGTGATGTCATCATGTTTAATGAAGTATTTAATATGCAAGATATATAGACCATGTGGGCCTCTTGTTTATATAAGTGTACTTTGTACTAGAATTTGATGAAGGGATATTTGAGGAAAGCAATGAATTTTTCAAACTTTTTCAATTCACAGGCACCATGACATCCAGGACTTGGAACAAAGCATCAATGACACAGAGGTAACAGTAATGACCCCTATAACCAATTTCCACAAACAATATAAAGTTTGACAAGTTAACTAATTTTACTTTTTTGGATGGATTCTAGATAAATAATTCTGAACAATATTTACAATATTGGCTTATCAAAACTTAAAATAATATAAAATAAATAATATAATATAAATACTTCTTTTACATTATCTCAAAAGTAGTAAAAAGATTTTTAAATGTACCTGGGGGCTGCAGATTCCCAACATGTGCAACTTCTCCAATGGAATTTTTAGAATGTGGAGGGTAACACCTGGATTATTTATTGAGGGAAGCTTGTGCTATTCTCTTCTGCAGTCAGAGTGGGATGAGCTTCTCCAAGACCTTGACCAACAGCTACAGCAGGGAGGAGTCAGCGCACTGTGTGTTGGACAAGACGGGCCGACTGATGTTATCTTAGAGGATGCAAGGACAGGTACCACAACTACATTATCACAGCATCTCACATCTAACCATCTTATCCTTATACTGCTGCGACATTTTGCCTGACTCCCATGACGAGAGCATATCACCCTTCTGGAAAAAGCTGAGGTTAGTCATGGAAACAGCTAATATCATTTTTATTCTTCACATTAAAATAGTGTAAGTACAATTGTGATTCACCAATATTTTTGTCCAATATTCTTAAGAAGGATTGAAGAAATAAATAATAAGTTAAAATGTGAAATGGTTCATACATTTTTCTCTTGAATTCAATATGGTTTAGATGTGATTGCTCCACCAATGAAATGCATTGTGTTTATATTTTTTTGTTTGTTCAACAACATAAAAAGATGACTTTCTTCTCTATGCCTAACCACAGTTAGTTTTGCCGTAAAATGTGTTTTTATACTATATTTGTTTTAGAAGGACATTTTTGCACAAAACAGCAAAATTGTCCTTATCTCATTTGGAGTACGGGAGGGAGCTCTCCAGTGGTTGAAGGAGACAAATTGTCAATATCCCATGCTGTTAGATACAGAGCGAAAGGTAATGTACTAAAATAGGATTTTGTAGTACAGATATAAATGAACTGATAATTAATAGCAAATTGACAATAAGTATTACTCATGTAATTTTGTTGCAAACTTTCCAAAAGTTTGTGTTTTTCAGAACCATAGGGAAAATGGAAACATTCTGTATCTCATAACAGAACAGTCAGTTTTAACACACAACACTTGCTACAGTGGTTTTATAATATATGTTACACAAATCATTGAAATGTTGTCACTCGGTAATAGGTGTCTTGAATTACTTTGGGGAAAAATAAAAGAAACAAGAAATTGAAATTCGTACTACAATACATTGTACAAAAGTTTGGTTTTCTTAGTTTCTCTACATGCATGTAGATTGATACATGGTATCGTCATCAGATCACAAATTTTCATTTTTCCAAAAAACATGTTTTCAGATTTATTCAGCTTTTGGTCTCAAAAGATCTGTTTATAAGGTATGTACAAGATGTCTATGCTCTGAGAACGTACATTATATTTTCAGTAAGTAATTAGTATAATTTTAAGGGAAATTTTCATGGTCAATAATTTTGACTCTACATTCATGTTTTAATACATTTCAAGCCTTGAGAGTAAAGACTTTCAACTCATCAACTCAAAAAAATAAGTGTACATTTTACTTTTAAAGACTTCAAAATAGTTAATTTCCATGTTAACATATAAGCTGAGTCCGAAATATGCCCACTCTCACTTTTTGCCATTTATAAGCGCACTAGCATGATCAGCTCATTGTGGTTACACACATCTTGTTGCATTTCTTCACTTACTACAATCAGCAACAGTACGATCAAACATGGGTTAATGATGATGGATCGACTTATACCTGTAAAATATAGAATGTGATGGGCTGTAAATGTCATCCATTGACATAAAATTGTGCAGCTTATTAGTGTTCATGATATCAACAGATCTTATTTATCACTCTTTATATACTCTTGACAAATACAAAAAATATCATCATTCCAAACACAAACATGACAAAGTTTGCACTTTTTCCTTCGTATCTGTCTTGTTAAATGTGTTTTGCAAAATCTTTGACCATTTTATTTTTTCTAACCATGTGTAATAGGTGTGGAGTGTCAGTGCAATGTTATTTTATGCAGAGAAAATGACCCAAGGTGTACCTCTACCAAAGCCATATGAAAATGTCCATGATGACACTCAACAGGTATGATGTAACATCAACACTACATCACTATAGCAATTTAATTTATTTATAATTTCATTTAAAATTTTAAAATCCATAGCTCATAGGCATAAAATGTCAATATAAAAATGTTTTTGTTTTTTTAATAATAAAATGCAATGGGATCTAAATGCATTGTTAGTTGGATCTATGAGTTTATAGAAAGTTTAAAAACCTGATAATTTAATTTAAACAAAAACATATTTTAAAGTTCATACATGTTTGAGATAAAACCTGAAATGATGTTTTCATTGTATATACAGTAGTTTAAATATACAACTGTCTTTTGTAAAATATATTGACTCTCTTAAATTGAAAAGTAATAGGAGATTCTGTCAAAAAACAATTTTCAGATGGGAGGAGACTTTATATTAGACAAGGAGGGTAAAGTGCAGTTTGTGTACTGTAGCCAGCAATCATGGGACAGACCTTCTGTGGACCTCCTTCTGCAGACCCTTAAGGTAATTACTGATACATCGACAAACATATGCAATACAAACCAACATGGGCCTTTTAAATTCTTACGTCACAAATAAGGCCCTAGTGACCTATTTCAGGCATTTGACACGGTGGTTCAAAGAGGTACCAAAACCTGCAATGTTTCAAGATTCTATGTGAAATGATACACCAGTATGCCAGAAACACCATAATTTTGCCTTATGAAGGTCATAGGTCAAAACATAGGTCACAGTAGCCTACTTTTTGTAGACAAAATATACTCATATACAAATCTTGAAGATACTAATGTATTCTGTATATAGTATTTTGTTTTGTATAGATTTTTAATTATAATGGCATTTCACAGTGACTACATTTAATGTGCAATATGTTAACTGTGAAAGATAAAACTATACACTTGTGTATCTACAAAGTTTAAAGATTCTACATCATAGATATGAAGGTCAAAGATCAGTCTAACTAAACTATTTTTAGAAAGAGACGGATGAGTAAGACTCTACATAAGATAATATCGTAGATGTGTCTTAACAACAAATTAATGGACATGCATGAGAATATGAAACCAAGTCTACCTAGGTTATCTAGTACTTTCCTTATCCGCAGATCAAAGTTGGAGAAGATGTAATTTCTGCATAATAAAGTATATGAAATTAAAATGACAATTTAATTATGTTTTATATTCCAGGGTGACAAGATTACACAATAACTGGTCATTCAACCTAAAAATTGATGAAGATTACAGTTAAAAGCGATTTGCGTCGTTGCCTGTGATTAGATGGAATTCTTTAGAGTTGGAAACACCAGCAGCATGTATTTAAAAGTGTTCATATTATAATACCGGTTACTTGATCCTTGACATAGTGAAAACCCCCCCTATAAGCTGGTACTCTGATCAGTTTTAATCAACTATCAGTGATTTTATGTAAAAACATGTATAAAGTTACAAAAGTTAAATACCAATAATTGCAGCATTCTGTGATACTTGTGATATAAACCTATATTTATCATTTCTGTATTCATTATGCATACCAGATACATTGACATGTATCATTGGCTCGCATAAATAATTAAATATTGTATCATCTTCAGACTTGTGTTTGTTTATAATGCAATTTTGCATTGACAGTAAATCTGACGTCTTCACATGAATTTGTAATTAGGACTTATAAGGATTATCTAAAACAGTGCAAATTGGGTTTACCAGTTCAGTAGTACTGAAAAAAAGATAATTAACTTCAATACATATCTTGCAAAACTCTAGTTCCAAAGTACTACTACATAAACACCCAGAGTAAATTACTTATGGAAACACTGAGGTTTGAAGTTTTCAATGCATTTGATCACTGTGACCTTCAGACATTTCACTACTGGTTTGTCATAAGATTTTTAGTTATGATTTAAAGTAATCAGCTGCAGAATATTCTTTTTGTCACAGTTCACAAATGGTCACATTTACCAAATTATGCAATGAAGAACATCCAGCACAATATTTCTATACTGGTCCTAAGTGATAGGTTGAATATCATTGTAATGAAAATCATTGACCTTATGTTCCAAGTTTGGTGAAACATCTCAAATGGTTCAAAACTTATTATGGTTCAAATATTAAAAAGAAAGTAAACAAACAAAAAAAAACTCGTACAAATGCAATATGTCTCATTTCTTTTGATGGAAAAATGCACAGTTTGGTACCAAGGGAAACCTAACTATGAAATTTTGATCAGATCCATCCAATACATTTTAAGATAACCAGAATAGTGAAATGAATGAATGACCACAAATATTGATTTTAAAAGATGAAAAGCATATGATTCATGCCAGGTCACAACAAACCAGAGCCAAGTGAGCTAAAAAATGTATCTCGAGTTGGCAGTATGTTGAGTTGCAGTGAATGTGTACAGGTCTATTAAGAAAACGAAATATCAGTGGAGATTTTATTAATATCAATGGGTAGGTATAGTTCAAACTAACAGTCCTTTACTCCCGCTACTACAAGGATCATTACTTCAAATTTCATCTATATAACCCCAGTAACATGGTAAATGGGTCGAAAAGCATCTCTTTCTCCGAGGGAAAAGATAACTATTTCCTTAAGCATTATGAGCCTTGTATTTTTGTAATACTTTCAATAATATCAAATCATTTCTATGGGTAATATTAAGTTTGCTCTATGCTAACATAGACCTTTATCTTTGCAACCAGCAGAAGACAGTAGTATACAGTACTGGCATACCTGACTTGAGGAATTGTTCTTTTTTTTAGTTTGGATCTTTATAGGTTCTTTTGTATGTTTGACCTCTTATCAATATTTGATCATCACATATAACAGATGAAATAAATAAGGTAAACTTAAACACTTGTAAATGAAAAATTCTCCTTTCAGTACATATAGAGAAATGGATTTAATCTGCATGTATCCAAATTCTAAATGGTCACAGTCAGTAATTTTATTTTTCAAATTGGTCCAAAAATATTTCAAAAGCTCACTCTCTAAATCATATAAACAATATGAAGTGAGTTCATAAACCTTTACTTGTGTCATTAGAGTAAAAGAAGAATAAATCAGAGATTCATTTTAGAATCTAGTTTTATTTACAGAAATACAAGCTGAAGAGGATCAAAATGATTGCTGGATAAATGTTGACACAGTTTCCACACAAAATGTTCGCTGCCACATGTCACATCCTGCATATAGAACTAGACTCCACTCAATGTCAAGACATATAAATTAGGAGTTGGCATTGGGGCCCTTCCTTCGGCCGAATGTGGCCACGGTCACACCAAACCTTCTGTTGTATTGCATCCTTCTCTTAGCACGGCCAGTCTTGGCCTTCTTCTTCTCCTGTTTGTCTACCTATAAAACAAGAATAATGAACAATATGACAGATGGTTTGTAATTGCTGTACGTCACAATTCAAGTCTTGTATTTTATAGGAATATCATTCATTCAAATGTATCTTTCAAATATGAATGTTTCCTTGCTCTTTAGATTGAATTGAAGTCAATGTAGCCTTAAATCTTGGAATGGACAAACCATTAGCTTTTCGTAGATTATACACATTCCCAGTCATACTTATGTTTACACATAAAAAAACCTCAAGGAGTCGAAATTATGAAAGAGATTTGGGATGCTTTACTGGAAAGCAACAAATAATCGAAAAATATCTAGTATTACCTTTGGTGTCTGTCCCTTTACTTTACCAGCACGAGCCAGAGAACCGTGGACTTTACCTGTCAAAAAAGGTACATGGTGATAAAAAGATTCTCAAAATTTCTTGAGAATTCTTAATCAGATAGAAAAATTACATAATGGACTGTTCCTGATGAGATTAGATTTCAAATAGGTATATTGTTTCCATGACTTGACAGAAAAATTGATCATTTTTTAATTCAACACACATTTTAAAAGTGGTCAACGGGTGTAATGATTATCTTATCCAATGCCTGGGTTACTGCATTTCATGTCAGAACTATAAATGTTTTATTGCCAAAATAATGTTTGATTTACTGCTATATCAGCCTTCAGTTTAATAATGAATAAAAATCGATTAATGACCAGAAAAAAAATCAAATAACAAAGATGCCCAATAGGCCTGCATTGCAAACCCGTTAATCAATGTCCATTACAAATATTTTATCTTGTACACACTTGACATTCAAACTGGGCAGAGCAAATCAATTTTCATCAATTTCCAAAAAAGACTTCCAACACTCAACTCAAAACATGACAGTTATGACCTAACTTATAGGTAAATGTCATTTCTTTATTTTCTGAAATTTATCAGGCATTGACACTTTTCCACCAAATATCCTGCTTCCAAGCATTTTGGTCAATCAGAAGAAGTCAATCAAAGTTTTTTGACAAATTTGACCCCTGTAGCCATGAATATTGATCAAAAACTTTGTTGGGAATCATCCCATGAACCTGTCAGATATCAGGCTTCATAAGAAGTTGTTGAAATGATTTTATAAATTTGACCAGTGACCTTGAATATGGGTCATGATAATTTCTTTGTGCAGATGAGCTAAATATTAATCATAATTATTCATTAAAAATGTCTCAAAATACAGAAAAAAAGAGGTAATCTAAGCTGATTTTTTTCAATTAACTGACCTCCCAGCATTCGAACATCACATTCCAAGGTGGCAAGGTCATCAAAGCTGATGAGTTTGACATTGTCACTTAGAGGCTTGCCAGCATACAGGATGACTTGCTCCTCACAGGGAAATCCTTCAGTACCATTAAGAAATGTCTGAAATTTAAGATTGAACACCAATTTGACAAATTCTACTTCAGAATACTCATAAAATCTGAAAATTTTTTGACTACAATAGTGTATATTTATTTGGAAAAATCTCTCCGAGCTTCTCTACATGTTTGAATATAGGAATAATTGTCACAAAAATTGTTCATCAAAATATTGAATTTTTGGCAAGTAAAAACACAATTCATGGATAGGATACCAACTGGTATGAACTGGTATTTGTATTATTGTTGAATATAGTTCAAACTTACTTTTGAGTTTATTGATCATCTGATGTTGTTACATGTTCTGTCGGTGAAATATGACTGAAAGTGCCAGTTGTCCTATTATGATTAATAGCATTACTTTTTAGCTTTATTGTCTTACCTTGACATCCTGCACAGTTTCATCACCTGCAATTTGCAAGGTGTGTGTCTTGGTTCCACGAACAAACAACTGCATTTTTACCTACAGTAAATAAAAGAATTGAAATATTGAACACATGAAAAAAATGTATTACTATTCCCCTAAACGGATGAGAGAATTAGAGGCAGTTGCTGATACACTACATATTATTTCAAATAAACAGTTCAAGGCAAAATCTGTCATAAGAACATTAAACTAAAAATAATTTTTGGGCTAGTAGAAAGTTGCTTCGGGTGAGTTGATTTTAAATGTCACTTTAAATAAAAATTTTCCAAGCCTGGCCTAGTACACAGTGAGTACCTCATATAGCCCTCAAACCCATGACCTGAGGTGTAGACCTGTATCAAGAGTTTTTCATCCTTTTTATGTCAACTTAAACAACAGATACTTTAACATCATTCAATGATGAAAGTCTGACAAAGTCAATATGGAACTGAGCAAATTCCTCAAAATGTCAACTTTCATTTTTGCTTTGTCATTTAAATTCGCCATCGCTAACAGATACGTGATGATTCTCTTCGTCTCATTTGTTATCTCAATTCCGATAAACTGTCATATTTCCTAGGTCTACATTAATGTCAGTATTTTAGTAATCCCAGTTTTGACAGTTTGATATGGTGACATTTTGCGAGATTGTGGGATCACCAGGCCGAAGCAGGTTCATCTGACAGCAACTGGTGTATAACATTTTCATTGATTTGGGAAATCCCGTCAATTTACTACAGCCTTATTTCAGATCATGTATCCTAGCACAATAAACATACTCAATGTTGAAAAATTAGATGCCAATATTTACAGCAACAACACACTGTTACCATTCACATTCGTAAATAGTGATCACAAATTGTAAACGTTACCACTCCGGAATCTGAACAAATGCAGTGAGCCTACCTTATCGACCTTCGTAAACAATGATAATGTCGTCCAGAAAAAAAGTCACTTCACTAAATATTAACGCATAACATACACAAATACTTCAACGTGCACAAAACATCATATGGTATCATAATCATCTGAAATAGCTTGATTAAATATCCACAACTTACACGTGCTTGTGCAATCTAAAATGGCAGCAAGGAAAAAGAAAGCGACAGCGCATGTCTCAAACTATATAGGTCTTGAAAATGTTTGGTTAATTGGCGCTTGACATCAATTTGTAACACCTCTGACTTTATCGATTAAACATCCCTCTTCAAAGAAAACTGCCAAGATATCCCAAATAAAGTTCACAGTTTTGATGACGTTTTAAACAAGGCACAAAGTTCCTCCGAAACGCGCGATAGAGCTTTTCAGAATGGCAGATACTATAGGGCAAACTTGTTTACATCGGTTGGGAGACAATGTCAAGAAACATAGACTAATATCGTTATCAGATAAGGATGAGGTATGCGTTGATAACCTGACTGGTATCTGTGTTTATGCAGTAATAAGTACTTTTGGTAATTCTAATACGCACTCATTGTTTACATCAGGGACGTATCTGTTTACATTAATTCTTCAGAAGTGTTTTTGATACATAAGACGTTACACGAATAAAATGTTAAAATACAAAATTAAATGATATACAACTAAATTTTAGAGACAGTCAGAAGCTGTTCATAAAAGTGGTAGAAACGCGTGTACCATGGATGCGGTGAATTAAACAATTGTTCCCGCAACGTATCCAGAATTCTTCAGTTCATTTCAAAACAAAACATGTTTATTTGCCTCACTTTCTGGAAAACTTCAAATGTAATTGAAGTATACATTAAAAAAAGCGTGGGATAAAATGAAAATGGTTGTTAAGAGTAGTTAAGAGTTTTATATCCAAAGTCTATATGCATGGCTTTAGCATGACCCTGTACCAAGTTATTATTGTTATGTGACTTCAATATGGCATGTTGGTTGGCACTTTTAGGTTATTGATGTGAAATATGTGTTTCTCATATGATTGGTCTACGTGATTTTGTGGATTTTAATCTAGAAACACATGAACCTGAGTGAGAATTTAGGTAATATTAAGATCTTCATAGATACCTGAAACAAGACCTCAAAAATGTACAAAATAAAAATGAAACAGTAGTATCTTGATTTGCAAGAACCAAAAGAACTTTAACAAATAGAATTCCTTAAAATACCCAAACCCCTCAATAGGAATGATCTTGGCTGGTAAAATCGAGCTGTGACAGAATTTATTTTTGCCATCTACACATAAACAAGTGTGTTTATTGTCAGTGTCGTCTTTGTTTGTCATCAGCATTGTGCCAGGAGTGTATAACACTCATAGTTGGATACTCTCAATCTTATCAATGTTATCAAAAGCCAGTAAAAATTTTGGCTTTGAAATCTCCATAGCCCTCCTGAGTGTCTGCTTTTCCAAAACTACCATCCTCCTGGCAAATATAAAGGCTTGGTCTACTATGTTGCATTACACATTACACAGTCTTGCTTTCATCCTCAATATTCTAGAGGCTATGATAATATGTTCCAGGAGTACCAAGGATGCCTTTCTTTAGAAAGTCTGACTGCATCCCAAGTCATCATGATCAAAACAAGGCTTTAAACTTGGCAATTCTTCTAATGCTTTAGTAGTCAAGATGTTGTAGTTGTCACCTGTCTATAAAGACCATGCAAAGGAACATTTAAAAAAAAGTGTCTCTTTTTAGGCATATGACCTTTACGAAAGGTTCAATTACTGTGAAATATACAACATTGAGACTGGAATAGGTGGGATATATATTCTATTGACCTGTCATTCTATGTACATGTGAATGTATATTTTTAGACAAGAAACACTGATGGTGACTTCCACTCCATGTCATCACTTCTTGGAAAGCTTTGATCCTATAACAGTCATCTAGTTGTGAGAATGTCTGATGTATGGTAAACTACAGAACTTGTGCTGGCACTATATAAGAGCTTTCTTTCTTGCTAGATTAATCTATTAGTCTACATTACTAACTATAGTACATTTGTACATTTTCTTCTATTGTTAATTCAAGGTAACAATTGGACGGTCTCCAGATGTTTCTGTATGCCTGTTATCCAACATGATCTCCCGATGCCATGCAACCCTTAAGAAGTCTGAATCTGGGACCTGGTCTATCAAGGACAATAAGGTATATATAGAAAGGAAGTCTGCTACAATGTATGTCTAATTCAATTAAAGAATAGAAAAAATCATTTCTTTATTTTCAATAAGAAAATAACACCATAATTTTCTTGTCAGAGGGAACATACAAACAGAGTTATATTTGTTTGTTTGTTTCTAGCTTAAATTCTATGAAAGTTTTAACTTTTAGATATAACTTGAAGTTTGTTATTATTTTTCTTACTACTAATCTGCTAAAAGCTTTCAATTTCATTTTGAAAATTAAAAGCTTCAATCCATCAATGAAATAGCTATAATTTTTAATGTTTCCTTGGCAGAGTCTGAACGGGGTTTATGTTAATGATGTACGACTAGTGGCTAACCAACCACATACACTTGAGGAGGGAGACATTGTACAACTAGGCATCCCAAAAACATCACAGGAAAAGGCAGAGTTCATATTCAAATTCCACAAAAATCTCAGAGTGAAACGTGTCCGTCAGAATTCCTCACAGGATAATTTGCAAAATCAAGAGGGAAATTGTGTTGGAAAATATCCAATGAAAAGAATTAAGTTAGACACTGAAAGTAAGCCAGTGAGATCAATTCTTAAAAGGACTGTTACAGAAAGACCAGAAAGTGATTCACAAGTGTCAAGTTCTCAGCCTGACCTTGGATGTTCTGATGAAGAAGCTGATGCCAACGGCACACCTGGAAAAAACGACAGAGTGAACAGGGACAAAGATTGGTCACCATTTCTGGACTACAAAGAAAAACTTAAACAACAGGAGAGTGAAGCTCAGTTGAAATTAAAAGAATATGAGGCAAAGATGGCAGAAATGCAAAAACTTTTACAGGAAAAAGAAGCAGCACAAAATGAGATAAAGAGTGAACTTGAAGAAGAAAAGAAGAGACGAGAACATCAGGAAAAAGAATTAAATGTAATGCTAAAAAAGAAAGAAGAAGAAATGCAAGTTGCATTAACAAAGAAAAAAGTAAGTATAGTATAAAGTATAGACCAAATCATTACATGTAGGCTTTTAAGGTCATCTGACAGGAAGGGTCATGATGACATTGTGCTTTGTCAGTCGTCATGTGCTGTGCATAAAATTTTGACATTTTAAACTTTGTCTAAAGTTCCACCAGTGGGATTGAGCTCAAACTTGCATGAAATGATCCTGTGATGGTCCTGACCAAATGTTGAAATTTTTCAGTTCGGTCTGAAATCCAAGATGGCCACCATCTTGAAAAACATAATTCAACTTCTCCAGTTCCACTGGTGCCATTGAGCTAAAGATTTGTGGGAATGTTAAAGAAAGGTAGCCAACCAAATGTTCTTTTTTGACCATGTTGAAACTGAGATATGGCAGCCAGGGAGGCTATTTTTCCAGTGCAATACATATTCTCAAGTTTCGCCAGTGGAATTTAGCTCCAACTTGTCTGAAATGATCCTGACCAAGTGTTGTTATTGAAGAACCAAAATTAAACAGATAATGAAGTGACAAAGTTCAGACCACAGACTGTTGTAAACATCATTGAGAGAACACAATTATTTCTGAATTAATTGAGGTGGACAGAAGGCTGGGGCCCCAAATGTTACTCCTCCTGAAATATCATAGGGGGAGGACACATTTCTTATATTAACCCTATTGACACAAGGGCTGTGCCTTCAAAATGGAAACTGACTACAGATTTAGGGTTGAATTTTGTCTGAAAACTTTACTGTCAAGAAATAGGTAACTCTTGTTACAGTTACCTGCTGCACACCAAAACTACCATCTGCATCATAGAAAACAGCTTCTTAGTAAGATTTCATTCAAAGTAGGGAAAAAACCCTTCTCCCTTTTGAAAGGTTTTGTGGTCAGATGACTGTTAAGGCCTGTGAGCCTCTTAGTTTATAAATTTCATTTTAATTAATTTCAGAAAAATATTGGAAAACATGTTTCATGAATGCTTGAAAACAAACAATGTTGTTTTTCATCATTGAATTACACTTCAGCTTTAGGAGGCTTAGTTCTGACGAAATACCCATTGTCTTTTGTAAAAATTTGATATAATGTTGGGAAAACTTTGGATGTCAGCCCAGCTTATAGTATATTGATAAGATGATTGTTACAGTATATGTTAAAAGGGAAAAAAACATTTCAGGAGGAGGAAGAGAAAATGAAAGAAGAACTTGAGAACCAGTTACTTAATAGAGAAGCACAGATGCTGGAACAACTTCAGTCTGAGAAAGATCGTCTGCTAAAAGAAAAACAAAAAATTGAAGAAAATTTGAAGTTGACCATAGAGGAAAAAGATCGTCAATTGCAGGAAGAACTTGTCAAACAAAAAGAAAAACTTGATAGTATTATAAATAAGAAGGAAGTAGAGCAACGGATGCTGGAAAGTCAATTGAATGACACTAGGGCAGAAAAGGACCAGCAGAAGGATGCCGTGTTACAGGCTAGGGAGGACATTTTGTCAAACTTCGCTGACCTCATGGAGACAGAATTGCAATGTAGCATCTGTAATGAATTGTTTGTACAGGTAACATGAGAAATACATCTATTTGATAAAGACCCAATTTTGTTTTATCAACTTTGATTGACATTAATACGGGTATCCCATTTTGAGGAGTCACATTGTTGAAATAGTCCGTTTTATCTACTGTACCATGTTACTATAAACTTGATCAAACTTGGTTGAAGGAAAAATAATTGATATATCACCATAAAGCACAGAATGAAGCAGTTTGATAAAAATTAAGTTATTTAACATATCTCTATTTGAGGTGCCTCAAGTACCTAATATTAATGCGCACTCTCTGTACATGTTTACACTGCTGAGTATCAGCTATGAGAAATTGTGAACACTGTACAATTTTTACCTACAGGCCACGTCTTTGAACTGTTCCCATGCATTCTGTGCTTACTGTATAGAAGAGTGGATGAAGGTGAAGAAGGAATGCCCCAACTGTCGGACAGCCATCACATCCAGTGTGCGTTCTATCGTTCTAGACAGCTATATAGACAAAATGGTGGAACATCTCAGTGACGAACTCAAACAGCAACGTGTACAATTAGTGGCTTCTCGCAAAGGTAAGAATTTGTACTGATAGAAGGACACTTAAAATTTATATTATTTTGACTTTTGATTAAAATAACTATTTCTTAGATGTAGAAATTTATTCAGAAAAGCTGAATTCCAGGATTGAACAAGGATTGTCAATGTCTTATCAAGGTAGAACAGCCGAACCAAGATTTGATTCATAGGTCTTCAGACAGCAGTCTTTGGAAGTGTATAGTTCCTATAATTAAATCTTGTGGGTAAAAAAGGACATCACAATGAAATGAATTATGACTTTACAGTGCAAACTTGTATTACTTTACAGCTGAGGCTTCAAGAAAGGCAGAACAGGAAAATCAAGGGACATCAGGGAATGGGAGGGGGAGGGGGAGAGGGCGTGGCCGAGGTAGAGGCAGAGGCAGGAACAGGGCAAATCCAGATCCACCCCTTCCTGAAGCCCCGCCCATTGAAATACTAAGTGATGATATTGATGGAGGAGTGGTCTCAAGCAGCAGTGATAGTGATCCCTATGAAAGTGCAAGCGATCTCTCCAGCAGTGATTCTGATGATGGCACTGATTATATCCGGGGCGAACCAGGGGCCTACTTTGGTGGTTATGGCAGATGTTTTAGATGTGGTAAATACATCAAATCCATAATTTGTATAGCAAATTTTTATGTTATGCAGAATATAAGCAATGGTCTAGTGGTATTGTATTGGAAATATAGAATGAGCAAGTAGAAAGATTTAGTTGTGATTTCTTTTGATCTTTTTTCATAATGCATACATTTAAGTCATTAACTTCTCAAGAATTATCAACCAGTATAAAAGAATTGAGTTGGCTCTTCATATCAAGTGATTAATACAGATGCATCAGAACAGTGTGATTTTAATATTTATGTAACATACCATCAAAATTTCAATACAAAATCAGTTAAAACTTTAAAAAGACTTCCAGTTGTGTTCACCTATGCCTCCAAACCAGCAAACTTAACTTAACATTATCATTGTTGAAGATCATCAAATATATTAAATCTGGTATGACGGCTATCCAATCAAGTCATTTGAAAAAATACTTTTAAAGGCATATATATTATCTAGTTAATATGTAATGATAATGTGTATCACTTTTTACAATCATGTAATTAATTTTCATTTCTCTTTGATGTTTTACAGGATCTAGAGGACATTGGGCAAATGGCTGTCCATTATTATAGCACCTGTAGGACAGTGTCAATGTGTACTCTCAGTTACAGATGTTTCTGTTCTGTAACAGTCCAAACATTGTACAATGAGTCAGATAGGTGTCTACTGTTAGTGAAGGATGTGTCTGTTCTGTATCAGTCCGATCATTGTACCATGGGACAGATGGGTGTCTACTCTCAGTGAAGGATGTATCTGTTCTCTAACTGCCCGAACATTGTACCATGGGACAGGTGTGTATCTACTCTCAGTGAAGAATGTATCTGTTCTCTAACTGTCAGAACGTTGTAACATGGGACAGGTGTGTATCTACTCTCAGTGAAGAATGTATCTGTTTTCTAACTGTCAGAATATTGTACCATGGGACAGGTGTGTATCTACTCTCAGTGAAGAATGTATCTGTTCTCTAACTGTCAGAACAGTGTACCATGGGACAGATGGCTGTCTACTCTCAGTGAAGGATGTATCTGTTCTCTGTCAGAACAGTGTACCAATGGACAGATGGATGTCTACTCTCAGTTAAGGATGTATCTGTTCTCTAACTGTCAGAACATTGTACCATGGGACAGATGGGTGTCTACTCTTGGCTTATGGTTGTCTTCACCCAATGATTGATGTATGTATAGTTAATGGCAGCTAGATGAACCACCTGCTGAGACATATTAGGGTTACACACACGGGTCTACTCATTATGTCTTGGCAGACTGTTTGTTAATTAGGCATTCTTACACATCATTAGGAAGTTGCATACCAAGCACAAAGGTGTGTACCAAAAGAAAGTGTTTCATACTCAGTTTAGGATACGTACCCAAGGAAATCAAAGATGTGCTCAAGACTTTTATTCAAGTCATGTTTCAGGCTGATCAGATGTAAACTTGACTCTAAACTTTAAACTCTGGCATGACGAGTAATTGATGAACTTTCATTGATATCAAAGTTGACCGGAAAAATTGTGATTAATATATATACATTTCATATAGATGTAAAATTTTCTTGTATTTAAGAAAAATTATGATTAAAAATCTTTCTCTGATCAACATCCAACAAAAATGCCAACAATGAGAGCAGGACAGAGTATTCATTTATCATTACTTCGAAGTCAAATCATATTTATTGTGGGTATTGAGAATAATGCAGGGTACCATGTTTCTTTACCTACATCACCTGTTTACAAACACTTGCCTGTGTCATTGGTATCGTCCACATTGGTTGACAACATACAAACATACAAGATCTCAATTTACCTAACTTAAGGTAATTGTTCAATCCTATCATAAAATTGCAGTGTACAATAGTCCGTATAGGATTATGGGTAAATTTCAGTAGAAAATAGCAAAACACTTTCTTTTGAATACTACTGAAATTTACTTCAAAATGAACTTCAATCTATTTATGATAGCTGTGTGATATCGTCATGCAAATATCGTTAAATGTCTTTCTGAAAATATACATGTATTGGTATTGAACCAGTTCAAACTATTGTTGTGAAATATCCCTAAGAGGCAGTCAAAGTTCTGGGAGCTCCTGTTCTCATACCATCATTGTAGAATACAAGGTTCTTAATTTATAACTCTAGCTAGATTTATTGTTAAGATGTTACAATATGTGGGATTTGAAATTTATCCCATTTGTTTCATCGTCTTGTTATTCTTGGCTCACATTTGTTTTCTGTATTTCATTGCTATGTTTTTTTTTTTGTTTTTTTGGGGTTTTTTTTTTTTAATTTTCTTCCCTATATTCCTAATTTCCTTCCATCAAGCTTCCTATGGGAAATAAAGATTCTGGTTATAACTTTGCACTTATAGCATCTTGTGACTTTGGGAAAAACAAGAGTTGAAAATGATTTAGTATAAGTTAGTTTGACTTTTTAAATTTTCATTCAATACAAGATTGTGCCAACATATACATCTGATACCCAGTGTTCGTTCTCTTTCCACATGATATTAATGCTCAAGATTTAAAAGTGAATTATTAGTACTCTCTACTTAAATAAAAGTTTGAAACGTAACAACTTGAAATTCAGAAATTTACTGTGTGACTATAATAAATATTTAATGTTATCAAGTTGATGTGTTTTGTCATTCATTCTCTCTGTTGTTATTTAAGTATTTTCAGCATAACAGACAAGAAATGTAAACAACTTTGAACATTTCACGCTAGTGGATACAGTAAAGTATGTCCAACAGTAATATGTTTGTAATGGCAATTGGGCTTGTCTTTTCTTTTTGACAATCTAATGTTAAAATACCCAGTAATGATAACCAACTAGTATCGGAAAAAATTAAAATTAAATGTTTGAATTAGAAATTTGAATGTAAATACATTTTGAGGCAAAGAAAAGTCAAAATCATATACTGTCCTTTGTACTTTGGTCATAATATTCGAAAAGGTCATTTCAAAATATTCTCTGATCTTAAACTCTCGTTTTTATCCTGTATTTTGGAGTGATTGTTGTAAACTGCTCAGAATAATGCTATCCAGCTTCGCTTTATGACTGCCCATAAATACAGACAAATGTAGGTAAATTTGAAAATGTTTATTATGTATTGGATAATGAAGTCTGTGCTTTTGAGGATGCTTTCTTTGACAGTGACTCCTTCAGCTGTTTGATCTTCATGTCAATTTCTGATACACTCATACCCTGTAAAGCAGAAAAAAAAACTATGATAAACATGAGAAATAAATACCAACATGTAAGTATTAATCTTTTGATTAGTGAAAAAGAGGCTAGATATAAGTCATTTGTGTGTATAAGGAGTTGTCATTTGTTAAGAGACGAGGGTCATTCACTCTGCATACGAAATGTCTCTTGATAAAGGAAATGTTTCACAATGCACTGTGAATTATGCAGAAACCAGTACACACATATACTCATTATGATATTACAAAATCTTTGACATTTAATTACATCAGATTTGAGTATTAACACCATTTCTGGGGTTTGTAACAGCTTCTGTACAATTTACCTCTTCCTCAGGTGCCCTGTAAATGGTATCTTGTTTCTCTTTTCTTGGTCGTTTGTGATGTGGAGGCTGTCAGTTAATAACAAAAAGGCAACTGTTTTAGTCACTACACTGTTATTCACAAACATTGTCATAATGTTAAAACTGCTACTTCAGTAAAAAAGAAAAAAAAATTGTATTTAGAAAAGTTTCATCCAAAAATTAAAAATTTTAGTCTAAATCTTTATGAGTACTGGTAAATACTGACCTGAAATGTAAAATATTCCGGAGACAAGCTCTCCAAAAACAAGATGCGCTCTTCTAGGTATTTTAGTCTGGTGTACACATCACTGCAAGCCATCTTACCTGAAACATAATAATCAGCTGCTTACTTATAACTTAACACTTGCACTACATATCAAAATTAATTAAGAAGTTTTGACAACGGGGAAAAAGCACAAAGACAATTGGGAAATACACCTCTAACACAAATAGTGCTAATGTGTTTTTATTTTGACCATGTTTAATGAAGAAAGCTGCAGCAACAATTATCAGTAGGTAAAGGCATCACACATCTGACCTGTATAATTGATAATGATGGTACTTAAAAATAGCACGTGTAGAGTTACACCTAGTTGATGTCCAATCAAGGTTTCTAGTTTTCAGGTGGAGGTTATGATAGAAACAAGGAAAATACTGCACAAACAACATTTGTTTGATGAACATTGATACATTCAAATTCAATACACATGAAAATATCAAAGGTATAGTATTTTCAGCAACAGATAATTTTATAATGGTCTTGCTATCATGATAAATCTTGAAACATTTCACTGTTAACAAAACAGTTTTCAGGCTTTTTCAAATCAGCACTTTTTTGTTTACATATGATGTATGGCAGCATGACTTAATGGACTTCTCCTTAAAATTACTGATAGCTGATAATAAATCTGGATAGCTGCAACGAAAGTTTGGTTACTTGTTCCCGCACTACTGTACTATACATACTAGTATTTATTAAATTTACTTTTCCTTAGCCACAAACATATTGCTGGCACTGGAAGCTTATGCATGCTTATTTGAAGTAGATCTGAGGAATATATAAAGAACAGACATCAATAGAAAAGTCTTAGAACTGTAATGTTTTTTGCAGATCTCCGCAAAACTATAACAAGATAACACTGTCCAGAGTTGATTAACACAGGGTTTCAAAAATGTAGGTTGATATAAATTATATGGAAATTACATGGTGATCATAGTGATCTCATTTAGAAATCTTCTATTTCTTGGTGCGATATGAAGCTGGGCATGTTTGGTGTTCATTAATTTGCCTGTTGGTTCCGTTGTTGTATACCTTGTTCTCACTTGAGAACATGAAATTACTAACTTGGATTGACAAAGATTTACCTGGCTGGCTTTGTCAGTGAAGCAGAACACACTTGCTCTTCAGGAACACAAGCCCTTATATTCTTATTTTCCTGGAATTTGTGTGTAAATAATTCTTTTTGTTCAAATTTTGCCCTAGTTTTATTGAATTTGAATCTGGATTATGATAATATTCACATAATTTCTTTGTATATCTTTAAAACAGATTGTCAATAATGCTCTTTCAACTTACCATTTGTAGTCATTATCTAAAGGTTCCTGTAGGGAAGCAAATAACTTCATTAAGAAACTATGTTTCTTTGATTTCAATATAATTGGACACTTGGGACATTAAGGATTTGTGATGTACCTTTGTTGACGTTGAGATGATTCTCCATGTTTGCGAGCCGTTCCTCCATCCCTTCGGGAAGCTTGTTTTTCTGTACAACTTCCTTTGGCTCTGCGGTGCCCTCTGTCTGGACTGGGATCTGGGTTTGTGGACCTTGTAAGTTCACCACCCGACTCACTTCAATGCAACAGAAAAATACCAAGTGACTTGTTCCTATAATGGTTTGTGCCTTTAAATGAATAATTGTCTTTAATAATCTTGGATCAAATAGCGCATCAAGATAGAGTATTCAAGAAATCCAAAGGAATTACACGTACAAAGAAATGTGGTTAAACTATCATGTCAGAGAAATAATACTGTACTAGCATTATGATCTAACAGACAGCAGAGTAAATCTTACCTTTGATGTGACTTTTCCCATCCGCTCTTGTGAAAAATAAGGAGTCAACACGAGCACAGCTGTTTTCTGCCTCTGTCAAAGAGAACAATTTAGGATGGGTTATATGTTAGTGGTGTTCCGAATCTGTTTACCTGATTATTTGAAACATATTTGAAACAAAAAATGAAATTTATAACTACAATAATACAAAGAGAGCTTTTACCTGTATCAGCTTCTTCAATATCTATCAGGTCTAAGAATTAATTATACAAAATTGTAGTAAATTGTTTTAAAAAACAATGTATATTTTGAAGCATGCATATCATTTGATAACATACCGATTATTGTAATGACTGATTATAGAAATGATTAAAACAAACCTTCTGGGCCCTGTGCACTGCAGAACTCACGTCTGTTCAATTCATTAACCTCCAATTGTTTTTTTTCTACAAATGCTGCAATTCTTCTATCAATCTGAAAAAAGGGAACGCCTTTGCCGCCATAATTTAAAGTGAAAATAAAATTGACATTTTTCTGTAAAACTGAACAGCGAAAAATTCTGGTGGAGACAAAATCACTTCAGCTCTGTGTGGAGTATCCCACATGTCCAGATTAAGACACTCATTTATTTATTTATCAAATGTCCTTTAAAAAAACATTTTTCAAAATAATATACAGTCATTATTATATTCCACTGATTTTGATCATATACTGTTATTATAGCATCTTAAGTTTAAAAAAAAACGCATTATGTTACTTTGCATTTTTTCAAGAAAAACTACTATGGTATGTTTATCCTACTCAAAACATTAACCAAACACCCTAATAAATATGGAAGAAAAATCTTGAGTCAAAATTACTCAGAATTTTTATTAAGGATATCAGGAGTTCACAGTTAGAATTTCCATGTCTGTCATACAGTACCTACATATGTACACTTTGTTTATTTGATTGCTGTGTTTATTGTCCTGTAAACAGCATTGGTCTCCTTATCACAGTTGGTGACCACTTCACTTGTTCAACATAAAAGATGTCTGTTGCATGCCTTACAGAGCAATTTGAGTAAAGTATCTAGGTCAAGGAAAAAACCACAACAGCACAGACCAGTCCATTTCTAACCATCATGAGAAAAACAAACTGTTGACATATAGTGAGCATTGATCTACGTACCACAGATCTTCACCTGGAGGTGGATAGGCCACCACTCTACCACCTGATCTTGGCCTCCTTACACATATACATGATGAAGGTTTTTAATTTAAATCAAATGATTTTGCTCTGTGTTGTTTGACACACTCTAGCAACATAATCTGCAATGACGTAATTCATCGATATGTCTGCCCTTAAAGTATATATGGAACTAAAATGATTTACCTCACACTTTGATGCTCGTATCTGCACCAGGTTTTCTTCTAGCTCTCTGCAGTTATCTCCCCTGTTTATAACATCACCTGCTTCTTAATAAAAAATCCTCATCAGATGACTTTTTCACACAGCCACATACATTTAAACAATCCTTTACAAAAATATCTGTGGTAATAATAAGATATATGCATATGTAAGGAAGAGATAATATATATATATATATATTTAAAGCTTTTTAAAATTTCATTTGATGCATATTGAAATTAAAAGAGGAAACTGAAATATTTATTTTCCTGGAAAAATTTTGATTTTTCCTCTTTTTTTTTCTCTCTCAAATATTAAATTTTCAACAGTTAAAAGCATTTTTTACATATCTCTCATATCAAGTTTTATGCAGCAACCACTAATCTGATTGTTTTACTACCCAAACCAGTCTGTCTACTGAGGACAAAGTTCACATTTTCCAATCCAACCCCTTCAGCTCATATGTAATCAACAAGAATTAACAACATTTTACTGGTCAAGGAAACAAGAACACTTACCATTACATACTGGAAAACTACTGCTACTAGTTCCTGGAAAAATCCCTATGTTCTCAGAATTTTCATTTTTACACAAACTTTCAGTTAAGTTAGAAAGTATATCTTCTGTCTGAACACTGGCATCCTGACAGACACTTGCTAGTTCAGTCTGCATTTGTTCACCAATATCTGTTTTAGTAATGCTAACAGTATCCTTCCCAGATATATCCATCCCTGTATCAACACTGTTACCATCAACTGTTTCAACATCAATCTGACTTTCTTCCAAAGATTCCTTCAAGTTTTCTTGATATACCTGCAATACAAATACAGATCTATATATATATATATATATATATATATATATATATTTTTTTTTTTTTAGTTTTGGTTTTTTGGGATTTCTTTGTTTGGTTTACTTTCACCAAAAACAAAATATCCTGGTCTTTTATTAATCAATAATGAAATGTATAGAAATGTTCTTATAAGAATACAATATCAAAATAAGCTTGAAAAACACACTTTTATTGGTATGTTCTTTCAGCAGATCCCTTTTGAAAAACGACATGCAGCAATTTGTTTTACTTATTGGAACAAGTGTAAATTACGTTCTTCGCCCAAGGTTCCTTTCAACAAAATAAGCAATAGTTTCTTCCATAAAAGGTTTCAGCTGAAATTCTGTTCTTAGAAACAAAGACCTTAACATTTGATCTTCAGAACTGAGAATCAACCAAAGCAAGAACTTTCAGTTTGGAAAACTTGTGTCAACTTCAAAATGGATTAACTGGAAATCAATATACTCAGTTTGTGAATCATTTATTTCAATTGGAAGGGGGTGTGGGGGATGTTCAAGTTTCGTTTATGAAAATTCTTATTACCAGGCAAATATAACCTTTTCTCATCACATCACATTATAAGGGGACAAAGATATACATATTTTTGTAATACCTGGAGGTTGGTGATGAGAAGTCCCAGCAGTTCAAGTAGTTTTGATGCCTCTATATCATCAACCTTAAGCATATCTTCATCCAAAAAATTTCTTTCTTCTCTTGTTGAAAATATCTGAAAATTGTTATTAATAATTCATTACCTTACAATTTCCATATTTGAACTCCAACTAGAACTGACCCAACTACCTATATCTGGCTGAAGGTCTATGGCCTGATTTAAAGTGTAAGAAGCTTTCAGTTAGAAAAACCAATTCATATAAGGATGTTTTCCTGGTTTGTTTGTCCTTTACAAACACAACATAAAACAAACAACAACAGGTTTTCTGATCAAATTAGCAGTTGCACATTGCATTTTTGTGAACATCATTTCTATTAAATTCAAGATCTCCAGTTTGTCCTCATAGCAGATCTGTAGTTCAGCAGAGTTTCCCATTGTTTTAATTATATTCTGCAATGCTGATGGATCTTAATTGGATTATAACTCTCTTGTACATGCTATCTAGTGGAACTACAACTAAAGCCAATAAGATCTGATTTATACACAGGATGGCTCGTCATACCAAATGGTGGGGGAAAAAGTTAACAATCATAATGAATGTCAAATAGATAAAGGTTTTATGCAAAATAGCTTCACGTAACGTAAAAAGATTTGTTTCCCTTCAGTAATTGACTCTATTGTCAAAGTCAAAAACACATAATTCTGTTTGTGTATAAGCTGCCAGTGTAACACATGAACTTTGCAGGAGCCTGGTCCTGTATAAATATAACAATCAACTAGAGGTATGTTTTCTTTTGACTGATGACATGCATTCATTCTTCTCCTTAAGAGGAGGGTGTTAAATATATTTCAAAACATCTGGTAAGAATAAATCATTTGTACAAACAACAGTTATTAATCATATAGACTTAATTCATCTTTTCATTATTGATAATTTGGATGTATTGACAGATGAAGCTACTGCCAACAAAAATAAAATGTAAGCTATATGATAGTTGGAATAAACAGAATAGGCACAACTCTGCATATGAGTAATAGTCCTACAATTGAATAATAGTAGTAATCAGTTGATCAAATGTAGGATCATTTGAAATAGAAACTCATAAAAGTTTTTAGAAGCGTTTACAACAAAAGTGTCATATTCTTGACAAGTTGTTTCGCTTTTCATAAAAGTCAAACTATATCACCTCAATTGCTTATAGTGTGGTTAAATATAGAACACAGGTAAACTCACGCTCACCTATGACATTTGCAATAAAGGCTCTCAACGGCTAAACACTAGTCAATGGAGGATTAAGTCGGCGAAATAAACTGCCAGTTTAGCACGAAGATAGAGAACAGAAATTAATATTTCTAATGCTGATACATACAACATTATATAGATTATTTGGTCTAGTTATAAAAACGACGCTTTTTTTGTTGTAAAGGAGTTCTTTTGTTCAAATGATCCAACATTTGAGAAAACTTACTCAAGTAGTATTCTCCAAATGCAGGGTTGTGCCCAACATGATAGTAATCATAACATATCAAACACCTAGGAGCCCAAACGTATGATGAAATACACATAATTATCTGATTAATAATCGATATTACTTCTTTAAGAATTACATAGAGACGAAAATAGCCATTGACCATTCAACGAAAGACCATCAGACAACACAGTCGATATTAAACTAATTCGGTATCAACAAATTAACAAAAGAAATCTTGCCTTTGACAATGTCATATTCAACCACGAAATGAAAGACTGCGCGTGGGCCATTTTGATAAAACAATAGATATTTCTCAAAAGTAAGAATTTTCCTCAAAGCAAAATGAATGTTTATCCCGCTTCGTTCAAGTCATGGGGGCAGCCATTTGTTTTGAATAATCTTGATCATCAATAAGCTTAAGTTGTACGAGACACTCAAACGTTTGCGCGCTGCTAGTGTGTTTATAAAGTTGGTCAGGATGGAAGTATGAGTTTATCACAAAATGTTTATTTATAAAACTAGCATTATTCATACTTTACGATTTAATGCATGTATACATACTGTATTAGAACAAAGAAATCAAAAATAGAGGTCTTTTTACAAATTTTATATCTAGTTTACAACCTTTAGCAATGACTGCCAATGCAGACCTAGACATTCACAGAGCTGTGCAAGAGGTAGGATAATACGAAATTTAATGACAAATGACTTTTCAAATTATGTATAAATGCTCTCTACCACTCCATATCAAGTATAACAAAGCAGGAGCTATGTAGCACATACGTGGTTTCTTTGTATAGAGTATAGTACATTGTGTCATAATTTTATCTTTTATATAATTCTGCGCAAATTCCGAATAGTAATGGATAACGAAATGCACTTCTATCTAACGAGTAGCTAAGAAATGTGTCAATATAAAGGTCAAATGCATGCTGTACACTTCCGGAACAGATAAACGTTTTAAAAATCAGTTTGAAAATGCTGGATAAAAAACAAAACAAACCAAAAAATAAGCTTTGGACTGTTGGTGACAAATCATGTTCAGTTGTATTTGCCCTCTCATGTAAAATAACTGTAAGAACTTTATACTTTATCATTTGGTAATAGTGTTAATGTTTTTCCTTTTATATTTCAGATAATTGAAATGTTGCATTTTGCCTCAGACAAAGAAATGGATACCACCTACAGTAGTCTGAAACTACATATCAAAACCGTTGGAATTGAGGAGGAAAATGAAAAATGTTTATTTCATTTAAAATGTTGGTGATTGTAGTTTTAAACAAATATTAATTATACTCATTGGTGACCCTTCTGCACCTGTAGTTTTTATATTGGTTTTGAGTAGTCAGTCATGATGTTTAGAACACCTAACTTGATCAAGATTCTTTAGTAAACTACTTGTGATCGAAAGAATGTATGAATAAAATCATTTTTTCTGAGTCAGTTTATCACAAGGTTTCAAAACACTATATATGTTACTGACAGTATAAATTTTATTTAATCCTAGGTGCTCTGAAAAGTACTTTGCAAAATAAAATAATTTACAGAAAACAAAATTGTTTCTATTTTTAGTACACTCCAGTTTAACCAGTCCAGAAGAATTCCTGCCTTACTGTGAGTATAACATAATCTGTTTTATATGTTTCTGGTATCATTCACTCCTACAGGTGACAGGCGAGTTGAATTATATTACCATGATCACTCTTGGTCTTGGATATATCTAAGTCTGTGCTGCTTATATGTAGGATATTTTCGTATATGTTTAATTTCACAATTTTTGCTATAAGATTGCAAGGTGAATATTGAAATAACACATTTTAATCAAGAAACAGCTGCATAATATACTTTTACTTCTTGCTCTTCAATGGCAAAAATATGACTTGGCATAAAGTATTCTGACTTTGACACTAAAAGGCAAATTTAACCATTTGTTTATTTTCTTCCCATACAAGAAAAAATAAATATCGTATAATTGATTGTGCAGTGAATATGATAATATTCTAAATTGTATCAACAATGGCAATTACCTTTATGAGGTAAAGCAATACAAAATCTTGATGAAGCTCAGTATACACTGATGTACAAGCCTCCTACTGAAGTCATCTGTTGGTTTATCTGTCAACACAATAAATTGTTCACCTTGATTTTCTAAACACCAGTGACACAGACACAAGATAGTGCATTGCTCTGTGTTCTGAGTGCCATGCAGGTCACTGAGGATGAGAGTCATTTGAGTATCCAGTACATCATGTCCCCTGGTGTGATCACACAGCAAAGTTTCCAGGTCCAACATAGTGAAGATCAGTCTCAACTTATCCTCCAATGCATCAGCACATCCACAAAATCGTCAAAAAAGACAAGGGGAGTCACTCTACATCTTCGTGTAAGTCAATTTATAAATCAGATGGTCAGGTTACACTAGCTCATTACACAAACCACTGAGAACCACTCACTGTATACAACACCAGGTGAAAATATTACAATAATAATTATCATTGATGTTCGATTTCTTCCTTGACCTTATACAATGTTCAGAATCAACAACCAACGTCAGTATATATTATTATCTATAATTACAGGACAATAAGCCCAGGGGTTTAACACATTACCTCTGACACAAAGACGGGGGATGGGCTTATTACTCAATGATGTAAAAACAATTTTTTAATAATTCTATTGAACTGCAATATACATATATAAATATGGCAAGCTTATTTCTATGCCCTGGCTTATTGCCGGATGAAAATGTTTAATGACAATTTAAATTGTTGTCACAGATATTTCCTGTTTCTGTTCATTACATTACAGATACTCAATCCAAAACACAGGATGATGCTTGAATGTCAGAAAATGTACAGGTATCTTTGGTTATTCAAGATATTCAACCCAAAGGTAAATAACAAAGACACAACTTCATATTTAACAGCACTTCTCATCTGAAGATTGTGTGAACTGTTTAAATCATTCTTGTTTTCCTCTTTATAAAACCAATGATGATAAGCATATGATTAAAACAAAAACAAGAAAGATCATAATCAGAAATATATGATTGAATTCTTTCGATTAACAAATGTTTTTTTGTTTCTGCATTTAGGTACAAGTGGAGTTTAACATGAAAATATTTGAGAATTTATGTGAATCTGATTTTAGGTTTGTAAATGGTTTGTTCAGTTTATGTAAAGCATATAACATAGATGTTTTGAGGTATGTTAGAAATAATCACATATGTACAGGTGTTTAATTGGAAAAACTTCTAGTTTTATGCATTTGATTTCCAATAAGGAATTTAAATTTTTATAATCATTTTGATTTATTTATAGGTTGTCAAGTAAAACCAAATCAAATATGTTGTTTCTTTTTGTTTTCATTTTGTAATCAAATAAATGTTAGGATAAAAGTAATATTGTTTTAACGTTTTATGTACAGCAACAAAGTATATTGTTATTTATTATCTGATCGTTGAACATTTTCAAAATCTTAAAAAGGATGCCGAACATCTGAAAAGAAACATTGAACTAAGTAAAATCTAAGAAGGATTATAATTGACGTGATTTTATTACAGTTGCAGACCCATTGATTTAACAGGCGTTTCTTTAGAAATGTGTGGAGACACCTCCTACTTTCTAAGGTAAATTTGCATTTAATGAAGAATATTAGAAGAAATACTTTTACCATTTTCACATTTAAGCAGTAATTCTATTTAAGTGGTAATTGCAGATTCCTTATGCTGATTATGTGGTAAATGGTTTGGCTGTGCAATTTTATCGCTGCACTAATTAACCAGAAAAATTATCATATACTAAAATTTGATTGTGTCAGATTAAATAAGTATACAGCATTTAACAATAAATGCAGGCAGGAACGGCTTTCAAAATCCATATCCATATCATTATGTGTACATAGACACATTGTCCTGATAGTTTTTGCTATACACAGAAAAAAATATTTCAAGTTCCATCATGTGATGTGATGTCTCTGATGTCTCTGATCAAAACAATGAATGGTGATAGGTAAAACCAGCAATAGTCTGAATCTGATAATCTTTGTCAGTTTTTCTCAAAAGGTGGTATGATTTTGTGAGTAGTCTAATTTTAAGTATTCATTTAGTCCCTGTAAGTTAATAAAAAATCTGCACATGTGTGTATTGTTTTTGTTTATTAAAAAGAAAAGACATATAATGAGTTCCGTTTCATTTTGAAAGGTATTTATAAAACATGTCCTAGAACTTTTCATTTTAGTAAGTGTCTGGCTGTTTTTCTTAATTTCAGAAACACATCCTATGAATGCACTGCTCCATGTTTGGCACCTGTCTGTAGTGAGATAGCACTACTACCTCTGTGTGAGAGGACAGGTGATTCCTCCTACCCTACCTCTGTCTCACTTCAAGTTGTAGCTCATATGGATTTCATACAAAGAGGAGGAGGTGGCAAGTGTAGAAATTCCACCACACAGGGACTAATAAAAGTCAGTCATTTTCAAGCAAAACCTTTTTTATTTACTATTGAATAGCTTTCATTTCACATGGTCTTACGTTTGATTCAAAGATCACATTGATAATTTGATAAAGTCAAAGGTTACACAATATTATTGGCAGTGATCGAGTGTTATTCAAGGTTATTGACCAAAGGTCAAAGGTTACATAAGGTTATTGGTCATAGTTTAATACTACCAAAGAATACTGGCAGTAGTAAAATGTTGTTTAAGATAACTGGCCAAGGTCAAACTTACACAAGATTACTGGCTAAGGTCAAAGCTTACACAAGACTACTGGCCAAGGTCAAAGCTTACACAAGACTACTGGCTAAGGTCAAAGCTTACACAAGACTACTGACCAAGGTCAAAGCTTACACAAGATTACTGGCTAAGGTCAAAGCTTACACAAGGTTACTGACCAAGGTCAAAGCTTACACAAGATTACTGCCATGGTCAAAAGTTAAACAAGGTTATTGTATTGATCATGGTGAAAACTAACAAGACTATTGGTAATGGTTAATATTTACTGATGGTAAGTGGCCATGGTCAAAGGTTAGATAAGGTTACTGGTGATGGTCAAAGTTATACAAGTTTTGTTGATCATGGTCAAATATTATGAACAAGATTATTTGACAGGATAAAATCACAAATTCTTAGATTGGTTCACCTTGAGCACAATTATACATTGGAAGATTTTTTTTTCTTCACAGCTGTACCTATTTGGCCCAGGAGCTGTCCCTGTATTCCCTGTGATAGAAGATACAGATGTTCAGTATAATCCTCTGGAACAAATTCCATGGAACATCTATGGCCTGAAATTTCATCCCAGTAGTACTTCTATTGACAGTAGGTGTACATATCTTAATTTGTTAGAATTTGTGGGTATTTGTTTATTCCTTGAACATGAATACATTTACGACATTCTGGATTCTGTTCATGTTTGTCACTTAATTAGCATATTTTTTTAAATTCCTTTGAACATGCATACTTCATTGTAAAATCCCCTCAGCAGTGCTTGTTCTAAGACAGTCAAGTCACAAAAATGGAAAATGGAAAATAAATTTATTACTATTGGAAAATGAAATAAATAGCAATTAAATATGATCCATTAATTATGATTAGTTTACTATTAACTTAGATCCTGACACAGCATTCATCTGTCTCTTGCCAGTACGTGTGAATTTTTACAAGGAGGTTAAATTTTATATGAATTGAGCATCAAGCTCACTATTAGGCAGGAAGAGGTCAATAGTAGACATATATATATACATGTGGTTTGGATATTTTGCATATTAGTTTTTACTAAATTTGGTCAAGAGTATACATATAGTTGTATTGTACTGAAATTTTTAAACCCTTCTTCTGTTTAGGTAAATGTGTTTTGACCAATTTTTAGCTCACCTGGTCCAAATTATTATGTACCTTGGTGTCTGTCATTTGTCATCCATCAACAATTTCTTTGGAACACTACTCATCATGAATGGCTGAGAGGATTTAGATCAAATCTGGTCAGAGGCATACTTTAGAAAAGGGAGCTCAGTGTGGCATTAATGTTAAATCTGACCCCCTGAAAACTGAGGGACAGAACTAAAAAGGGGAAGTTTAGCAAATTTTGAAAATCCTTCTTGTTCAGTAGATTTGGTCTCAAGCATTCTTAGGTAAGGGGACACAATTTTGTATAAACAGTAGGTCTTGACTTCATTAGTAGCTATGTTCATGAAGATTATTTAACTCTGATTGATACCAGACAGGTTTTCAAGCCATTATTCTGCACTGCTGGAATCTACTGTGACTCAACAACAAAGGGAGGGCAGCAAGTTTATTCTCTTCATCCATGTACATTTTGGTGCTAAAAGTCAGACAACAGAGATAAAGTTAAGTAAGTATAAAACCTGAACCATTGGCTTAGGAAAAACAGTAAAATGAAACAAGATATTGCATGTAAATTTTAATAACAACTTTTGTGCTGTATGTATGCAATTAAAATTCCAGAATTGTGTGCATGGTTGCGCAAGAAGTATCCCAGTATTTTAAAAGACCATCAAATGGAACTAGAGAAATGTATTTCACAAGTAATGGCCTGCCTTCTAAAACCAACCAGGGAAACAGACAAAAAGGTACAACATACTAATAATGCTATTTTCAGGCTATATATTTTCAATACTGAAACTTATCTAAAGACCGATTTCTTTCTACTTTGATTACCATTGATTAGATAAAGATGATAAATGTGAACATTTTTATCACATGACTTGTCATTCAGTAAATATACCTATGTCATATGCTTGCGTATTACATGTGTAATAAAGCTTATTGTGACATCACCTTAGATACTCAAATGACAACACACATTCACAGATGGCATTGTGACGTAGCAATGGAGACCATAGTTGTAAAGCAGACATGACTTCAAGTTTGACGTAGAAATATCTTTTTCTCATGTAGGGTTCTATATATGTGTCCTGGTGACCAGATTTAAAATAGGAATGTAATAGGGACCTAACTAAACCAGGAACATATAGTGACATTTGACTAATCCACCAATGTAATCTGACACCTTACTAATCCAAGAATGGCATACTGACACCAGATGAACTAGGAATGTCATACTGACACCTGATTTACTAGGAATGTCATACTGATACCAGATTACCTAGGAATGTCATACTGACACCTGATTAACTAGGAATGTCATACTGATACCTGATTAACTAGGAATGTCATACTGACACCTGATTAACTAGGAATGTCATACTGATACCAGATGAACTAGGAATGTCATACTGACACCTGATTAACTAGGAATGTCATACTGATACCAGATGAACTAGGAATGTCATACTGATACCTGATTAACTAGGAATGTCATACTGACACCAGATTAACTAGGAATGTCATACTGACACCTGATTAACTAGGAATGTCATACTGACACCAGATTAACTAGGAATGTCATACAGACACCAGATTAACTAGGAATGTCATACTGACACCTGATTAAAATAGGAATGTCATACTGACACCTGATTAAAATAGGAATGTCATACTGACACCAGATTACCTAAGAATGTCATACTGACACCTGATTAACTAGGAATGTCATACTGACACCAGATTACCTAGGAATGTCATACTGACACCAGATTACCTAGGAATGTCATACTGACACCAGATTACCTAGGAATGTCATACTGATACCAGATTACCTAGGAATGTCATACTGACACCAGATTACCTAGGAATGTCATACTGACACCTGATTAACTAGGAATGTCATACTGACACCTGATTAAATAGGAATGTCATACTGACACCTGATTAAAATAGGAATGTCATACTGACACCAGATTACCTAAGAATGTCATACTGACACCTGATTAAAATAGGAATGTCATACTGACACCAGATTACCTAAGAATGTCATACTGACACCTGATTAACTAGGAATGTCATACTGACACCTGATTAACTAGGAATGTCATACTGACACCTGATTAACTAGGAATGTCATACTGACACCTGATTAACTAGGAATGTCATACTGATACCTGATTAACTAGGAATGTCATACTGACACCTGATTAACTAGGAATGTCATACTGATACCTGATTAACTAGGAATGTCATACTGACACCTGATTAACTAGGAATGTCATACTGACACCTGATTAAATAGGAATGTCATATCAACTCCTGGTTGAACCAGGAATGTTATAGTTACATGTGATTACATAAAGAATGTCATAGAGACACCTGACAAAACCTGAAATGTTACAGCTACAACTGACTAGACCTGGAATGACCTAGCAATGCCTGAGAAAACCAGAAATGTCATTACGGCACCTGACTAAACAAAGAATGTCGTAATGACACCTGACTAATCCAGAAATGTTATAGCGACATGTCAGGGCGATATCTGAAAACAGTGAGTTACTCAAATACCACTAGAAGCAATTTTAGTTTTAAAATGTAGTTTTGATTTCTATACTGTTATTTTATACACAGTGAACAGCTAACTAAACTATATAAGATATAAGGTATATATTGCGTTTTCTGTTACCATAGTCGGACTGTTACACCAAGGCAATCCCGTACATGGTCAAGTCCATAGGCTATATCCTGTCCCACAGCAGCAATGAGAGGTTCCGTCAACACTGCCTCAGCCTTCTCTCGGTAAACTGAAAAAAGCATATCTAATTCGAAAAAGTGTATATTAAAATGAAACCTACAACCAAATCATTTCTGTTACTACGAATAGGTAGAACACCCACTTAGTAAAGGGGTGGATAGGTACAGTTGTATACACTGTACAACACAAAACATTTTTGGTGTAGAAACTTTTGTTCTTCTTTAAATTCATGAAATAACTTCTTATGATGTGTATAATTACGGAGTACCACCAAAAATTTTTACCCTTTAAATGAAGTCATAGCTATAGCTAGGTTTAAACCATGAAAGAAAGTGACCCATTACATTACATGATTTGCAGTAGTAATCGCTTAATACATATGTCCTTGCATCACAGAGCTTAAATTGTGTAATATTATGAACCCCCTAACAGAATTATCTGGTATTCAAATCATTGTATCAATACACCAAGATCTACACCAGATTTGATTTTGGTGGTCCTCATTCACGGTTAAAAGTTCAAATGTCACACCAATGTCAAACTTCACAACTTTTGACACAAACAAAAAATTAGGGACTAGAGAGGTATGTCTATGTCAGCCCCTGTTTTTGTTACAAAGTTCTAAATGAATCTTTCATAAAGTAAATTATTTGTCAGGTGATTGTGCGAGTTTGAATCATGAAAAGGAATGTGGTCCCTAGCTGTAGGACTTTTGCGGTCCATTGCAATTCAGATTAATGAGATAATTAGACTGAATAAAAAGGGGATGTAATAAGGCTTAAGGTCATTATGTTTTTGCTTGTTATTGTGAAAGGAATTGAAAATGACAGTTTTATTTTCTAAGATCAACAACAGTCAAATTGTGGAGTCAGAGGTCACCAACAGGTTGTGGGACATAGCCAGCAAGAAGTGTGGAGTCAGGGGTCATACCGAAGCAGGAGGGCCCTATGGAGAGACGAACCCATCCAACCATAAAGTCTCAACAGGAATCAGTTTAACAGACCTAGGAAAACAAACTTCTTCAGAATCAACAGACATTAAAATGGAGGAAACTTTTATTGACGATGCTTGTTTCACGGAAGAAAGGCATGATATGGAGAGTTTCGCTGAGACTCAGCATGAAACGATTACAAGAAGTAGTTATAAGGACCTTGGGGAAGAATTGTTTAAAAGTCATTTCATGGCACAAGATCAGAAGTCATCCTCTACAGAGCTAAAGTTCCCAGATAAAGAACAAGAAACTATTTCGATGAGCAGTTTTGCAGACTTTGAAAATAAAGTCTGTATAGTGAGTGATTTCACAAACAGAAGACAAGACGTCGACACTTGTAGAGAGCAGGACTCTTTTGTGGAAAACATCAATTGTAGTGGATTCACAGTCATAGGTCAAGGTCATCCTACTGAGTGTGGATCTAGAAAGAATACATTTGACATAACTGCTGGATATGATTTCACTGTTGATCAAAAGCTAGTCGCTCCTGCAGGGAGCTGTATTGAAGGCCCAGAAGAAAACTCAGCAGATAGTGTTTTACCAGAATTCAGCAGCACTACAGAGAGTGATTTTATAACTCAGTCAGTACGTATTGCTAATTCTGATGAAAGAAGTGATTTACGTAAAACTTCTAGTAGAAATCACATCTGTTTTTTAACTCTTTGCCTGGTGTAGCAATACCAGATAATAGCCCAGAATTAGATTACTTTAATATTCAATTTGCCTTCGAGATGTTTCTAGGAAACTTTTAATTTACTTATATAAAGTACCTTCTGTGTGATATCCTGCTTTCAAGGTCTTTTGGTGCTATGGAGATAATTCATGCAATTCCTGTGTGATATTAAAAGTAACCACATCCGTAAGAGTTGCACAACATGAAGCAGGAATTTTAATGTTAGCCTGTATATCAATGTTTGAAATACTTTCTATTTACTTTTAATAACAGCTGTGTTTACACCCATCAGACAACTCGTCATGGACAGAAATCACTGGAGAATCCATTCAACAGGCAAACACTTGTAACAGCTTGAACTATCCTCTTCTCCCTTCCAGTCAAGTCTCTACAAGAAGTACACCAGGAAGGGTATATGATGATTACTGGAGCTGTTGTAACGACAAGAGCAGGCAGAAATCTGTGGTGTCTCCTGTCCCTTATACTGGTATTGGGCCAGCTGGAGATGTATTTAACTATTACAATTATCATTCATACAACATAAATAACAGTTGTAACACTGGAGTGGCATCTCAAAACCAGTCTGCAGCAGACACAGATTATTTACCTGTACATGATAGTGGCAAGACAGAAGTATTAGATCATTTAAACAATCTTACATGTCAGGATGGTAAAAATTATTCTATCAAGGTAAGTACTTGTATTATTTTGTCAAGTCTTTAAAAATTTTGATGAAAAAACTTGTCAAATAAGCTAATTTCTGTGATCACGCTAGGTATTTCAGCTGTAGGAGATACTGAAATCATAAGCGAATGTGGTCACTGTTTTCGACAGATCATCAGTATGACCTGATAGGACAAGATCTTGTTCAGAAATGACCATCTTATATCATGTTTCGGACATTCGAATCTAAAAGACATTTTGTCATCCGGTGGCAAATATACATGTGTGCTATTTGGACTAGAATTGGATTTCACTAAATATTATTCTGAAAGATTTTTTTGTTGTTTAGAATGCCAAAAGGTATGAATTTAAACATTGTGTTTAAGCAGTTATATGGTAACTGTCCCACCTGGAAGTGGAAATTATTGATTGCTGTGCTTTAATCATAACTGGTATCCCTTGTAATGTTGCCATGTATCACCAATTTCTTTCTAACAGGGGAATGACTATGGTGGACTTGATCATGAAAATAGCGCAGGCAATTCCTTTGACGACGTGCTGGTAAATGTACAACAATGGCTGGACGAATTTTAGTTCAAGAACTAAAACCAAAATAGATAAATCTCAATCATTGAATACAAGTATGTTCCAAAAGGAAATATCTGTGATAGATTTGTTATAATGATATTGTTGACCTAACATCATTACAGTTGATGTTGATAAAATATATAAAAAATATCTCCTAGTTCATACATTTCTTTCTTAACCAGTCTTTATTTGATACCGGTATTCTGGAGACAGTATTTGATCAGAGATCAGAAATTTAGTACTTATTTAATCTCTGACCTTGAAACCTTGTCATAATGCACAGCGTCTTTCAGTGTTAACAAGAGATTCCAAAGGGATCTTGGTGCCCATCATTGTTTTATCTAACAACATTGTGAATTATGCTTTTTCCCCCGCCCCCCCCCTGGGGCCTGAGGGGTGAACCAACAGGGGTCAAATTGACTCAAATTTCAAAAATCTTCTTCTCAAGACCCAGATATGGTAGAATCAAATACTAATACTATTCATGAAAGGGAAGCATCTTTAGGTGCTTTACCAAAATTGTGAATTCCATGACCCCAGGGTCCAATATTTCCCCGTGGGGAGTGGATAAGGTTTACCATAGTTAATATAGGAAAACTAGATTTTTGAGCATAACTTGTTGACTTTCCATTGGAAATATTCCAGACTTGCTTAGAATTATGAGTGAAGGATGACAACTTCATGGTATGCCCATTTTGATCCTGACTGACCCCCAGAGGCTGATTGGCGAAGCTGACTTAAATTTTAAGCCTTCTTCTCAAGACCTAGATATGGTAGAATCAAACACTCTTCAAGAACCAAAATGAGTCTCATGTTTCTTCCTGAGAAAGACAATTTTTTTAAGGCTTTTCTGTAATTTTCATAGAAATTTTTTTTTCTTTAGCATAACGTTTTTTCCCACTGAAAATAGCTTTATAAGAATTTTCAGTATAGGATGACAGTTTTGATGGAATGTTTGTTTTGACATTGTTTATATTCAGTGTCACAATTTCTATTTCATGATGCTTGATAACTATTCTGTAACCTTTCATTTCAATATTGCTTATCTCAGGTGATCATCCAGGCCACTAGGTCTCTTGTTTTTAATTATATTTGAAAATTCCTCTTCAGAAATCATGACAAGGGGAATCCAAGAAAGATCCATTTAGTACTTCTAAGTAACAGCTATAAAAAACTTTCTTTAGTCAAAATCCAAGATTGCCACCTGACAGACCTTTTCTAATCAGTCTCAAAATTAAAAGGGTTTACTTAAAAACCAAAACGGAACCTACATTTAGTGATACCTGTGAATGTCTGAAACCAAGATGGCCACCTGTCAATCTTCTAGTGTTTCTGATCACTCACAAAATGGACAATGCACATCTAGGACCAAGGCAAACTGATGTATGAAGTTTAGGAATAACCAAGCCAGTGTTCCTTCATAAATAGTGATGACAAGAATTGTTAAAGGATGGACTGACAAAGGTCATGAATACCATCTGATGGTTGGCTAAACCTTTTTTTTAAAGCAATTTTTGTGAACTACATTGTGATTGAAAATTGGATAAACCAATCAGCTTTGAGACACAAAGGCAGCAATATATATAATAGCAGTCTTTATATTACAAAATTTTGATTGTCAGTATGGTTAGCATGAAATCTGAGCGGGAGTAGGTGACAATTTTAAGATTATTAGTGGTAGTAATAGCTTTGTACTAGGATACAAGTACCATGTGTTACCATGATGTTATTTACCCATTAAAGGTACATTGCCTTACTATGTGACAGCAGATGGTCCATTCAACTTATGGCTGTTCTATCCCATATAAAATAATTTTAATTAGTTACAGGTCTTCTGTCTCCGTGGCTCTGCCTATTGCTAGGCATTGTCTTACTGAGGATTGTCTGAAATCTTCATACACCTGGTGGAGCTGTGATGGACTCTATTTCACATTATTTCAGTAGTGAAATTTTAACTTTATGGTGTTTTGTACATTGTGGAATTATCAAAGAGATATGCTGTTAGAATATTACCAATTTTTACACCTGTCTATTAAAATGCTGTTTTGAAGATTATTTTTTTGGTATTACCTATATGTGATTTTTCTTGAGATATATTCCGAAAGTCTTTTTTTCTCAAATTGCTTTTACATGTATATATTGCCTAATTCATCCAGTGTGTATGTTTGATGAATAGTTCATTGAATTTAATTACATCTGGAGATACTGAAATGCAGAAATAATGGTGAATACGAAATATTAAGCCAAGTGTGAATTACAATGTTATATGTGGTAGGAAAAACACAAGACAAATCCTGCATTCTCACAAGTTACTACTTGTTTTATTGTACAGACATGTGTTTTTGTTTCTGTAGAATGACAACAGTTCATTACATTAACATCCACCAGTATCAAGTTTCTGCAATAACAGAGTCATGTCATTGCTGACTCAATAAATCTGGGGTAGACAGGCATTCATTTCCTTACATCACCCATAAAAGAAGTTTTGTTCCTGATAAAAAATGATACTACAAATAATCACAGTTAATACAGGTCTATGTATACATCCACACTTGTCTCGTTAGATATGTACCCTTAGGACACATATCAACATAATATATCACCGATCATAACTGAAATGCTCATTGCATTACATATGCATGTATTAAAAGAGAGAGAGAGAGAACAAACAGAAAAGAAACAAGCTTAAAATGAAATAAATCAATTACGATAATACATTTGTGCTCCACATAAAACTGAGGACCTTAAGTACACGAGGAAAAGTAAAAACAATTTTTATCAAAAATGAGCATTTCATCTAAATGTGTTTTTTTTTGTTTATGAAGAATTTTTGTTGTTTTCAGAGACATCCATTTCGTGCACTTACTTCAGTTATCTAGAGACAAACAAAAAACTATAGAGATCACAACACAACCAAAATACATGTAGCGATTCAAACTGCTGACGTGTTAGCTTTACATATATATATATTCTCCGATATATTTCTCAGGTTGTAAATGATTACTAGGTAGGCTTGGACATTTGAAATATAGTAATACATACAGTAGAAAAGATTGCTTTTTGTCTCTACAATGACTGTAGTTACACGTACTTAAAAAATTGCATTGAAATAATGTACATGATATGTACACCAATACATCACTTCAAAAAACACAGAAAAATCTCGTGTGTACACATCAGTCACGATTATAATGGTCACAGGGAGGGCATTCAGGTCATTATAATGAAATGCTGTGATCGAACTAAAAATTCATTGTCTTTTGATTATGTGGTCCCTACAAGTAAATAAATCTCCAGCTCTACTTATCAGTAATAAATAAATACAAAAAGCTGAGAATAACTACACTAGTACACAAAAAATATTAGAATCGTGTACCATGAAGCAATGTGTTAAAGAAAAGTTACATTCACCGACAGAAATAAAGGATTGTCTGGGAATGAATGAAGATGAACTCCATCTTCCAAATCCATAATGTTTAATCTTTCAACATGTCTTCCTTCTTTGAATGGTAGGACAATACAAATACCAATTGCTATTCATTATTGTTACCAGACACCTTAAATTGATCGATTCTGATGTAGTTAGATATTGGCACTATGCTCTGAAGACAGAGGTCATGAGAGATGAAAACTCACCAAATAAACAGCCATGTGATTCACATTTTCTTAACCAACATTATACTTCAAGATCACAGATAAGCAAGACTATCAACTATCATTGGCAAGGTGATGCGTACACCTAGTGATTTCAGTTCAGGGTAAATGTTTGTAAAACAGTGGAACCTTTAGGTTTCTGAGAATAAAACTCCATCAGACAGTAATGTTAATTTCTGTATACATTCAATCATAACTAATTGATTTCTGTATAAATTCCATCATAAGTAAAATTGGCCATGGTATACATATCTATGCTTATGGGGCCACAATTTGTGTTTTTTATCATTAATTATAAGTTTAGTTTAATATTTAGCTAGAGCAGAGAGTATTTCATTGAATGCATTATCATAAGTAGAGTTAGCACAAAAGTCATGCAAAATCACATCTTCACTTTTAGTGAACCCACCTTGTTATACAAGTCTAGCAATCACATTATGCCCGAATTAAATCACATTCTAAAGTTAACACTGAGATTTGATTATTCACCAGTCCCACAATAAATTGGGCTGAATGTTTGAATAATTCAAGCAATTGCAGAGCATTGAACTCGCCCTAGGATTCTAGAAATGAGAAAATAATCTCAAACAACACATTTTTGTACAGCACAAACCTGACAAGTTACCATTTGTCTTCAACAACTGTGGTACAAAACTGAACAAAAACATGATTTGTTCACACAAAGACCATTATATGAACTTACAAAGAATAGGATTGGTGAGGAATAATGTAACTAGTTATCATAATCAATTGGAAATGTAAACTAAATGCTGCTGCACATGTCTGAATGTATGGGACCAGAAACTCAATATGTCATTGAATGTGTTCATCCATATAACTAGAGCACTTTCATTGTGATTCTGCCTATAGGTGAAATTATTAAAGATTTCACAGAGACAAAGAGTGATAATGTACCAGGGGAAAAATTGCTACAGAAATTGTCTGAAGTGTTTAAAAAAAAAGAAAAGAAAAACGATATAAATTGTAACAGTCGCACCACTCCAGCTCACAAACATTTAACCCTGGGTGGAATACAGTGATGATAGGTTCCTGTACACTCAGCCTAAACCTCCAAAGATTTGCATAGTGGACAACAATTAAGGGAGGAAACTTTTGGAGTAGTATGTCACTCTTCACAATCTAAATCCTACCCCTTAGTACTAATGAGAGGTGGGGAGATCATTCACAGGCATCTAGATCTACAAATTCAGGACCAGCCATCAAATTCAAGGTCCAAACTGTGAAGGGAATGTTGGACACTGTCAAGACACTTTTCTGGGATTTCACATATATTCAAAAGAGGAAAAATGTCATATCTTTAGACCGTCACCATACACTCACTAATTGTGTGATATCATCACCAGAAATTACTCCAAAACACATTCAACATTAAGTTTAATGCAAGTTAGCAAACCTTACCATATGATGACTTATGATGGAGAGAAGAGTCTGGCTATCCAAAAGGATGGTAAAGTTTGATACTAACAAGCTATTATGACCATTGCGATATCCTAAAAATTGTTCCCATAAAGAATCACAGATACTAATATATTACATTCCCTAGAAATACTTGGCACATAGCTGAGTTGCCAGGACACTACAGAAGTCATGCAGGCCAAACTACCATAAATTCAAGGCTGTGCACCTCTAAACAGACACTATCAATGGACAATACCTTGTTGCCACTGAATCAGAGGTTGTGCACCTCAAGCGAGACACCATCAGTGGACCATACCTTGATGCTACTGAATCAGAGGTTGTGCACCTCAATTGAAACATCAATGGACAATACCTTGATGCCACGGATTCAGAGGTTGTGCACCTCAGTGGAGAACCATCAATGGAAAATATCTTAATGCCACTGATTCAGAGGTTGTGCACCTCAATCGAGACACAATCAATAGATGATATCATATTACCACAGAACTCGAGGTTGCACATGTCAGTGTAGATACATGTACCATATCTAGATAGGTAGCGACCTTGAATATCCTTCCACAGCAGCTACACTTCAAAGCCCTCCAGAGTAATTACACTGAAATGCTTTCCAGAGCAGCTAAACAGAACTATTCAGCTACTAAAACTAAAAATATTCATAGAAAAAAAAAAAAAAAAAAATCAATGACAATATCCTTCAAACACCTCTAAAAACATTAACTCAAGGTCCTTGTTATATTCAGATATAAAACGAAGGTTTATTTGTCAAGAAAATGTAGCTTTAGTCAGTCTCCTTTATCACTCCTATCAATCAAATTAAACAAAATTGAATGTAAAACAATTATTTTATCTTTGAACATGACATAACAGCCTTGTTTTGGCAAGTTACACATGTTGCTAAATAAATTCACACATGCGTCACTTTCACAGTTTACACAAATAGTGTGCATAGCCTTGTTCCAAAAGCAGGCCAATAGTTCATCTCTCTTCTCCTCTCTTGCACACAACCAGACATATTTCCATAACACTAGTTTCGGGCAAAGTTACTCACCAGAAGAAAATAATCTTTACTCATAATCATATTCTATTTTACAAGTATTACGATGTAATTTCCTTTGTGACAATCTGACCTTTTATCTCCTTATTGGGTTGTCTCTCTCTATAAACAAAAAATTATTGGTCCGTATCGTTATAAAAACATGCTGTCAGACACATGTACACACACATACACACAAACGTATAAAATCCTGATTGGTTCGGCAGTGAAAGGGAACAACTCTGTCTGATATGGAACTGAAGCCTGTCAGTTGAGCATATCAACATGTAATGTACATTATAAAGTAAATCTTATTTAAATACATATATTTCCCCTTCACCAATTCCACAGCCAGGTTTTTATACCAGTTCTGTACATGCAACCGAACAAAAAATTAAAATTATAAATCTTACACTATGTACAATAATAAAATGAATAGATTAAAAATTTGTTTATATAATATTCATATCTATGTATAATGATTATCTACACACTACCAGATACAGTACACAGCCTTGCTTTGCTCAGTACTGACTCGCATCACAAGGTCACCTTCCTGGTCATCAGTGTCCAAGTAGTTACAACTCTTCGGGGCCCTTTGTCCCCATTGGTCAGGTCCCACGTCCCCTTGTTTGTTAGCATGATTGTCCAGTGAAAGCAAGTAAAAATGTCGCCCTCCTCTACGGTGTCTATTCGGCCAGGTTTGTGTCCGACACATCAGTTGTTTCCCTCGGACGAGGTAGAAAGGAAATCGTCCGATCGCTTATGAGAATCCAACGCTTTTATCATAGTCATGTCATGTGGTAATTCTGACTTTCGACGCAACAGTGGTTTTTCTTTCGCTTTTTTCTTCTGTAGCTGTAACAATGAAAACACCAATGATGAGATTAATTTTAAACAACAGTTCACCAGTATAAAAGAAACTATCGTAATAGAGCAACTGAAAATCGTCTACTTCGGTGTATATGTATATAGATATATTTTTTCATTGCCGTGATAATGTAAGGCAGACTGAAAAGTAGTAAGATGATCTATACTGCTGGTGATCAACTGGCTGATACAATGATCAGAATTTAGCAACAAAGTAAAAAAGTTTAGATATGAAGTTAATTAAAAACACATGTAAAACAGGTAAACAAAAGTAAAATGCTCTATTTGGATTAATCATGTTAAATAAATGTGAACATTTTGGAGAGAAAACAATATAGATTTCGTGAGATCTGGACAAAATTTCCCAAAAACTGTAATCTGTTGACATTAACTCAGAATTATCTGGAACACATTACCTTAAGCTAGGACTTTCTACTAAGATTTTTTCTTCCCTTTTTTCTCCCCTTGTTTTTTTTTTTTTTTTTTAGAAATAAGGCTAAATCAGATTGAGGATACTAAATCAGCAGGGCCTTGACCATGACAATGAACCACTTGGCAGTTCCCTCTATAATTTCGTGTTTTATATTAAGGTACTGCTAAAAATTGCACACACTAGAGACAAAATCAATATACCACTTACGAAAGTATGCTCAATTTCAATTCAAAATAAATTTAATTTACAGCAGCATTAAAAACAATGGTGATATATTCTGTAACAACATGCACTGAACCTAGTGTTTAAGCATGCAAAGTTCTCAATAACATCACATTATTTATTGTTTTAAAATTTAACAAATCTAAAGTCTTGATATTTATTAAACTGAATAACACATAAAATCAGAAAGGTAAATTATGTCAAGCCAAGCCATTTAGGGTCGAAACATCTGTCTGCCGTATTCTACATTCTCTTTGAAGTCAGAAGACAAAAGCTGGAATGTTGATTATGTTTTGGTGTAATTATTGCAGATGTACAAGTTAAACTGTAATATTACCTGATTTTTACTGGAAATCTACTGTTTTTACAATATGAATCATACAGATTAATCAATATGTATGACAATTTCCAACAGATTCTTACTAACTGGTGTACTTCCACCACAAAGCTTATCATAACCCTTGATCATGACATGTTCAAACTGTGTTTAAAAAAAGAAACTGTGAACTCATAAAGGCACAGAAAAAAAAAACATTTTGTAAAGAGTTAGAAACAATGTGACACAAAAACAAACAGGGGATGGTGAGAGGGAAGGACCCAGTGTGACTACAAACTTTTCCGAAGTCAGAGGTGAGCATGTCCAATCCTTTAGCATCAGCGTGGAACTAAAGGGAGATAAGCGAACAAACAATCTACTAAATGCAAACATTTATTGTAATATATTGTTTCATAAAGACAGAATAAAGTTTTTAAAATAAGTACAGCATAGGCTGCAGATAACATTAATCATGATTACAGAACTTTCAACCAGCTGTCTACATTGAGCCTTACAAGTGACTGGTTTAACACTGATGTACAGCCTGGAGTCATGTACCTAATTCACAAAGACAGTTTTTTTTGTCAACATGTAAATATTTCTGAAAGAGCAAATCTATCCAAGATTGAAACACACAGGAGGTTAAAATCTACGTTCAGTGATTAGCTCTACTGATACATGCAAGCAATTCCGATTGGAAGCAGTGCCCCATCAGCTGAATGAGCATTGAATTAACATACCAATACAATCATCAGTGCTTCCACTGATAGGCCACAATATACCTCTGTTACCTGGCAACTGATCTCCCCCAAGACATCACACTGTATCTAGGATCCCTTTGTACTATTGTAATTCACTATTCTTTAATGAATGCCTCATTGACTTAGAACCTCACTATTACAAATTACACAGATGTAAAAGTGTATAACCTTGTCTAATTTTAAGTTTACATTTCTGAATTCTGATGTGAACATAGATATAACCCTAACTCAACTGAAAATTGAACATTAAAATACCATTGTGGTGTGAATACACACTAGATCTGTGGAGTGTTTGTTCAGATATCTTGTACATCAGCTTTTCATTTCAAAAGTCTGACCTCTCAACCTGTAACCTTGACTGATGACATCAAATCAGGTACAGAACTTGTTGAAATGAACTAAATTTGGTGAGAGGTTCATGCAGCAGACAAACGCCTACACACATGCTTAGAGACATATGCAAGCACACAAATGATTATTATATACCCTTCCTTTACTTAGTTCGAGATAGGGTATTAATGTAAGCAGGGTAATGACATAGTAAGCATTATTGCACAACTGAAATGAAATATAACATCATAAAGTTGTCATGTTAAAACAAAAACCAGACAGATAATTACAAGACACAAGAGTGTCTTCCAGAGCCCCAAATTTAAATGAATATGTTTGAAACAATTATCAGAACAGCATACTGCCCAATCATTAATCAACCTATGAGTAGATTAATTTAAGTAGCAAAGCTTAACAAAGCATTGAATAACTGTTCAGAGCCATCTATACTGGCTTGATAGTGAAGCCTTCAGAGCCTTGTCATGGCCTGAAGTCCACTGGTACATCTTAGTGTATACTCACATACACTGCCTACATTACACTAAAGTCAAACAGGAACACACATTGTTACAAAACGAAACAAGACATGAACTGTAATTGATATCTGACAGTGTAATTAATGTATTGTTATATTGTAGAGTAATTTTCTAAATCTCAGTGACACAAATTTTACCCAGAATACAAAATATGCATGTATTGTATAGTATATACATCCGATTGATGACATGTCACAGGTTTCTGTCAAATCCTACGTACATACCCAACAACTAAGCAACCACTTGGTGTAGAAGTAGCATGACAGAAAGCTGCAATATAACTAAGCCAACAAGACCAGGTAAACCAGGCATAGAATAGAAGAGACACACAAAGGGAAACAATCAATAATATGACATCAACACCAAACAAATCTCTGTGACCAGCAACCACAAATATACAATTAATCATAGTATATTTCATGTAAATTTTGCTATTTCTTGACTTGTGTTACCCAGAGGAACAAGATTGATCATTCAAAAGGTAATGTGTATGCTTTGCACGTTATTAGACTTTGCACTGTTTCTTCAAAATCCTGAACAAGGGCAATGTCTTTGTCTATGTCAAAAGTTTAGTCACCTATCAGTAAGCAGAATTTTGAAGAAATGGATGTGTTCCCTGTTTTAAAAAAGGTGACTGGCAGAGAGAATGTATGCAATCATTTTTAGAAAGGTAACTATTTTACCTTCTGATCTAAAGCCCGTCTTTAAGTAACAAAACAATGATTAAGTTCCAGTTTAATTCATCATGTTATATCATAGAGCTCAATTTACTGGTTAAAATTCCCTTCATTTAATGACATCACTAGTCATTGCAAGAAGTACTGGCATGCATGTACCACAATTGTTGCTATGTAAACATGTGTAGATGACAACACCAATAAATTGAAGTGACCCCTTTCCATACTACACAGATAGTAAAAAAGAAAAAGGATAATGATGACCTCAGAGACAGAATAATGATTGACAACAATCAACCAGACAACATCAAGAACAGAATCACTGGAAGGTTTCACCGAAAAAGATTGCTGTATAAAGACACACGTGTTAGTAACGAAAAAAAAATTTAACTGAAAGCTACTTGTGGCAATCATTCTTTCAATTATGGAAAGGTCTCAAATCATCAATATTCGACTGACAGCAGTCTTTGGTTATAAGGGGAATAGTACAAGCACACCATGATCTATGTTATAGGAAAACCGCTATGTCAACATAAGTAAGATCTCTTACCATGAGCTGCATGTGAAAATGAAACAAAAACAAAGCATACATGAAATTATTTCCAGTATCAAGCATTGATGCAGTCTGCTGAATATGGGACTGCAATATGCCAAGATCATCATAATCCTCTTAAAGTCAGTCTTTCTCAATATAAATAGAGCAATTTTTGAGAGAAAATATTTGAGCTGATAAGTAAAAGCAGGCTAGACTAATGGTCTATGTCACTCCGAAAAAAGAACTTTTCATTTCAGGTAACCAAAAGAAATCATTTTACATTTAAGCTTAATCTTACACAGCACAAGAAAGCTGTTTAAATCTACAAAACTGATATGACATTTACAGGAAGGTTATCAAGAGAGCACAAAGCTATAGCTTAATTTTACTCCAATTTATGCTACAAAGGTTACTAGTTTTAATGAGGTCATTTTAATTTCTTCATTTTTATAACAGATATTTTTCATTATTAGTGACATCTTTATATTTTTTCATACATTTATCTTAATACAAAAAATCTTAACCACTTGACAAAACACGAAATTGATTATAAACTTTTAATCTGCATTTGAAAAAAATAAACTAAAGAGAAATCACTAAAATTCACCTGATGACTGAATGAAACAACATGCATAGAATATTTACCCTTTAAAAAATACAAATCCTTACAAGATGATGAAACATCAAGGAAAAAAAAGAAGGTATTTCAGACCTATAAGTACACAAAAAACAAGGAATGCTACTGGTATGCCCTAACCCAATTTTAGATGCAAGAGGTGAATTGAAAACCTCAGATGTAATACACAAGGAAGAAATCAGAAATGGTTAAGGTACATCATTTCATGAGTGAGACCATTTCATCTTTTGATGGATTTCCTTTGGATAAGCTTTTTGTGAATTGAAGAAAGGATGGTCACATTGGGGTAAAGATTGTGGCTTGAGTAAATACTAGGTTACATTCAACATGGCATGGTAAATACAAGTTCCCAACTGTGTAAATTCAGCATTTAGGAATCTTTCGTACTGCATTCTATACTAGATATTTTAACAATTCTGGGATGAGGTTAAGGTCTTGGTGCACAGTGATATAGACATGTGGTAGTTGGATATTTGTTGGATAGAATCTTATGTCATATATCTGAATGCAGGCAAATTGCTTTCTTTTAAAGAGAAATTTACAATACAATAATAGTTGGCCATTTTATCAAGTACTGTCACGGATACATCAAAATTTCAACAGGCAAACAGGTTAAAATGTGTTAGATTATATAAGTATCAACAAGTTCATACAAACACCAAGTCTCTCCAATGTGATTTAATTGTGGAGATAAATGAAGAACAGGTGATGTTTATATTATAATCAACCACAGAAAAGTGTACCATCTCCAAAATCAAATTAACAAGACCAGGGTTAGATTATTACAAATGCCTATTTGCAGGAATGCTTCAACCTGTGACCATAACATTTCAGACGGAATGATCTTTTCTCCAAATCTGAACTGAGATTTATTCAACAGGATCAGTAATTTGAAAAAAAAAATCAAAGGGAATGATTCAACTTTTGCCTTGATAAATTATATTGTTACTGAACATTCATAAGTTTAAGACATAAATTACACAACAAAAAGCTGCTATATATGTAAAGATTGTGTGAAAAAAAAAATCACAATGGGATTAAAATGTTATAAATCATAATTCAAAAATTTTGTTGCTTTAGGACAACACCAATCTTGGATGTAAGGTTAGTAAAATGCAAATGAATGCTGAGGGTCCCATTACACTGGTCCCGACCACTTAACTGTCAAAAAGTGGACATGCTTGGGGCCTGTACATGTCAATGTTAACTCCATGCACAATGTTTTCAGCTTACCTACCCTTTTGAAAAATACTACTAAAAACTTTCATATTCTGTCAAGAAAGAAATGATAAATATCTTCAGTGTCATAGTAGTAATGTTAATCAAAGGCTAAAGCTAAATGAACCATTGGACTTTTTCCAGTTATATTAAACCATAATCCCATGAATTTTAAGAGACCTTTCTAATGGTCTTGGAGTCTTTAAATAATGTTGGTCTTCAAAGAGTGTTTACATCTGGCATTAAATACCTTTCAGAAGAGAAGTCCAGGAAAAATAATAGCCCTAGATCAAACTATCTAATGAGAACAAGGTCTGTGGAAAATACCTTAAATGTTACTGATCAAAATATTTATTTTCAAAAGGAAAAAGTCCAAGGAGAATGGTATTCATAAACAGAACGAGCCCACAAGAACAACGTCCATTGAGAACGGTATCCATAAAAAGAATGACCTGGTGAGAGCCAAGTTCATTATGATAGGCATCTAAATTCCGGTGAGTACCATTTATAAAGGGTGGGAGAACATCCAAGAATGATAAAGCAATTACCTAACTGAGAATTCAAGGTTTTTAAAAAAAAAAATTTCAATTCTAAAATCTGGAATTGATGGTGGGTTTCACTAAGTAATACACTATAAAATAATCAAAATTTATAGGGGAGAAAAATATATGGGAACGTAATTTAAACTAAATAGGAACACTGAATGATTCACACAGTTCAGAAACATACTGGCTAACAATAAGATGTGATGGGAGAAAAAAATCACAAAAGTCTATAAGCACAATTTCATATCAATGAAAATAAAATATGGAAACTAAGATTTTAAGACAAGAAATATATCATGGATAAAAATACTGACTGAAACATTCTTGAGCCTAAAGGACAAAACAAAAACAAAGAAATCTTAATACAAAACTTCAACCTTTGTCTTTGTCATATTAATACTGAAAATGAATTTGAAATATTTCATTGTAAAGTTGATCTGGATGCATAAATGCAGTGCTGGTTGAAGAAGCTTGCAACGGATTTTACAAGCATATTCAGAAAGGCGAGTGGTATTTCTCTAATGAAATCAAATGCTTATATTCTTTTATGTATAAACTTCCATTTGAAGTTTTTCTGTCATCAATTGCTTTTAACCGTCAGGAAACTGCGTAAAGAATGACATAGAGATATTAATCTGGTTAACGCGTCTATCCTAATACAGAATCTCAAATTGCCATATACCTGAACATTTTGTCAATTCCAATACAGAAAAGGAAGGAAAGATCAGCAAGGAAATACATCCACACTGTTGATTTCACTAGAGAATAAGATGGCACACAAGAGGCTTGATAGACATAAGATTCTCTTTTTAGGAAAAACAGAAATGCTGGATGAACATGTACTGCTGCAGAAGCAACATTCCCTGCCCTTTTAGCACACTTCCCTACATCAGTGGGCTATTTCTGCAGCCAGAGAGAGAGAAAGAGAGACAGGTGTCTTGTAACTAAAATGTATATTACCTCTGTTTTCTTGCCCATTTTTTTAGCATTACTTGCTTGTATCTATAATATGTAATAATTGACAGGATGCAAATTAACATGTTTGTAATTTCTGAGACTGCTTTTTATTTGAGATGTTGTTTTTATAAAACAAAGCAAACAGAAGGAAAATGATGAAGTTAGTTGTAAAGATGTGTAGTAACAAAACAAACATTTAAAAAAAACACACAGCTCCTTGAATATTACATAGCGTTCAATTCCCTAATACACCATCTGTGTCCCTCAACCAACAATTTTATCCTCAAATGCAATGATCAGACCCCTTCTCGCCATCAACCTTTCCATTCCATTGTCCACAACACTAGTAACCTTTTGTCTGCAGGGCCATTAAGTGAGTAAGAAAGTGTCACTAGTTATACCCATAAATCAAGACAGAATGTTATATGATCAGCTGAAGCACCCTCAATATCTAGAAACAAGAAATCCTTCTGATTATCAACTTGACTATCCAGTCCTAGTTCTGTACCATTGACCACCAAACTTAGTGAAACTATGGCAACAGAACCATATTTTTTTCTCTGATATCAAGAAAATTTTTCACACCATCATCTAAATGATGTAAAAGCATTTCAACTACCTCGCCCAATAAAAACATCTATGTTAGGTAAATATGTAAAACCACTCCTTTCATAATCTTTTAAATGGCAACATGCGAGTATATCAAGTGTATATATGGTGTGTAACCTTCACCACTCTACAAACCCTCTATACAAGAATATTCTAGTGTACCATATTTTCCAGGTTATAAACCGCACTGGTATATAAGCTGCAGAGTCTATTTTTAATAATTTTTTTTATTTGATCCACATATTAGCCGCAACGAAATATAAGTCACATCCTTTCTATGATGTGGTAGCCGCTATGTAGACCAAAGTTTGTTGATGTAACAGACAATGGAAGGCAATTTATCAAGATCGTCAGTGAAACATTTAACATAAGTTCACAAATGAATTGTAAACAGTTAACCCTTTATTTTGTTGATGTGTTTCAAAAATGTAAAATAGCAATTATTGAACTTGTTTGGCTTGCGAGCCTCCACAGATTGTCTACGTACAGATATAGGGCCTGTTGGTAGGTAGAGTTCACTTAACGGTATCTCCATTGGCGTTATCACTGTTAAATATTAGCAAAGGCACTTGCATGTTGTCAAAATTCTTAATAGTTATTTCTTGTAAGAAACACAAAGCCACTCTTATCGTAAACAAGCATGGCATTGTTCTAGAATTTGACCTATAAACTGTAACCTATCGGTCCCAGGTTGCAACAGGCTATTATAAACTTCTGGTATGGCTTCTGAAGCAACTAGGAAAATTCAGATGATATTATTGTTATTCATATTAAGAGGTATGATTAATTAAATCCACGAGAATGCTATTTTTATTTCAATGTTAAAATCATCCTGTATACGATTGCAAATGACGATCCTAGACAATCTGTTTCAGTCACACTTCATGGACAGGTAAAAATCTTGGTACTTTCTCTTACTAATGTACTGGTATGCCTGTTTTTTTTTTTTTTTTTCCTGCAAATTTTCTTTTCATCCATATATAAATTGCACTGGCATATAAGCTGCATGCCCAAACGCCAAGGAAAAAAGCTGCGCCTTATAATCCGGAAAATATGGTATATAATTATGGTGCAAAACCTTTCCCCATTCTACAAGCCCATCGATACATGGGTATTCTAGTGTATATATGGCGCGACTCCTTTACCACCCTCAAAATCCCCTATACACAAGTATTCTTGTGTCTATACAAAAACAAAAAAAAAAAACCCTGACTATTAGCCAACATAAAAACCCCTCTAAACAATATAGCTAGTGTAGAGATGGCGTGGCTCCTTCATAACACTGCCATTCCATCTCAACAAGGAGTGCATTTCCTTCAGCCTAGAATCCCCCTCTAAATGAGGAGTATAGCTGATTTTATATGATGGGACTCCTTCATAATCCTTGAAATCTACCAAAACAAGGGGTATAGCTAGTGTGTATAGAAACCCACTTAAATGACTAATGTGGAGTATAGCTGGTGTATATATGCTACATTTAACCACCCTCCGAATCCACCTGAACATGGATTACAGCTAGTGTATAATGTGGCACAACTCCTTCACCACCCTCCATTCCCACCTGAACATGGATTACAGCTAGTGTATAATGTGGCACAACTCCTTCACCACCCTCCATTCCCACCAAAACATGGAGTACAGCTAGTGTAGAATGTGGCACAACTCCTTCACCACCCTCCATTCCCACCAAAACATGGAGTACAGCTAGTGTAGAATGTGGCACAACTCCTTCACCAACCCACCAAAACATGGAGTACAGCTAGTGTAGAATGTGGCACAACTCCTTCACCAACCCACCAAAACATGGAGTACAGCTAGAGTATAATATGACACAACTCCTTCACCAACCTACAAACCCACCTTGACGAAGTATATAGCTAGTGTATATTTGGTGCAGCTCTTTCACCTTCCTACAGTACCATGCATTACCTTACCATTAACTCAACCACCCAGATGCCTCGTCAAATGGCATGGCAACCCATGCCAGCTGAAGTGTATATAGTGGTAAGTACTGTTAAGACTCCTTGTGACACTAACTGCACCACACAACATACCTCGTTGGCAGCCCTTTGTAATTTTTCCATGTTGACGACCACCTCCCCATCCTCCTCCGTCCCTATACTGTTAGGCGTCCCTGGATTTCCCGGCTTCTCACCATTAGTTAAAAAAATTGCATACTCTCTGAACTGTAGAGAAACACAAGTACATTGTGTACACAGGGTCACCAGTGCATTGCCTCCCCCTGACAATCAGGTTAAACAGCAATCCTTCTACTCAGGGTGTACCTCTATACCCATCAGGATTCGTACAGTCACAAATAGCATAGCTTAATTTTCTTTTTTTTTTTTAACCTGAATCAAGGTTGTACAATTCCGTGAGTCTAAGACATCATAGTGGTAAATTTTGTGTCAGGATTTTAGTACTTTTTCAACACTTGTATTGTGAAATAACATATTGGTCAAGCAGATATTCTTAAATCTGTCTATGGTCTACTTCTCTAAACTGAATTTGTACATCTCTGTTACCTACATTTCAAATTCAATCATTTTTCCCCATTCACATTGATGTTTAAAAGTTACTACAAAACAAGAACTAAAGAAATCAAAATGTGACTTTTGAAAACCGTTTTGAAAATAAATGGTATAATAAGCTAATAATAGCTAGTAATACAAGAGGTTGAGTGATACACGGAGTGTAGAAGATGCTGTGTTTACATCAGTGTTATTGAGTGTGTTTGTTTGTTACAGAACATAAAATGTTAAAATCATAAATGTCAGTATCTGCTTTAAACAAAATAAACAGCTTTTAAACATTTTTTTGTCAAACTTGCAACTAAAATTCAAAAACTGTGTTAATCTATGACTTAATGAATGATCAAATTGTAAAATGATGACAGGAGCAAAACTGCAATCTGGATGTATCACATATTCCAAATGGATAAAAAATTATGTTTTAAGTTGGGGGAGAGAAATCCAGACTAAAAACACCATTCAAATTTGAAGGGGTAACATTTCTGTGCATTTCTTCAGCATTGCCTTTACAACCATCCATCATGCAACTTTCAAAATGACAAACTAGATCCATGTTCTAATATCCGTCCACTAGGCTTTTCTTTGGTCAGTGTTTCAATTTTCACAAAAAAAAAAAAAAACAAAAAAAAAACAAAATAAAACACCATCCACATAGACGCCTGGTCGCTACAGCTATAAAGTGTTCTCATAAAGGTATAGGTTTGTTGCATTCAAAAAATTATTTTAAACTCAAGAATAAAGGACTGAATTTCTGAAGAAAAGCTGTAGTTGCTGGACTAGAACAAGGCTAAATCATATTTTCAAATCACCACATCATTAGACATATGTAGAAGACATAATGTTACATGCACATTAAATCAATTATGACAGTATGATATACGCCTAACCTTTATAACTATAAATAATCTCTTTGTTTTTATAATTGATCCCAGAGGGATCTTAGTGCCCACCATTGTATGATTTTATTGCTTCTGTCTGCAGTTGGATCTTTTCTTTCCCCTCCAATATATCTAGTATTGGCAAGTGACTTAATGATATGTAACAAGGTAAACATCAATAACCATCTAGAGCATAACTTAAAGGACCAAGGAGAACACATATTTGTATCAATTTCCCCTATTTAGGCCCACCTCTCCTTCCAAAGGATGTTAAATACATTATTGGTACAAAACTATTTTGTCTTAAATCAGCATGTTTCAAATCAAATCTGGACAAAATCAAATCATTTCAACACTGGAAGTATTTTAAAGAATTTGCTCAATTTCCACTACTGGGCCCCCACCCCTCCCTCCCCAGGGGGCTGAAACCCAGTTCATACAAAATTGATCCTCTTCATCCAACCAAGTCTCGGACCACATTGGGACAGAATAGAGGCATTCCTACATAAGAATGATTCTAAAGAATTTTCTCTAATTCCGCTTTCCGGCCCCACCCCTTCCACTCAAAAGGACAGAGATCCACTGTTTATTTGAAATTGAGTCACTGAACTCGAGTATACTTCAGCCAAAACTCAGACAACATCAAGGTATTTCTACAGAAGAAGAAGAAGAGTTTTAAAGAATTTGCCATATTGAGCCCACCTTCAGCTCAAGAAACTTAGACCGAACCGTTTAAATAAAATTGATTCCTCTTCACCCAAGAATGCTTTGGACCAAATTTGAGCAAATCCCAATCATTCCAATAGAAAAAGGAACATTTTAAATAAAGAGAAACTACATATTAAATCTGAGAAATATCCAACCAGTGTACCCTAGAAATAGTTATAACAAACTTTCCTTATCAAAATCAAAGATGGTTACCTTTTAACTACTTTGTTTTTCTGATTTGTTTTTAAAAGTGAAGGACATCACTAAGGACCAGTAGCAACCTACATATGCAATATGAGAAAGATCCGTATCTTTCAATGTCAAAATGCAAGATGGCCACCAGCTCATCATTATGTTTATCTGACCAACCTCACAGGCACTACCAGGGACCAAAGGAAACCAACACAAGAAATCAAAGCAAGATCCATGACATACTTCTTGAGAAATAGCCATAACAAGAATAGTTTAAGGAGGAACAACAGATGGACAGGCAATTTGAACAGGTCACCACATGATAGTGGTTGGTTAATTATCCTAGTGGTTACCATGGAGACTTTTGACATACTTTTAATATACCAACATCATGGAGAAAATGGCTAAAAGTAATTAATGAACACATTTTCTACCTTTAGAACAGGCCCAGTTCAAATGTAGCAAATCTAAGATCACGCATGTAACTAGCAAAAGCTTTATACTAACAGGATTCTTTAGAGATTGATTAGACAACCTGAACATTTATCTATTCACATCAACTAAAATCAGCAGGCAATAGAAAATGGTGATTAAAATAGCTCAACAAATCCTGCTGTCCTAGACAGACACTGTCATACGTACTTGTGGATTTCCTAATGCTAGGTTGTGTACTTTCGTCCACGCATCATCTCGGTGCTTATTCTTTTCCTTTTCTCTGTTAAAAAAGAAATGGAATATTTAATCTCTATATAAATTGGAAACCAAATATGAATGAAATTTAAATTTTAAAACACACTCCATTTTTTTTTTTTTTAAAGTTTGACTATTGTAGTACACTTTCACCAGAACAAATTTGTATAATTAAAATTGTTATTTTACTTTTTGATGTGTCTTGACATACTACTTACACTTGATCCTCCTACTTGTGAAATCTAGTTAGTGATTACATACATATTAAAACAGATTGTTTCTGCGACAAACTAATAATACACCAGTCTCTTACTCGTATAAGCTAGTGGTATATATTACGTATATTCCCAACACAAACTCCAATTATACACGAGTTTCATAAGTGTGTAAGCTTACTTTTGTCGCTCTGCTTTGTACTGTTGTGTACAATCATCAAACAGTTTCTGGTTCATTTCCATGAACAACTTCAGAGCATTGTATATAAGCCCATGTATCGTCCTGCAAAATAACACACAAACATGCATCTTCACATGGCAATGTTACAGTTTAGGACAAAAATCAATACCCAGTAATCCATTATACATGATCAACAGTTTCCCTACCCTATATATAAACTGAAATCCTTCAATTTTCACAATTAAGAATAGATCTCAAATATCATACACAGCTTAACTACATCAATGAATATTAAGGATCAATGGCATGTTAAGCAGGTCAGCAGTTTGATGAATGTTTCACTCTGTTAGATGAGCTGTGAGATCAGACAAGTTAATACTGAAAACAGTTGGTTAACCATGGCCATTGCACACTATTTATCTCAAACCATAACCATGCTTCAAAATCTTCATGTTGGTTTTCCTATAAACACAAATATCTCTATCTAACCACCAGTAGATTGGGTGATGTCATATAACAGGTGAAAGACACAGTATGTTTAAAGGATATACATTCCTTTTTATACCAACAACATAAAGAGATAAAAAAATGTCCATGCTCCAGACAAAGCTGTATATCACAAAAGAAGACCTCAACATGCAAAATTATAAACTTACAAGTCCTTCTATTGACCATATTGACCATTTACAATCAAATTTATGAAGTTTAGAGAAGAATATTCATGCAAGATAGAAGAAAAAAATCACAACCAAATACAAAAAATATCATTAACTTATAGAATGGAATATTCCATCTTTTAACCACAATACACTACATCAAAACATATGCTGGTATTTACAACTCAACTTTTATGTCTAACAAAGGAAAATCAAAATTTATGGAACCCCAAGTACACACAACTGTTCCCTCTCTATTTCTACGGCAGAGAAAGCAAACCTTCATGAAATATCAGCTGGTTAGACAACTAGAAGTTTAAAAAGATGTAGAAATCAACCTGCAGGTTTGAAATATTAATGCGATCACTAACTGTAAAAGACCTAACGAAAGAACACTTTCTAAATATTTGTGTTTCTGAAATTTTTATAAAGTTAATATTTTCTCATATTTCACAGGCAAAATGTAATAAAGAGTAATGCTTCACTGTAGGTTCATAATACATGCATTAATCTTCTGAGTGTTTCTACTTGTTATGAAAATCTTCATATTATAGCAAATTACATTGTGTTAGTAACAACCGAATGGACTAACAATACAAATTGAAATTTGAGGATATTTGTGTTTGAAGATATGTAAATTGCTCAGAACACTGAAATATTTCACACATGAAATGTTTTACACACCATATGTGATTAAGGGTTTTTTAAAAGTATTATATTTCAATTGCATAGCATACCTTTTGGAAGGTTCGGTCCAGGTTATAAGTGGATTTCTAAGTTGTTCGGTTTTGCAATAAATTTTTACATTCCTGAATGAAAGACATCTTTCTTTAAACACTAAGTACATCAAATTAGAAAGAATTTGAAAATGTTAATACAGAGGACATATTCCTTAAGCTTTGAGTTTTAAATCCATTAATGTTGTGAATATCTGACTGGCAGTGTGGTGAAGGGGAACATTACACAGTGGGACCCAGCGACTAGTGACTGACAGATGTGCCGTCCCGTGGCCTTACTTGTTCCAGTGCTCCTTGCTCCTATACAAAGCTGGGAACATGATAGGCAGGATGGTAGAGGCATTGTCAGTGATCAAACTCAAGATGTACTCATTATTCCAAAAGTACAGAGCTCTCTCTGCCACCTGTAGATCAAACCAACAACAAAGGGCACATAACTTGTCAGAACAATATTTCAGTCATTAAAACAGTAAATGAAGACAACAACACAAATTACACATATTATGATGAAAAGCCAAAAAACTGAAAAGTCGCTAGGTATAAAAGAAGGTAAGAAATTAAGAACATAAAGCAAGCCACAGTATTATTGTAAGAAATGATCAACACAACCATTCACACTGATCAGGAAGACACTACAAACATCATAATTCAGTTTAGGAGATGTTATAATATATTTTACCTCCCTTTCTACAACCAAAAACTTATGTCATTTGATTTAAAAATCAAAAGTAAGACAGAACTCTACTTAAAACATCTCCCTGATCACATTTATGGAATGTAGTGTATTCATGCTCAGGATCACAAAACCGTTATCACGCAAAATCAAAAAGCCAGAAGACATCTGCTATTGACACTTCCAATAAAAATCAAAAATCAAATTGTTAAAAAAACAGCCATGGCATGGAGCCCTGGTTTGGATAGAATTGCCGGACACAGGCTGTCGCTCAGGTGTCGGCTTACTTGTTCCAGTGCTGCTTGGTGCGATAAAGGGCAGGAAACATGAGGGGTAGAATGACGCAAACATTATCGCAGATCATACTGAGGATATACTCGTTGTTCCAGTAGTACAAGGCTCGTTCTGCTACCTGTAAACAAATCTCTGTGGTTAGAGTGCAAACACAAATCAAACACTGTTTCCTTGGTACGAAAAAGATGGTGTCTTCTCTCATATAACCTACAAGGTATTCAAATCATTAATACAAAGCAATCCAACATAACGAGATTTCAAATAGACAAATATCATTATGCAAATCTGAAGATAACATATGACAAAACAAAGCTACACAATGAAGAGTAGGAGAAAGGATAAGGTCACACTCCAAATACAATAAGGCACTCTCTCTTGCACAATAATATTGAAATAATCCAATATAATATCAGAAGGAATCCTGAAACTAGAATCATCATTTTGGTGTACCATCATTAAAACTAATAAGTTAAGCAATTCCTTAGAGGATGAAGTTGAACATTATCCCGATACCAGGATCCAGATATCATAGTGATACCAGTTTTATTCCATAAATGATGTCAATTGTACTGAGTGTACATAAAGCCTCAACTGTTTAAACCTGTTATACAAGTTTTCATCATCAACCCCTTTTAACACACAGCAGTGTATAATACGCACCTGAAAGTGGGGACTGGACACACATTTGGCTAGCTGTTTGAAAAGTGGGTTCATCACCTTGGTGAACTCAGCGGGTTCTATCACATCTAAAATCTCTTCCAATTCATTCAAAAACATCACCTGAAACAAGTAATTACCAACTTCAGTAAATATTGCATTAAACTAAGAACAGAGAAAGATTTGAAACAGAAATCAGTACAGAGTTCATAACCTCTTAGAAATGTAAAGATCTGCGTAAGTAATGTAAAATTCAATTCAGGTAACTGATATATGATTTGAAAGCGTACCTCTTTTGGACTATGGACCTTCGGCCAGAATTTCAATAATCCCATTATAACCTGTAATAAAACAAAGAGTCAGAATAAACTAAAAGAAATATCATCAATGAGAATTTGGGAAACATCTGATAACCTACAATCTATAATGTTTACAAAACACAAAATATCATTTTTTTACTTTCACTTTTAAAGGGCATAATGTCATATTTCACTTCACTCTGGACATTGTGATGAGTTTAAATAGTCCAATTCCTCAATTCAATCAAGAGAGGCACGAAGATATCAACATTGTTTCGTAATTTGACACACTTGGCATCGTGTTATTTCATACAGAAGATATGACAGTAATGTTTAATAGCAATTTCAATTCAGTTTCATACACAAGCACCAAAGTGTTTGTCCAATTGTTTAAAAATGTTTCATACACTCATGGGAAACTAAGATGCCACTACAGTCTGTTTCATATATCGTTACTATTATGTACCCGACAACCTAGTCTGAAAATTTTGTGAAAATTTCACACTCCCCTAGAAATTCATTAGAATAAAAATGGTATGCCAAAATATACTTATTCACAGTATAAAGACAGGATTAAAAGATATTGGTACAAAATTCTGGGAGATCTACTTACAGGTTCTGTGAGGCTGGGGTCCTTTTCAAGGAACTGTACCACACAGTAGGCCAGCTGTGGGTGGTACACGCTCAAAGACTTCACCTTGTGGAGGGGTAACAAAACCTTCAGAAGAAACACTTTGTGCTCCTCCTTCAGTGGTAACGCAAAACCATTTATAATACTGAAATATACATAAGAAAACACTTAATCAGTTTACTGAGACAAAGCCTGAAACTGTTCATCATAGATACTCATATACACTATGTAAAAGTAAAAGGTGTTTGTTATAAATAGTTATTGAGTACAGAATAAGGTCTCTTGCACATTGCTTTAAACCAGTTTACCAGTATTAAAGTCAAAAGGTGACAAAGCTGTTGATCACACTGTTGAAGTGTAGATTATTGGCCATATATATAAAGTTGTTAAAATTGTTGATATACTTGAATATTCTAGAGTTCATTAAATATTGGCCTTCTATATATATATATAGCTGTTAAAATTGTTGCTGATGTCGAATATTCTCGAGTTTAGTGTTTAGGTTTAGTCAATATTGGCCATCTATATATATACATAGCTGTTAAAATTGTTGCTGATGTTGAATATTCTAAAATGCTGAACTTTTGTCATTATTTCTTTTATACCTTACCTTCCCAATATTTCTAGTAATTCTGCTATACCATTATGATGTTCTGTTTCATAAATAAAACTGAAAAAAAAATGTGAAAAAACTCATGTTAATAAATTTTCAATTTATATACACACACTTTCATAAAAGTATTAACACTAGTATTACAAGTTTCAATAACTTCTACACTCAAAAATTGTTTTTTGTTTGTGTGATTTTCATCAAGCTTAAAGACAAATATTTCACAATATGGATTGTCAATTTTACTTTTATGAGCGAGGAAAGGGGAAAACATTTAGCTTTGACACATAAACGCACAAAATATATGGACAGTAAAAAGTATAACTAGCTCTGTTATGAACCACATTGTACACATGCTGAACAATTAGAAATTATCAGAATTTGAAATGAAGACAAGAGTATAAAAATCTGGGATAAATTACATTTCTTCGACACAATCAAATAAACAAATATTTTCCATTAAGCAACATTTGTTATAGTTGTAAAATGACCAACTGAGTTATGGCCATATGAGCTGCAGTAGAACTAGTTTCCCTAGCCAGTAAACATGTTATCTAATCATGTAGGTGTAAATCCGACATGCTACCCAACAGGTGTTGAATAAGGTTCTACCAATCCTTATGTTATGATGCTGTAGAAAATCAATAATGGCCAGTTAACAGCTACAATCTGAACCATGAATACAATACACATCAGTGGTATATATACATATATACACTTTTAGTATACTCTCCGTACTAATCCAGATGGCCACAGCAGATGATTAACAGCTGACCATCAACAACTTATCAACACAGAAACAACACAGAGATGGAGACATTAATAACCCAAACACTAACAGGCTACACCTACAGTACTTTAATAGAAGCATAAAGATTCTGGCTGTTTTAGTACTTTCTTCATTCTGTAACCTATGTAAAATCTGTATATTGAATTATGATAGATGTATTTATCAGTAAATAAAAAATTTAGTCAATACAGTATTACTCCACTTGAAAATGTTCTCCATGTTCTTACCTATAAAATATATTGTTGATTTGTTTCCTGATGTATGCCCGAAGTCCCAAAAATTTGCCATATATTCTGTGTAATATTGTTTTCAAGAAATCTCTTTCCCTAGGATCTTCACTGTCAAATAATTCTAATTGCTGAAAATTCAAAATGATAATGCTTTTAATGTGAAATATACATTACTGTAAACTCACAAAGAGGAAATACCTCCACCAAAACAAGGGCTATAACACAGACCAAGTAAACTTATTAAAGCTTTTCTGTCAAATGCTTATTTCAATCATATGCAATTTTATTCTGATAAGTGATATGAAACCTGTATGACTGAAAAATATATATTTTTCATTATCAATTTTTCTAGCTTAATTTTCATAAATGTGCACAAATATCCTCTTATCCCATTGTACTTACTTGTAATACAAATTTCTGGTCTATATAACGCTTGGCTGTATTGGGCTGAAAGTCCGGCGACTCCAAAAATCGTAGAAAAAATTCATAAACCAACTGAAAGGAGAAAGAATCGTATTCAATTAAGTTACAATGTTGAACATATTTTGAAGGTACCAATACTGTTATAATCTTTTCAAGGTATAAATAAAAGTAATGTTTCATCATCTATTTGATTGACGGTAAGAGAAGTAAAAGAAAATGATACACTATATTTCTCTAGACGACATAAATCTCATGATGTAGTTCTTTGCTGTGTAACTCTAGGATTTTTTAGGGGATATATCTTCTAATGGAATACTTAGTTCTCTCTATGCCCTTGCTACATGGGCATGGGATGATAATCTAATCAGTACCCATTTTTACCTGTAGGTGTGGCCATGATGCCTCTAGCGTTGGCTCATCTTCCTCGGGGTCAAACTCAGCCCCGTTGGGATTCGATGAAGGGGGTAACGTTCTGAAGAAATTGACTGAAAACTGCAAAAGAGACAATGCATGTAAATAATTCTTTCAGGCTGTATGGTCTCCTTCAATGAAATATGTATATTCAATCATATGCATTCTTAAAACACACAGGTCAGATTCACACCCAGCGTAAGCATAACCTTGTTCTGATCAGTAAATTAAAACTTCATTAAAGGGGCAAAATCCAAGAAAAATACCAAAATATTGCAAACAACTTTATTACTGATCACATGTATCTTGTTCATTGAAATTGCTTCACAGGGAAAGGAATAGTTCTCCTCACTTCCCTCTCCAAATAGATGAATAGATGGACACTGTAAATCAAGTATACTCTGCCAAATTATGCTGCAGGAGCACAAGATAAGCTATTGAAACTGCATCAAATGCATATCAACTCATTGGAAGCCATAATGTGTCACATCTACTTAAATATTGAAAGCTCTATCCTGATTGATAAATGATCTCTCTGCAAAATACCAAATTTTCAACTAAAACAAAAAAGTGGGGCAACGTACCAGGAGGCCTACTGTAATATGTAACACCGTGGAATATAATAATATTGTTACTTTAAGATGTCATGACACCAATTTGTGGATAATGTCTACAAATTTGCAAAGTTACAAATTTTCAAAATATATGTATGAGTTGTTGGTTACAGACAGATGCTTACCATTACTATAGCCTCTGGGTAGATGGCCTCTGTGATGACACCCCTGTTCTGGGTGACAAATTCAACCATCTCATTTAGGGCTGCCCTCTTCACTTCCTTCCATTTGAGGTCACTCAGAGGATCCTGTACAAAGTCAAACAGCACACAACACTGTCGGATCTTCTGTATAAACAGGTCTTCCCGCTCTGCTGGCGTTGCATCTGCAATGAACAGTAAAAATATGGGTTATTCTTTCTTCCTAACATTCTTTCACAATATATTGACTATAAATTGTACTTGCTCACACAGACAAGCTTAAATCCTCTGATTTGACCCTAACCCTGAGGAACAAACCAACCAAAAGGTAAATGATACAATGTTGTGAATATGAACTTAAATAGGCATTAAAGTGACAATATGTGACATTTGACCTTTTATTATTACAAGAACCTAATCAGGTGTAATATACAGGTGTATATGGTTCATGCCCAATTGTAATCACATAACACTGTCCATTTGTATCTAATTACTTCCTACAGGCTTTGCAATGATAATTTAACAAAATCTACTTCTCATGTCAATTGTATTTGAGGAAATGAAGAAACCTGTTAGATGAATAGTCTACCTGCAGAAAGTTATGCCTTAGTGTTATGTTATGCCTTAGTGTAATGCAAGTCTAGTGTTGTGCAGCACAGGTATTATTTATTATTCATATGTATCCTTTATATTATTGTAAAAGTAGGTCACCTCCCTCACCTGTCACAGAGACAACTAATCTAGGAAGAAGCTGTCAACATTTTGTTTCCTATTTAAAATGCTTCTAATATCTGACATGTTGCTAGATAATATTGATAACATTGAAATCTAGCCCCGAACTAGCCTTGTCTTTATGTTTGATATAGAACACTCATATGACATAGGTTTGCATAGCAGCTACATACTGTTAAATGTTGTGTGAGAATCATATGCTTTGGGTTCACTAAAATCCAAGATAACTTTGACAACAGGCCTAAATAACAAAGTAATCACCGAAATGCCAAAACTTAAACACTGGCCTTTTCATAGATCAGATATGAACAAATGTATAGTATGTTTTACGAAAACAAGAAATTCAACAATACAAAAACAAAACATGGATTAAATTTACCGACTGAAGTATACACAAAGATAGTGTCTATATATAGCTGCTTTTAGCCTCCACTAACAAATACCCAAAAGCATTAGGAATATTTAAATACCACTAATCTAGTTTTCCTTGTAGCGTCAACAGGTGTTTGTAATTGCCTAGGCAGGCTTCTCATCTCAATAAAAAACTGACCACATGTGACCATAATGGCATTGGTCTGAAGGATCTTTTGATATGTACAAACCAAAGTAACTCTGGTCTACATGAAAAGACTGAAATGATACTGACCTCAAGACCCTGTAACATGTACAATGACTCAGGTCCTGAAGCCCTGTGGTATATACAGACAACAGTTACTCTGGTCTTAAACTACTGTGTTTATGTACGGACCAAGATGACCCTGGTTAGTTAAAGACTAATGTAACCTTGGTCTGAAAGTCCCATGGTTATTGGTTATGTACAGATCATAATGACCCGGTCTGAAAGTCCTGTGGAATGTTCAGACAACAGCAACTCTGGTCTGGCAACCCTGTTAAATGTACATATTGTACAGACCACAATGACCCTGGTTTGATGTAGATATATTTATATCTAAACCTTAATATCAACGAAACAGATCTAAAGGCTGGCCCAGTAATGATGTACATAAGCCTAAATGACATGCAATTGAAAGCCCTGATATATATATATATATATATAATATATATATATATAGACCTGTCCCATAACAGCAGTTATTGATCATATATATTAAAGGCCTTTCAATACACATTAGTTCTCCAAGACTATATTAATGATTTTAATTTCAAACACAAAAAATCAATATTGTCATTTATACAGACTATATAATGTTACACAAACAAACCTAAACAGCAGACATATGATCTGCTTCATACTTGATTCCTCAACCTGATACAGAATCCAAGCAGAAACACAACTCAAAAAAACCATTACCAACTTCATTTGAATTCCAAGTATTATTCGATTTGCATATTTCTTCCAGTATAACACAACTACATATAAACAAAATTTCCAATTCAAGTCATATCCATCAAAAGATGGAAGTTCACCATCAGCAAAATATTCAGACAAAATAAACCTAAGAGATCAAAGACGTTACAAGACTGTCATAGTCATAGGGGATATTTTCTGTATACAAAAATGCAGGGGAGGACATCAACTGTATATAACAACTGCTTTCTTTCTCGCCGGTAGCAATAATACTTCTAACAATATACACTAACCGACTCTGTAGTAAACCACACCTACAGCTGCCCGACATGCTAATACTCAACATGCATAGTTAATTTATATTTATAGTTTCAGGTCGTGCTTTGAACATTATCCAATTTTAGGTGAGGTCTTTACATCACAATGGTAAGGACAACACCCTGATCACATATATAATTTAGATTGTGATTTAAGTTAATCTAATGAGTATTAATATTAAGAATGTGAGGGTTGATCAGAAATTCATTAATGATTACATTCTTTTCCTTAAATAGGCAAACATCTGGTCACTGCCCAGTATGCACTGAAAAGCCACCAATTGCAAAAGGTTTGAGGATCTCATTAGTACTTCATTGATCCTGTAAGCTTTACACCTTGTAGAGAGAAACTAAATAAAGAAAAGTAGAGATATAAAATGGTCATAACAAATGTTGGCAGGTCCAATAAAATCAATAGGACGTAAAAATTTAAAGGGATACAACACGCCTATATATACCCACAAGGGACATGAGAAACACATTGTGAGCAGGTCTCATACAATATCAGAATTCAAACTATGAATAGTATCTACTTGTAGCAAAGGATTCAACATGTGTTACATATACAGATCAGCAAATCAATCGAACAATATCGGTTAAGATAGCCACTATACAAAACAGCCTCTTCTTTTTATAGACACTGAACTATGGGGTCTTCATGGCTTTAATCCAGAGGTGCATGCAAGGAGACCTGACCTACTACATACCTATATACAAGGTATAATCAATACTTTCAGATTTATCCCTGTTAGTCATGATTGATGTCAATACCAAATCATAAACCAATTACATTCAAGTCCCACTCTTAAGTATGCTGAAGGCCACATAGACATATATATATACCTTGACTAGCACAACAGTATCCTTAGTGTGTGCTGGTGGAGTTGGGCCCTGGCGGTTGGAATTTTATCACCAGGTTTGAGATTACTTTTGGGTTTATGGCAGGGGGGAAACATTTGATGTTACATAAGCATGTAATCAGTACTACCAGGGAAAGCAGAATAAACACCAACCAAACACGCCCAATAAATAGTATTAGTATTTATATATCTGTAGACAGGGCCGCTATGCCCACATCCACTCATCTGTAACCTGTCTGGGCACTAACAAACACACTCAGTATTGTTAAAATTTTATACACAGTGGCCCTTATATATCTCATCAGCTTGTAACCTTGAGAAATTACAGGATCATTAGTGACCTATATAATATCTCGCTGTCTAATTAATACAGATGGTATAAACTTAACACTGGACTTGTCAGATACAAACGTACACCTGTATATACATTTTAACCCTTTTTTTTTATGTAAAATTACAATTTCCAACTTGATGTTTACGTAATTGAACCCTTTCCAGCATCAGAATATAGGTACGTAATTAACTAACAAACCAAACTCATCAACTCCTACACTTTGTTTTGACAGTTAAAACAGCTTTAAACCATTACAAACTTAAGTTCACTCATACCTAAATCAAGATAGTAGTATTTTTGGTCCCGTACAATTTCTAAGAAATTCAAAATTCAAATCAAACTCAGACATGATGTTTTCATACTGTAATGTACATGTCCACCATTGTTACCCTGAACGTCACTCGGAGCCAGCAGTGTCCACTTGCTATTCAGACCAGATCTAGTCATACCTCTGTCAACAAACTATTAACCAGGGTTTAGCTGTTAATAAGCAGATATTAGTTTGTCAGGATGAGTCATAGAAACACCTGCACAAGATACATCAGCTGTCCCTAAATATATAATTAGATTCCTTGGTACCATCACCTGATAAAATATCAACTGATTTCTAACCTTTACCCTCCCCTCCTATCATACACTGCCTTTCCACTGGAGTGTATGTTACTTGCATTAGAATCTGATGCAGCATCCCCAGACAAAAAATCCATACCATGTCAGATTTTTTCGTGTATGAAAAACAATTTGTGTAGATCTAAGAACACAGTCAAGTAAAAGATATTTGCATGGAGATTTCATGCTTTCATAGAAAGTTTTTCAAACTTAATATTGTCACTGTATGGTCCATTTTACAAACTGCTTAATAATAAGGGGAAAGTCTCTTCAATTTACAGTAAGTTTTGAAAGAGTTAAAATCTATATTTTGGTCATTCAGGCTACTTATGCATAGCTAGCAAGAAATTAATTCAATCCTTACAAATAACAACCTCTTTTCAATTATTCCTTACTGCAAGTGATACATCACATCTGCAACTCTAACTTGAGCACAAACACTGTGATGCCTTATATATAAATATAACAAGACTAGAAATATTTTTTCTTCTTAGCAACTAAATTAGCATTATAGGTTGTATACGGTTTGTCAAGTTCTTTTTAAATGAAATTACACTTTCAACATTTTAGTTGCAGTGGTAAATATTTTGGATGAATTTGCAGACATACACTGCTTGCCAAGTATATCACTAAAACTAGGTTATTAGATCTTTCATCCGCAGACAGAGTTTAATGTTTAAAGTGGCTTATTTAAAGAAGAAGGAACAATTTGAACCAATTTTTTATCACTTGCTGGAATTAATCACAGTGATTAAAGGTTACATGATAACAAGTGATAGCTTTTCCTATTTCACCTACATTCCTCGTGAGTATCCATACTTGTATTCTGTGACAACAGCTATTTATCTCAAACCAGATGCCAAAGTAATAGCTAAACTAAATGTTTATAAAAGTATCTTCAACATTTTGAGATAAAGCTGATTATCCTAACTTTATCTCAATTCACATCTCCCGGTCACCCAAGCTTTTATAATTTCCAAAATGTGAAAGAAAAAACAAGATCTTTAATTGAAGGAAAACCTAACATATATGTTCTCTTTTACATTTATTTATCTTGGACATGTGCTTGAGGTACAGTTGTAAGCAAACTTTTATCTTACACATTAGTTGTAAACACGCTTCTTCATCCATACCCATTACTCTTGATAAACGTTTACTCCTGATAAAAGCCTACATCTGACAAATGACGTCAGTCTTCAGATTCCCTAGGCCTTTTTTCAGTACTTCACATTACATATAGCTTCTAGTACTGTGCATGCACAAGGTTTAATCATAACACCATTCTCCACAAAATATATACAACTATCTTTGTTTCTGAATGATAGGCTAGTTTGAATGAATGGTAAGGCAAACTAACAGAGGAGTAATGCCCATCTAGTGTTATGAAACAATTTTGACATAAAATCTCTTAAAATAAGACACCAGACATGCCATGAAGAAATTCATAAATATGTCACAAAGATATCAATTGTTCCTTAGTAATCTTATAATAACTTCTCTTACAAAAATGACAAGAAATTCTTTATTCAATATTGCCAGTTTTACTGCCTTTTGAATCTTTCCTTCTATAAGATACATCAATTTCTCTATGAACAATTGCTTGCCAGAGAAACATGCAGTAACAAAAAGCTTCCAAGATACCCCTTCAGTTGTAAATGATGCTAACAAAATTTCAGTCATCTTTGTGGTCCCATAATACATAACACAGCATGTTTTTACCAAATGTTAAATGTAATAAATTACTCTAGAAAAGTGCAATCTATAGAAGAAGTTTTCATCTATAATATGCTACATTATTGTAAAGGAAAAAAGAAACCAACAGATCAAATCAACCAATACACCAGAGCACTGTTTTCTTCTCCATATCCTGGACACAACAGCAACATTGACATCAATCACTTTAGTCACGCCAAGCTTTAGTCATAGAGGATTTCCAGAAATGAAATGAGAATTCTTTTAAAGCTGATGCTACATGTAATCACCATGTTGAGATCAATTAAACACATGAAATGACATCATACCATGTTCACAAAGCCATGATTAATTCATACAGACAGAGCATTTCAGATATTGAACCAGTTATACTCTGTAAGTAACATGATACAACATCCTTAAAACACAACTTGTTCTAGAGCTGTTAATACTGTTAGTGAATGTGCATGTTACATCTCTATAGCTGAAGGTGTCAAGACTGTCACATCTCTAAATATGTGTGCCTGTCATATCTCTTTAATGAAGGTTTGAGCATGTCAGATCTCTATCAATGAAGATGTTAGCCTCCTACATCTGTGAGCGAATAGGTATGCTTGTCACACCTCTAGAACTGAATGTGTGTACCTGTCACATCTCTTATAACTGAATGAGTGAGGCTGTTACATCTCTATAGCTGAATGAGTGTACCTGTCATGTCTCTATAACTGAATGAGTGTACCTGTCATGTCTCTATAACTGAATGAGTGTACCTTGTTCATCTCTATAACTGAATGTGCGAGGCTGTTACATCTCTATAACTGAATGTGCGAGGCTGTTACATCTCTATAACTGAATGTGTGTACCTGTCATGTCTCTATAACTGAATGAGTGTACCTGTCATGTCTCTATAACTGAATGAGTGTACCTTGTTCATCTCTATAACTGAATGTGCGAGGCTGTTACATCTCTATAACTGAATGTGTGTACCTGTCATGTCTCTATCTGAAGGTGTGAGCCTTTTATATCTCCATCAATGAAGATGTCAGCCTCCTCTGAGTGGATGTGTGCTGGTCACATTTCATTAAATAGGTGTCAGACTGTCACATCTTATTTTCTTCACATCTCTAAATAAATATGCTAATGTGTATCTGTCACATCTCTGTTACTGAAGGCGTAAGCCTGTCACATCACAAAATGTGTGCAGTGATCAATGTACATGAGCATCCTGCTTCTGGTAGGCAAGTAAATAAAAAAGGATGCACCTTTCTCTATTATGTGAATCCTTAGAAAACATCAACATTTCAGAAGATGGCTTTGTTTACAAGATGTTTCTTAATGGAAGTGAAACGAATAAATCTTAATTTAGAAAACGCTCAATTTTTGTGTTATTTGTTCAGAAAATGTACATTGTGCTACACTGAAAGTGGAAGCCACCTATTTAATTTATAGTGATTTCCAAATGTTGGTAAGAAGTCAATCACACAAAGATTCTGTTTTGCATTTGGCTATAGACCTTAATCTTCCTATGAAAATACCCAGTCTTGACAGAGGACGGAAAAGTTTATTATCTATGATAGGACCTGATGATCTTGAGAGAGAAAAGGGGACAGATTTTTCGCAACTGGGAAGCAAATATGAACGAGTCTGAAAACATGTGAACAACAAGGCTCTTCAAAGACAGATGGCTGTTGTTTATTTTCGTGTTGAAGTGCGACAGTGAGAAAAAAATTATGATTGTAACATTTGCATTGAAAACAGGAAATGAAACTGTTTGACCCAAAATTTTAAAATCAGAAAATTTCAGAAATCTACTCTTGATCATCATATTTCACTTCATCACAAAATGTGTATTTATGCCCCGAGAAAAGATGAGACTATATCAAGAGAAGCAAGCCTCAAAACAAGATAAGGCAGCACTGACCATTATTAAAACAGTTCAGTGGCTTACCTTCGAAAATTTTCCCTGATCTGATTTAAAAGTCATTCTAATTATGTGTAGGATCTCATGCAAGTTCAGGACGCCAAAATTTTAAAGTTTGAACATTTTTTTAACTTGACTCACATCCCCAAGTCAAGGTGTCTGTACTCTGTATCTTATCCCTAACACATGAACTATATGGTGTCTGTACTCTGTATTCTATCCTTGTGAACCTCTAACATATCTAAGTCATGGGGTCTGTACTTTGTATCTTATCCCTAACACATGAAACTATATGGTGCCTGTACTCTGTATTCTATCCTTGTGAACCTCTAACATAAGTCATGGTGTCTGTACTCTGTATCTTATCCCTAACACATGAACCTGTATGGTGTCTGTACTCTGTATTCTATCCTTGTGAACCTCTTACATAAGTCATGGGGTCTGTACTTTGTAGCTTATACCCAACTTATGAACCTATATGAAGTCTGTATTCTCTATTTCATCCTGGTGAACCTATGACATCTCTAAGTGAAGGTGTCTGTACTCTGTATCTTATACCAGATACATTAACCTCTATCGTCTCTTTAAGTCAAGGTGTCTGTACCCTGTGTCCTATCCCTGACACATGCACCTCTCACATCTCTGTCAAGGTGTGTGAACCATGACCTTGAAACATAAAACCTCATACATCTCATACTGTGTTTATGCCATCCTTAAAACAGAAACTGTCATACAGTTCAGGTGTATTTATAGCTAGGCCTGTTCCTGAACCAGTCATGCATTTTAATTACAATGGGTTGTATAGACTTAGCATACTCCTGAAACATGATCTGTTCTAACAGCTTCCTGTTGCAGTTTATTTTGTTGCGACAAATTGTTTTCTCTGCTTTTCAAGTATTTTGTTAAATTTATCGATTAGAATGATTTTTCATAAATGAACATTTGTCAAAAGTTTCTCATAAATAAACTCTTACTATTCCACCACCTGAGATGATGTAATACAATACAGAAGGCAGCCTGAGGTCACCTTATGATCACCAGAGATATCGGTTCTGGATAGAGTTTGAATTATCCTGATGTTCTATTGACTTTTATTATATCAGTCTGGAGACAAGAGTCATAGCTTCAGCACCATAAAAAGTAAATAACTGACCCACACCAACACATACACTCATGTCTCATCTGATCATAGGGCTATGTCTGGTGCTTCTTGAACATGTGCAGGAGTTCTTACAACAATGTAATCAACATTTTGCTCTCCCTTTCCACTTCCCTTTTGTGCTTTTTGTACATTTAATGGAGTCACTCTCATTATTTCAAAATTTGACTCTATGGTACTTCATTTAAGATTGAAACAGTAATTTCCCTACGGACATTTACTTCTGTGAGTGTAACAAAGCTGTGAGTGTGTGTATATTTTCATCTGGGTTATTTATGTTATAATAAATATGTCATAACTTTGGGAAAATACCTTATGAATCACAGGACCTCATTAAGTCATTTGTAAAATTCCTGCCCTAATTTCAAACAAAATATTGATAAATAATTGTTTTGTGTACTCATCTTTAAATCATTACATTGATATCAGCTTGCAGATAAATTTAGACTTTCATTCAATGTGTGGTATGCATTTGAAATATGACAATTTCTTTCCATGATTATGGTTTGAATGCTGACCCTCACATTTTATAGGGCCACAGTTCCAACATTCATCAGCTCTTAAATGAAATGAAATGTTGACATAATTTCTGAATAATTCATATCATTCAAGACACAATATTTAACAGGATACTATGATAGATGTTAAACCTAGTTTACATCCAACAGAAACATGGATGCATCACACATCATCATTAGAGCAGCTGGCCACAACAAACCAGACATGAACACACCTGACAACACAAGTATACATATCCTTTAGCACAATATACACATGCACTTAGTGTCACAAACTATGTCACTTACATATCATCAGTGTTACATTTCCTGCAGTTATTATATAACATTATACCTATACCTTGTCAACTACTACTGTGTCTTCCAAAATGTTCTCTTATGTCAAATATACAATTTTCCTGCTTTTTTCAGACTCCATTTCTATCGTTTGCCTTTTACTTTGTAAAGTTTTCCTACTGCCTTATTTCAGCCCTGGTGAAGAGTGTTAACCTTTCATTGAGATAGGGCTTTTGTCCATTGCTCTTGGGCTTCTTGCATGGCACTCCAGTGAGGTAGCACTATATTGCAGGCAAGAGTTCCATTCTATCACAAGAAAGCAAGCACCAACAGCCAACTACATGGATATGGTACACTGAGTTCATATTAGCTGTATCAATTATATGCAACCTTAATCAGACTAAATAGTTTATAATGGCCTTGAGTCAATGAAAAGTGAGAAATAGGTAACCTGCACATGTCAGCATTCCAATACTAATTGTAAAAATAATATCTTATTTTCACATGCATGGTTGCACATACCCCCAATAAATACCACAGACATGTTTGAAAGTTCAGTAAAAATATCAATTTCAGTGGGTTTTTTCTTCTCATTGGGGAAATAGCATTTTTATTTCATCTCAAGAAAAGTGACCAGTCAGGAAGCAAATTGTTAAGAACACAAATAAATATTTTGTGAATTCAGTCAAGTTTGAATTAAATCCAAATGGGAATGGGTGTGGATATCACATTCAGCACCACTGAGCCCCAGTGAAAAACCCTGAAAATTTCATACTTCACCTATACCTACTCATAATTTTATGGAATTTAGGGCAAGAATTATAGGATCATGCAACTTAAAATCTGGGGTTACCTTAATAAAGGTATTTCCCCAAAACCATCATATATATCATTAAAAAAAATAAATATGGCTCCCTGCCTTTTTTCACTTACAAAAATGAATGTTCTTCATTCTAGTTTTCAAAAAAGAAATTATATCTGTCACAACCTTGATATAGTTGACTCATCATACTCAAAAGACATGCATGTAAAAGCAGACATGGAGAGCAAAAAAAGTTAACCTGTATATTTTTTGTCAAAACTTCTGTGCTTGTTCAAGAAGGATTAACACAGGTTACTTTTTATATACAAAGCTCTTGAACTTCATCAACTCCAGATAAATATAACGTGAATATAATTAAAAAATTTCACAAGATCAGTTGCTATGACAAGGCTTAATAGTTACTGGTTTAAATGCAAATTTGCATTTAACAACTACTTGTGACTACTGCTTCAATCTAAAGAGTATTCAAGTTAGTCAGTAAAATAATAACTGTCACACCTTTATAATAAGCAACTCTGACAGAAAAGGTCACTTCAAATTTCACTGAAAAGGAACCAAATGCTATATTTCCAATGAACACATCCACTACAGTATTAAACAGAAGTAAAATATAATCAGAATGAAATAAAGCTAGAGTAGAGCCAACACCATGGTTTTCTTTAATGTTGGAATATTTTAGTCCTCTCACAATTATGATGATGTACAGCCATATGAATAGTCTGACACAACAGGTATACTTTATTCATATTTACTTTACAAATTCACATTCATACTTTTGTGACACAAATTTAAGTTAAAAGAAATACTGGGAAGTTGCTTTATAATGAAATAACTAATTTTACCATACCATACACTCAAATCGCTAATTATCTAGGTTAGATTTTCACTTGATTGCAATTACTTTATCCCTTTTACTAACCAATGGTTCAATTATCAATAAAAACAAGTCACCACTAAGTGCCTGTACACTACCTATCAGTCATGACCTTTCCTAAAATTCTGAAACATAAACTTCAGTAATATTCAAGAGCTTAACACTTTCACTATGCCAATAGTTAATTTACCATTATCAAAAAGTCTTGTTGAGTGATTCACTGACAACAGAAAGATAATAAATGTATTTCTTTTCTATTTCTATTTCAAAGTAATGTAGACTGACATGTTCAAGAGTTAACTTTCTCGAATTTCACCAAACTGATGTCTATCCTTCTGCTGTGAAATTTAAACCTAAGACTGAGTAAAGAAAAATGCATATCATTTACCCATAATATTGTTTTTTCATCAAGAAAATTTACAAAACAAAACCAGATGAAATCCTTGTTCAATCTAGAGGACATAAGATTGTGAAGTCAAATCCTCTATAAATGTCGCTTGTATCATTTGACACAAGTTTTGCAAGGTTTTGATAATCTTCACCTATTGCAAAGCTTTAGCAACTAGATAAACCTTGTTACAAGCAATGGCCATAATAGAAAATACACAAGAAGGCTTTTAAAAATATATCCATCAGATGAACTTCAATGATTCATACACCCTAACACTGGGAAGATAATCTGACTTAACTTCCTTATCACTATCATATACAAGACCTACACAATTATTATGTAATTTATAAACTAAGATTTTAGTATTTTTACCGATAGTAAATGACTATGATGACTGAACACAGCAGACCAGAATAAAGACCCACTTACACTTAAAACACAAAATTAGTAGAACTGAATGGCTGATTATTTTCGTGAAGATCTGGATGTTGCATGTTTGATATAATGGCTAACATTTTCATATGTGCCTTTGAAATGACTAGCAATGATTTCATCATGCTCATGCCATAAATTTGAAGTTTTAGAAATCTTGGTAATAAAAACAGGTAGGACAGTAAGTAAGTATAAAGTGTAGGTGACCTAACTAGTCAAATAGTAGAATGTCTGTCTTGAGACTAAACAGTCCCTAAAAAACTATCAGGGTATACAGAATGTTTTTCCTAAGGACCCCTCAAAAGATAGAAGCTAAAGGATTGATGATGCTTCCTTGGATCTAAAGAACTTGTGTCATGACCTTGGGGACTTAAGACTTTGTGAAGGAGGAAGTAACAGAGGAGAGCACCATACTAGTCTTAATTAGTGAGAATTTTGCTTTAATAGAAAATGTCAAACTAAAAGACAAAAGGTTGCTATTTCAAGTCGACATGGGCCCAGATCATGTCTATCATCACTCCTTCCTGTTATAAACAATCTTTTTACAGATAATTTCAGCCTTTTAAATTTTGTATTGGGGGAGGTCTCCAATGCAGACACCTGTGAATATTGCCTGGCCAAACAGTATAGTTGGGAAAGCCAGAGGATCGTGATTTGCCTCATTGAATAAAACAAACAATCTTGATTTACGTATGACCCATTAATTTCATATCAGAATCCTATAATAAATTGTTAAATATCTTCATTAATTATCAAAGTCGTGTCTTCATATCACTAAATTGGCTAGATTATAATCATTACAACCACCTAATATGTAAACAACTTTGTGCTGAACTGTTTTTCACGGTTTCGGTTAAGCTTATTCTGTAACATTAATAACATGTACCTTTAAGGAGAGGCAGCTTCACAAGTTCCCTGTTTTTAGACACGTTGAATCTTGATGAATTTTGTCTTTTGTCTTTCTTGACGTGAGGGGGGCCTGAAAATTTCATTTTGGAAATCTGTGCTGGAGGAGGATGTTGTTCGGCATTTTGATTCGCCGCCTTTTTCTTTGCCTGCAAGCAAATGGGCATACATCTATGAAAACACGATACCACTTATGTGTTTCAACGTGACTACCAAAACACTTTGAAATTAAGAGAAATTTGCATTTCAGGCAAGCCGCCATATTTGATACCATGTCAATATGGCTGCCATCTTTGGTAGTGAATGTTTCGTATAAATAGCAAATAATAACAGACATACCTCATTTTCTGCATTTTCGGTACTTTCTTTTGCGTTTGCTTTCGTTCCACCAGTAGTCTTTGTAACTGTCTGTCAATTAAACAAACAAAAACATTCATATTTAACTAAATACACCCTGTTTATTTGCCAAGCGGCGTGTCTGTCAGTCGGAATTTTGACATGTCAAACAGGAAATCTAGCGATAATTCATTGGTTTAAGTCTCAAAAATTGAATGATCGTAATCATACATACAAATACTCGTACCAAAACACCTACCTTCTCTTTCTTTGGTTTATTTGGCATGTCGAAAAGGAAAATTTCCCCCCAGGAAGAACGTTTTCCCTTCCAACAATGTACAGATCGCTTCAACACCAAACAAGCTATTTGATTGGCTGATTCAAGTCACATGGAATTGTAAGGTTTACCTGTGGTCATGTGACTGCTAAGTTTACAAGTGGTTACCATACATTTAGAAGGATGTATATTGTATATAAAACAGGTACTTCTGCAATACGATGTCACATATTCGTTCGCTGAAAGGCCCAAACGCTGTAATAGTGGATGTTAACCCCGTTAAATAAATGTATAGTACGGCGTCAAGGATGGAGAGGCGACTCACCAACTTTTAATCCCATTTTAAAGAGATCATTAATTGTAGCACAGGGGCTGCAATCAATTATATTTCGATAAGCACTTAATTTGATACGAGCGGTGCGATCACGGACTTCATTCTAAGACTGTGGTGCGATCTAGGTATTAATATTTCAAATTAAATAGATAAAGAAATTGAGAAAAAATCACATTTCCGAATTCGCATACACTGCACACCTAACTTAAGTATAATAATGAGACATGATTATCACGAAATATCGTATTATTATATATGTATGATATATTATAGACGAATCAATATACAGTTATATATAAATATCACCAAAAGGCTCTAACTGTGTGATATTCTGGAAATTTATTTACACTACATAAACATATGCCAGTATAAATATCCCATTTAGTGAAAACACCGTATTGGTGTTTACTCTTTAAAATGGTGTTTAAAGCATCATATCTGTGATTTTTTAATACAGCGATGCGTGTGGTTTTTTCAAAATTATTTGCTTCTTTTTCTTATGCTTTCTAATTTTTTCTTCATATCATATTTCATGTTTATTTGCTTTCCATATATGTTTATAATATTCAACAGAATATATACGGTTCTTTGCATTTTATTTCTTGTCCCAGGTTTAATATGCTTGATTGAATGGGTTCACGCTAGACGAAGGAAAACTGAACCACGTGAAGGACAAAATAACACTTCGATATCTGTAAACTCGATGACGTATGTGCATGGTCAGCTAGCTAGGCCAATATTTATTTTTGAGACAAGGATAAATCATGGAACTGTATCCAATTTATCTTCAATATTTCGTGAAGTGAATAAGATATCTTATGTACTCGTTAAGAATCTTTCATGAAGTAAGTGACAGTATGGCCTGCCTATATGTAACATTGTTTTGGTTATCATATATCTAGGCCATGTGACGATATTTTGTGTTTTTAAACAAAGTAAAGTCGTTAATCTTTTAAAATGTTTTCTTGCTGGTATTGAGAAAAAAAACTTATCTGATTTATGCGTAAGTAAAGTGTATTTGTTACACAAGATGGCTATACAATACATTAATGGTGAATTATCTTGGCGTTGGACGATGTGTGCCGAAAATACTAATAACTATGTTATCTTGTTATCATATGAAATAGAACTTCCCTCGGGAAGTTTTGGAGAAAAAAGTAACAAGTAACAATTTGGAAAAATTAATATATTTTGTGCATTTTTAACCTAAACTTAATAATATATAACCAAAATTAAAAAATCCTAAATTTTTGGGAAGGAACGGACTTAAAGATATTAAGACCTTGTACAAATATAGAGAAACATTTCACGTAAAATATGCAACACATCAGATTTAAAACGAAACCAATTATAATTCATCATACAGGTATTGTTGTATGTTACCTCGTGTATCCCATTTTAAGCAGGAGGCTACTTATTAAGGCAGTAGTAAGATACACAAAGGTTAACTAATAACCTAATTGAATATGTTTATTACAACGTAAGGTTGTAGCTTTGTGAATGGTATGTAACTGGGAGCATGCGTAGGTAAAGAAGCTGGCGCATAAATCATATTTCATACAAGATATGAACGGTCAGGGAAAAAGTATGTGGCATCACTTTCAAAACGTTTAAAAACAAACTTTTTGAAGCGATTGGGGGTTGGGTTTGGTGGAATTTAAGACATTTTTTAATATATTTTAAAACAAACCATGTAAACTGGTGTCTAAACAGGGAAAATAAATAATTAGATAAATCGTGTGTGTGGTTGACAAGATTCAGACTGAAACGTGAGATGCGTTAATTAATTAAACATCCGTGCCATAATTAACTCTAGTATTAAAATGACTGGCATTTTTTTATTATATATAACAAGGTATATCGAACACATAACAATCAGAGTGTTCGTGACAGACGTCATCATCATTAGAGTCAGCATTGATATGTTTATACACCATTTGGTGTTTGTACATGGATACTTATATATCTTGTCTTGATTCAATACCTATCGCCCTGAAACATTTAAATAATTAATTATACATTTATATAATATTGTTTATAAGAAACAACTTTTTAAAAAATCAATCAAAGGAGTAAAATATTATCATGTTTTCATCAATCGTGGTTTCATGTAAGGTTTTCCCGGGTATTAATTGGTTTATAACTCGTGTGCGTCTCTAACCAAGCAATTATCAATGGCTTATATATACGTAATTGTATATTGTTCCGCAATTGTTGATAAAAAAAAGATTCCTTGTATTTATCTTCCTAGAAACGGTGACCTTCAGCTGCATTTGACTGGAAATACATACATATTTTTATTTCCAACACGATGTCTTAAATATGGTGTTGTTTTACCTTTAACCAAGAGACGTAGCAACAGTTATAGATATAGACAACTTTTTACGTATTTAATCGTTTTTTGAGTCGCATTAAGATTCTCTATTCACCGAGAGTCTTAAAGCATATAAGTAAAATACGTGTGTATGAAGTGTAATATGAAGACAAAAATACGAAGAATAAATAAACAAACAAAAAGGAGGAGGAGGAGAACAAATAAAATTCACGAAAAGATGTTTACATCTCTAGAATTTTCTCTTTATCTGGTTAAAGTACGCACTATAATGAAAGGAAAATTTACTTAATACCATAGAAAAAGTTCGGGTTGATCGTTTTGACTGTTCTGACCGTTAACGTAACTCACCATTCGCTTATAGTGAATCGGTTCCTACATTCATCTGGAATTCAATTTCTCTTAGTCCCACGAGAAAAAAGAAAAAGCTAACAAAACAAAACAAAAATACAAAAAAAAAAAAAAACAAACAAACAAACAAACAATAAGCATTTGATTTTCGTCAGTGGTTGATTTGTTTCGAGTTCACTATTTGATTTAAAACATAGTGAACTAGTGTATTTCCCCCTCAATACACCCAAAGGAATAGCTGATTTTAATCTTTTAAAAACATGGGCAGGGATCCTATTGCTCACTATAACGATGTTTATTATAATTTTCATCGCAGTCAACTTTATTCTACAAATAAAAAAAGAGAGACATCATCTTAAGTTTCTGTATTGAAAAGGTACATGAGAAAATGGTGAATCAAAGAAAACAATATAAAATCACAAAACAGAAACATCAAGAAAAAAAAACAAAAATGTTTAATATTGTGTGTTATAACGGTAAACAGTAAAGAATATTCAAGTACCATACAAGCATATATACACAAAATCCGCCTGTTATCCATCGATTCGCAAATATAATATGTTTGCGTAAATACAAGTGTTGGGGCGTCTGGCTGCGTCAACACGATATCGATTGCGATGTCATAATATTATCAATGACGTTACGTCATTAATAGAAAATGACACAAAAATGACCTATATTTTAAACCCGTCTTAATGTAACTTCGATGGGTTATGTGATGAAAGTAAATTTGTTTTCATTTAATGCGAAATTTTATGATAATCGTCTCGAAGTTTTAGTTTTCGAAAGCCGAGGCTCGCAAATCAGACATTTTACATATGCAATACCCGTTGGTATGATATCTGATATATAAAGAAAATGATAAGTTTATAGTCTGACTTGTGCCATGAAAGCAGTGTCGCGACACTTTTTTTTCCCTGCTTGTTCATATGTAGTGTAGGTATTGATTAAAGTTTGAATTTCTGAGCACTCTGACTGGGTCAGACAATTAGACCTGTGATGTGAAAAAGACCTATTGTGTTAACGGGTTCATTTCAATGGTAGGTATTAGTAATGGTGTGTGTGTTATCACAACATACTGTACAACTGGAAACTCTATACACATGTGTTTACTTGTCGCTAGGTGATACAGGGGAAATAACTCAAACTTAACAACACACTGAGGTCGAACTATCGCTTGTATAGCGGGGATGAAAAATAAAACAAAAACAAAACAAAAGAAAAAAAATACAAAACAATAATAATAATAATGATAATAACGATAGATAAATAAATAAATAAAAAATGATAATAATAAACAAACTCGCACACACAGACACAGACATACATACAATTTATTTAGATATCGTCAGCATTGACATTGCATCACGCACAAAAATTGTAAAAGAAAAATATTCATATATCATGTTGGTTAATTTATGTGGCTTCTGATAAATAGTAATCGTATGCCTATGACTGCGCTCTTTGGCATCATATAAGTGTTTGTATGGGTACAACAACCCTATGTCATGTTTGAACATTACACTGACAACATGTGATAACTATGCCATATAATTATTTGGCTATTTAGACAGTCTTTAACATACGAACGTCATTATCGACTCTACCTGGAAAGTTCATTTCGGATAATCATCAGAAAATGATGAGTATGTACCATGTTTACCATGTAAAATCTTAGAAAAAAATAAATAAAAAAGACGAGTAACACCACAGCTTCCTTTAGTGTAGATACTAATGCATACAGAAAAAAATATCCAACCAACTTAAAAAAAATGTAGAAAATTGTTTTCATTCATCACTCGTTGTCATTAATATATATTTAATATTTCTCTTTCAGGTTAATGTTAAATTCATAATGATGATTAGTGACTAAGGAAAAAAAAACAAAAATATTGGGCACATGTATTTATGACCAGGGGTAGGGGGTTACGGAAACCAACACTGACCATGGGACCCTGTAAGGATCGTGACAGAGTCTGTGGTGTCTTTCCTCGTCACAGGGTCCCAAAGTAGCGCTTTGGTCCAACCATAAGTCAGTGGGTCCTTTGAAATCATTAACACTGAGGTCCAACCCTAAGTCAGTGGTGGCCCTTCCTCGTCACAGGCTTCCAAAGTAGCGCTTTGGTCCAACCCTAAGTCAGTGGTTGTCTTTCCTCGTCACAGGCTCCAAAAGTAGCGCTTTGGTCCAACCCTAAGTCAGTGGTGGTCCTTCCTCGTCACAGGCTCCCAAAGTAGCGCTTTGGTCCAACCATAAGTCAGTGGTGGTCCTTCCTCGTCACAGGCTCCCAAAGTAGCGCTTTGGTCCAACCCTAAGTCAGTGGTGGTCCTTCCTCGTCACAGACTCCCACGCTTTGGTCCAAAACCTAAGTCAGTGGTGGTCCTTTCTCGTCACAGACTCCCAAAGTAGCGCTTTGGTCCAACCCTAAGTCAGTGGTGGTCCTTCTTCGTCACAGGCTCCCAAAGTAGCGCTTTGGTCCAACCCTAAGTCATTGGTGGTCCTTCTTCGTCACAGGCTCCCAAAGTAGCGCTTTGGTCCAACCATAAGTCAGTGACACTCCCAAAAGTAGTGGTGGTCCTTTTGCTCCCAAAGTAGCGCTACCCTAAGTCAGTGGTCACAGACTCCAAAGTAGCGCTTTCCCTAAGTCAGTGGTGGTCTTTCCTCGTCACGGGCTCCCAAGGTAGCGCTTTGGTCCAAACCTAAGTCAGTGGTTGTCCTTCCTCGTCACAGACTCCCAAAGTAGCGTTTTGGTCCAACCCTAAGTCAGTGGTGGTCCTTCCTCGTCACAGACTCCCAAAGTAGCGTTTTGGTCCAACCCTAAGTCAGTGGTGGTCCTTCCTCGTCACAGGCTCCCAAAGTAGCGCTTTGGTCCAACCCTAAGTCAGTGGTTGTCTTCCTCGTCACAGACTCCCAAAGTAGCGTTTTGGTCCAACCCTAAGTCAGTGGTGGTCCTTCCTCGTCACAGGCTCACAAAGTTGCGCTTTGATTCAACCCTCAGTCAGTGGTGGTCCTTCCTCGTCACAGGCTCCCAAACACACTTATCACTACCAACATGTGGATATAATCATAATCCTAACTCAGATTCAATAAAACTAGGACAAAATACGAACAAAGGGAAGATTTACACGGATACCTCTGAAAAAAGTGCATGAGTAATTAGACCCAAATCAACACTGGTCCAAGACTCAGACACCGGTTGTCTTTCTTGTCAGAGACTCCCAAATCAAGAGCATGGTCCAACACTCAGTCACCGGTTGTCGTTCTTGTCAGAGACTTCCAAATCAACAGTGTGGTCCAACAGTCAGTCACCGGTTGTCGTTCTTGTCAGAGACTCCTAAATCAACAGTGTGGTCCAACACTTGGTTACTGGTCCCAAAGTAGCACAGTAGTTAAACCCTCTGTCACTGGTCGCCTTTCCTCGACACAGGGCTCGAAAGGAACTCTGTGGTTCAACCCTCATTAAATGGTGGCCTTTCCTCAGTAAAGGCTTCCGAAATTTGTGGTCCAAATCTCAGTCAGTTGCGGTCTTTCTCCATCACAATGTCCGAAAATAAAACTCGGTCTGTGATGATCTATTCGCGTCATAAACCGGTGTCCTGTCCTTGGTCTGTGCAGAACACTACAATTATGACTCTGGGTATTTCCAAGCAGTAGAGCGAGGATGCCAATAATCTATTGACAATACATGTAACAATGACATATATTTGAAGTTCAAAGAGACGGTAGATGTGAACGATTCAATGACGTTTCAGGACAATCGAATGAAAAATGACATCGGTAGAACGAAAATGTCAAAAAATCTTCTATGGTGACGTCAATTTTGTTCTAACGAGGTCGAGACGCGAACGCAAGGCGACAGAGTACGTCGTTGGGCCAGACACCGTACATAGGGATACAAACTAGGCGATTGATAAGCAATGGGTTAATAAATGAGGCACAAAGACCAGATCCCAGGCCTTTTACAATGGTCACAACTAATCGTTTCAGTCTGTCGAAAATGATAGAAATATTTAAGTGATCCTAATACGCTTCCTTTTTATATACTACTATTTTTCTCCCTCTCTCTTTCTTACCGTGTTCAACACTTTGATCTCTTCAAATTTTCCGATCAGATGTTGCTGCTGATGGATTTTCCATATAGCAATAAATTACAGCGGTTACCTTGAACATGGTTGCATCTGGTGTCAGACAGAATTTCAGATATGACTATTAACTCGTGAACTTAGATATCTGTGACACAGCAAGTATGTTAAACGAGACAGCCCGAATTTCCATTAAGGTCACCTAAGGACTTTACCCTTTTTTGTTTGATGATGATTAAATACCCATTCAAGATAAGTAGCAGTATGCAATATCTAAGATGGTTGCCATAACGGCCATCTTGAAGGTCTAATGGATTCGATTATGACCAACAATGGACCGTTTATTGCAACTGCTGATGAGTACGGACTTAAATATTCCGTTTCCGTGGTGCAAGGTTTATCAGTAAAATGTTTTTAGTCAGGAAGCGACAATGGGATCTTCAAAGCGACTACCGTGGTGGAAGCCATATAGAAATTAACACTGGCCAGAAAAGGACGGACTGTTGGCCCTCTCCTATTTGCTTGTGTGGGATTTTCAGTCTCTGGTGTTACCCATCCAGCAGGAACAGGAAAAGCGATACCAAGGAAAAGATAGTCACGACACTCTGAACTTTAATGGTCTCACAGATGTGGATCTAACACACTGTTAGAAGATGTCAATTTTCCACGTTGTACAATGACCACACTTCGGGGATAGAAGCATCACCCTAACACTAAATTGTCTGAAATTACTATACCAAGTCTGTCAGCTGTAGTATAAATATCGTTATTTATCCTTTATCTCAACAACATGTCAACCGTATAAATCACAAAGGTGAAAAATAACAATAATAGAATAATGCTCAACTAGTTTATTATTTACAACGAAAAATCAGTTAAAATTGGTCGAGAAAAAAATGACTCAAACACCCATCACACTCTTCTCTGACACAATGACGAATTAGAAGACGTCATAAAATGATGTAATATGATATATTGTTTCCAATTCTGAAATTAAATAGACGAATATTTATCTCCTTATGTAACGTATCTGTTCAGAAATCACGTGAGCCTAATTTGGACTCTATTTTCAACTGCATTAATGCATTTGCCACAGACACCTACTACATCTCCGATTCTCGTAAATCATAAATATATATGCAAATACATTCTCATTGTGTACTGTATCCTTCCCATACACTCTCGATAGTCTGAAAATATGACTTTTTATGAGCCTGTTGAAAGTCGGGGGAACGAAAACGTAGAGGTATTTGCTATGCATATAGATACTGCATATACGATGCGACATGCACAGAATTCAGTAAATACCTCTACTTACAAAAGATAGGTTTCTCTATGGAAACTATATATACATATACTTTTTTCTTATATGGTACTGAAAGATGATTGACAATATTCAGCCACAACAATATATTTTCCGGTAAAGGATCTCCAACGATTTATTTTACAAGGATGAACCAAATTTCTGTTTCACATTAATTCATCTGATGTGGATTGAACATTTATTGTGGAGAAGGCTGTACAGTAACTTTCGTGTGCAATCGGAGAATCTTATCAGGGTTAAAAATTTCTCTTTAAATGATATTTACAAATGCATACGATGTAAAATGAACTGTCATCCAATGGCTTTTCTTCAAAGAGGATTTTTGCTTTTGTTTGTTTTACAATCAATAAATTTTCAAAGTTGAAAATATTTGCTCAAATATCTTACATAGTACTCTGAAGTATGTCCTTAACAAGAGGCCATAGGGGCCTGCATGTTGATAGAATGTCAGAATAATACTGACAACACTATGAAAAGAAGTCACCTGTTTGTTCAATGTCAGATATGATTTTTAATAGCAATGTAATGTTTCTCTTGAATGATAATGAAATAATGGTTAAAAACTTATGAAAAAATGCCTTCTTTTAGCAATAGGACAGATTGTTTAGATATCAATAAATGACCCATGTGCAATTCTTCTTATACCCTTTTACATATTGCAATACAGATATTTTCATGTCATTTTCAGTCCACTGCATTGTTTTAATGTTAAGGAGAAGGTAAAATGCAAGAGAAAATATAGATTGTATCTTAATATTAATCTACATATGATCAGGGGTTATTACCAAAATGGTCTCTGCTTACAAGATACATTGAATCTTTTATCAGTTATTAGCATATATGTATATCAGCAATTAAGAAATTTTCATTGGGTACACACTTCCATAGTTAGATGACACAATATGCTAAATTTACAAGCTGGAATATCCTTCGTAAGACTCAGTGTGGTTATATGAGGTAGGTTTTCAGTGATCGTTGAAAGGGTCCATAAAACATTTGAATTAATCACAAAGCATTTCACATGTCGTACTGGCCATATTATCACCAGGGTCTCCAGATGACACACACAAAGTAGATTTCAGCTGACTAAGGCAAAGTATACACACATCCAGCATGGTTTGCTTAATATTGTCAGTAGACCATTTTACAAAGCACTTGACTTGTTGCATTTAATAAGTAGACTTTAAGCATTTAGCACAAAGCATTAAGCATGTAGTATGGGCTTAGCTTACATTTTAAACGCAAATTCTTTGTCAGATTCACTACTTTTCTGGCCGAATGTGAAACGCATTCAGTGTTTGTTAAGGCATTAAGTGAACAATGCCTTTATAGAAATTGATCATTTCTGAGCTATCACTTGTTGACTGGATGGTTCATCAAAACACTTTCTTCTGCTCCCAATCTATTTGCACCCACATGAACTTACTATTCTGAAGACATGGCTCTTTGGTTTAAAGAATATGCAATGTGTTTTGCTTCCATTTATGATATTCAGTTGACAAGTAGTTTATCTATCATGTAGAATTCATCACATATTCAACATGAAGAAATCAATCATGCTGCATGTCATATTTAAATCAGCTCCGGTTGTGGAACTAAGGTTTGCGACTGGCAACTTTTTCTATACCTGAATTTCCCCGGCGTAATATGTCTGACATTAGAGTTTTTGACGGATGGAACTTGAAACAGATTGTAAACAAGCAGTTCCTACCTAACACTGAGTAAAGGATGAGAACGGATAAAATTCATGAAGCTAGCTTAGTTGTTTGAACCCCATTCCTTATTTATATATATATAAAAAAAAAAAAATGCGCACAAAACAAATTCATGCAACAAATGATTTTAATGTTCAGAATGAGACATTAAAAGCAACATTATGATGATGATCCGTATTCCAAAAAGACATTTAGTACAAACATCATATTCTAAATCAACAACACATAACAAGTTCTCCCATATACCAAACACAATACATTCTTCATGTACAAATAGTAGAAAAAACATTAGTTTCCCCTTAAACTTAGCACTTAAATGCCATGCACTAGAAATACCTTCAAACTTTACAAGAAAATAAACATGAAATTAAATATATCTATATGTGTTACTCCCACCAACTCTTCTAGGGATTCCTATATCAATGTTGAATTGGCTTATACATTATGACAACACAAAGAAGGAAAATCTTCATGCGTTGAAATGAAGTTAAAATCCACCACATTGAATGCTCAGTGAAGTGATTCATCCAAACATTGTCATCTAGATGTATCTTACTTTATATACATTGAACTTCCATATGTCATCTGTGATAAGTCCAGTGATTGGCCAATATGTCAGATTTAGAATATGTTGTTCCGTAATAAGCACAGCTTTAGTTCAACAGATTTTACATTATAAAAAAAAACAAAAAAAAAAAAAAAAAACAGACCCACATTGAAGACATTTCTGATGTTCTATCCTTGCTCTTTAGATTACTAAAGGTTTGGTATAAAGATAATCTCATGTTTCATAAATTTATTAAAAAAAAAAATTTGGTGATTACCACATTTTTATGCAAATCTTATAAGTATAGGCAGCAATATTGTCTAGTATTAAGAAGTCTTACCACCACACTATTTTATGTGGTTCTCAGGACATCAGTTTGGCCTTTGTCACAGGTAAAATACAGCTGTACATGTATATTTCACACAGATTGACAAACTAATTTTTTTTGGCACATATTTATATTTACATTTGCCTCCTTGTAGTACAAAAAGTATGGGTCACAACTATGATTATATAAAAATCCCTGAAGGATATGAATTCAAGGTCGATAAGATATAGTATGACTTTATCCTAAGTCTGATCGATCACATGGCTTTCCACATCTTATATAAAGGTGTGATGTAAAATTGAATTCAAGAAACAAGTTAAATTCTGTGAATTACAGAAATGAAAGAAAAAAAGAAAAAAATTCTTGTATTCGCTATATAATGACAATTGATGGTATTACTACCGAGACAATTATGTGATGTTTGTGGGAGAGTTACTAGTCATCAGAACATGTTTACACTTACTAAATGACACATATACTGATATACTCGGTAGCTGCAAGTGCAAACAGTTTATAATGCATTACTAAATGTTAGCATACATTGTATATGACTTCTCCTGTATTTCATAAAATTCTAGGAGACAGTTAAAATCTGTAAGACACAGAAAACGAATTCTATTGGACAATAAATAAGTAAATAAGCATGTTTTTATTTGCATTCCAGATGAAAATCTTGCAGCAATGTTACCCTATCAAAATTCCAAGGATATTCTTCATTTAAGTATTGTAATTACCAGAAGACTTTGCAATGGATAAGCACAAACCCCAACCTCTTATACATCAGAAGCTGTACATCATCACAAACCAGTTTTCCCCAAAAACAGACTTAAGCTGTTTGAAGCACTATATGTGAGCTAAGCAAGTCTTTACAAAAATTGCAATAGCTTTGTTTTCATTAGAAATTCATTCTATTTCTGAAAATATTTTATTCCTATTCATTGCTTTAAATCCCTATTGCCGCCAAGTTGTTCAAATTGTTCAAAAATTCAAATATTCTAATAAATATTCTTCATGAAAAGAATTCAGTATGTTGTTAGTCAATCTAGCAATACACCAGACTGTGCAGCACAGTTAAGGCCTTGTCTAAGATAAAGTAAAACCGACCCAATTTGATATTAACTTGCAATGCACCAATATTTACAGTGTAAAAACACAGAGAAATAATTTACATAGACTTTACATTAATCATGACTTATACTATTGTCAATCTTTTGTTATTAAACTGTAATCAATCTTTTGTTATTCAACAATGAGATAACAATGTTAGTGATCATCAGTCAGTAGTTTAGTATAGAATGATCTGTTAGATTTAATGTCATGCAACAGAAATATCAGAAGTGTTGTAACTTCTTTGCATTGTTACTTTTTTCAATCTGTTATAATTTTTTTCACTGATATTGGTGACTTGTTTTTGTCTTTCTGTTTTAAAACTTTTTTCTTTTGGTGCCAACATTTGCTGTTTCATCACTGGTACATTCTGGGTAAATAAGTTCTAAGTGTTATAAAAGAAGGTAAGAATATTTCTAAGACATTCTCACAATGATAAAATGAATTGGTGTATTCTTTTAATACTGCTGTCCTGTTAGGAAGTGAAAACGAGGGGAGATAACTCTACTGTAATGAAGACAAGTGAACAGACCTTGTAGACAAGTAAGAGTCTATCAACGACATAATATAATAAATATCATAACATCACTTAGACAAGTTAAATATATATATAACTCACAAAAAATGTTTGAAATTTACATTCGGTATAACATTCAATGTGACATATCACTGTTAAACGAACAGAAGAAGGACCTTGTTCATATAAAATATTAAGAGAGGAAACATCAGGGTTGGATGCACATTGTATTACTTTTGATGTCATTGTAAGGCACTGCTCTCTATAGTGTGTCCCTGCTATCTAAAGTGTTCGCACAAAGAATTTTTTGCAATTTGATTGACTTTTGCTATCTTGGAAAAAAATCTGAAATCTGTCTGTTTTAATTAATTTGAAGTTGTGGTGAAATAAGGTGGCCAGGCTTATAAGGCTTCTACACAATCATGATGCTATGTGTTAGGTACGTCACATTATTTATAAAGGCAAAAACATCACATTACCTACCATATTTAATGTTAAATAGGATTAAGGTTCATAGGCTCCGACAATCTATAAACAAATGCATATCTTTTATAAAATAAATCTACAGATATAGGTATAATAAGTGTATCACCTCTGGTTGTTTGATAGAAAAAAAAAAAACTACTGTTCAACAAAGTTGACACTTGAAATAAATACATCAACAACAGAGCAGTAAAAAATGAACCAGATTGTGTAGAAATCTAATGATTATTTCTAAAATGTCAATTATCTATGGATTTGAAGTCAACGTGTTACAGTAGAACCTCTTTAAGCAGATTTTAATTATATTACGGTGGACATCCAAGATTTTAAAAAACAATCTGGTTGTAAACAATACATTTCAAATTGTGCATATTAATGTTTATACAATGTACTGATGTCACTGAAACAGTTATTAATTCTGTTTCCTCTTTCATTTGTCAAACCCTTGTGTATTAGATGATGATGAAACTGAAACATGTAACTTTATCAAAATTGTCAACATATATCTTTAGACATGAATATATATCAAATGATATCCCTATTATGGAATTGATATCGAACTACAATTGTATGATCTGTAAACTACAATAAAATTTGAAATAGTTCATAGGATAAAAAATATCAGCTAAAACTTGGCTGACAGCATTATACTGAATTTTTATTTTGCTTTATATCAAAACTGATTTAATCAATTATTGAAGCTAAACTAAATCTTATTTGAGCTGATCTAAACAGAATTACAGATAAATTGCCATCAAATATATATAAATACACTGTAACAATAAAAGTTATTGTCGCTTTTGTTTAAATAATACTGCTTTTAGTGGAATATCTTATAGTTATACCTTACAGCCCTGTACTTGAATAAAATTTGAAAATTTAATATTAATTCAAATCCACACACAATTATACAACAAGAGTGACAATTTTAAACACAGCAAGAGTATTTTTTGTCATGGATCTGACAAAGAAACATTCCACATTTATTGGTATAAAAATAGTTACGGTTTGTATAACCAGATATCTGAAGCTGAGACAAATACACAGAGTTGCGTTGGATATTTGACCAGTTCATGTACGGAAAAAAAATCAATAAATCAGATACATCAAATGAAAATAAATCCAGACATATTGTGAAAAAAAATGATAATGTTACTCACTTTTTTATAAAGAAGACACTCAGATCACATATCATCCTATAATCAGTACCAACAAAATGGTAGCACTAATTACATGATGTATGGACAATGTATATAATCCCTGCTTTGTTTATCAAATTGTCACGGGAAATTCATTTTTGGTGCAATCATTTTCATGATACAGGTTTACTGAAATAGACATTCAACTCAAACATACTGCTGAAGTAAATGAAATAATATCAAAGTGTTGATATTGTGATATGACATTGCAACTGGAAAATCTTGGAAATATTCATAAAACAGATCAAAACTTAACACGGAAAAAATCTTCAAAATCAGGTCAGATAAAGGTCAGTGAAAATTTGGAAAGAAAAGAAACACAAACATTCAGAACACTGGTGACACAGACAAGCAGTCTTGGAATGGTATTAGTTGAAAATTTGAAATCTTCACAAATAAAACACCATAAAATTAGTACAATTGTTTTAACATTAAGTTACCTTGCAAATACTACGGATAATTTGCATATATCAAATCTACATCTGCATTTGTTTGCTCCAAGTAAACAAAACAAAATGAGGTCAGAAAGTTTTCGGTTTATCTCCCTTTTTCTATTAATCATGTTTAGAAAAAAAAGATAATTATAAACAGCATTTACCAAACAATATCATTCACTTTGTATATATAGGGTTTGACCCATTTAACTTTACTGATACATGTAGTAAAATTCTACAACAAACAATGACATTGGATAGAATTAAGTATTGCACCTATGTTTTGCACCAAAAACTGTTGATGTAACTATGTAACTACGCTTTCCTATAAGAAAGTCTCTAAATTAACTGAGAAGAAAATCAATTAAATTTACTAATATATGTTGAATACTTCCTTTTATGTCCTGCAGTATTTTTTAACACTACCAAATACATAATCCTATTTTAGTACAATAATATCAACTATCTCAATATTTTTCTGAGAAGATACAGTACCACGAAAATAACAGTATCATTGAAACAAGATATCGGACTTGATGTGGGTAACGAAATAATTCTAAATATGTTACATTTACAGAAGTACTTTGTATAGTTTCATTGGATCATTTTATACAATATGATATTAAATGCTACTTTTTGCCCTAAAGTTGAGAGTCGTGTTTTAACAGTGTTAAAAAAAAACTTTATGAGGATAAATAAATTAGTAAAAACCAATTCCCAATTTCTTATCATATAGTATAGCAAATCTAATATAAATAAAATTAATCGTTACAAGAATAATGAAGCCGAAAATCTTTTTCAGATGTACAAACTGTAGCTAAATCAGGTACAAAATCTACAAGTTCCTGATCACAGACCTCTCGAAAATGTTTACCCTATTTTTTGTCCCGTCTTGTTAGGAGGCTTCTAACTTGTATATCTAAATAAAGGCTAGATTACTTTCTTCCAGATACAGTTTCATTAACATAATAGTCCTCCAATTGTGGATGTTTTTGGAAATGTAACAGTGAGCTTCTCCCACCCTGTCAGAGTTCAACAGAACTGAACACCAGTAGGATGCTGTTATTCTTGTTTTGGTCGAGAATTCTGTCGCACTGCTTGCTTCACTCCCTGCTCCAAAACTTTTGTGTAGACTTGAGCAAGGGCCTGTAATACGTGAATATGAGACAACTGTCATCACACAAAATAATGCATTTCTTTATATTATTTTATTTTTTTATAATTAAAATAATTATTTATATTATATTAATATTATAATATTAAACAGTAAAGTTAGCAATGAGATTCATACTTTTCACAATTACTTTTCTATATTAATATACAAGATGTTGAGGATTAATTTCTGCTCGTGTATACCCATTGGACATTGATTCTTAGGGGTTTTCCTGACCTTTATTCTGTATCAAATTAGATATACACTTAATCATTAATAAGATTATCACCTGATTTTGCTATTGAACATGTAATTTTTGCGACAAACGAAAAGACATGATGCACCATTAAACTTAGTGTAATGTAAAATGAACAATCTGATTCAAGACTGCCGTTTGACCTACCTTATCCCAGATCACTTCAGCAATAAAGTCTATATGTTCTCCCAACATCCTCTGTTCACCACTATAACGCACATACATCCAGGTACACAATAACATAAGGAACACAAACAGCACTAAGTTCATAAGGTTGGCAAAGTAGTCTAGTCCAATCAGTGCAAACACCCCTGAAAACACATATGCCATGGCCATCACTGTAAACAGCACAGCTGGGGTACGGGCGGAACTGAAAATGTTTTTACCATCGTTATGTTTCTTGTAATTGTCATACATTTCTAATAACTCTTTTTCCAATTGATCACCATAGCCTTTGCTGAACTCGGGTCCACCCATTTTTCGTGTGGATGTGAATGTTGACAAAGCTTTCTCAAGGCAGCGTTGGTGGTCTCTTTCTAAAGCATCAGGGTGTAGGAATGGCTTATCTCCACCACAAATCTATAACACAATATTAAGTCTATTGAAACCCAGTCTAACTTTATTAACTGGAACATAACTATGAGGTAAAGACTAGTTTCATCTGTGAAACTGATTGAATCTTTCTTCTACATTTCAAAAGTGTATTCTTGTTTTACTCGGGGACAAATAAATCTGCTGTTACCTACTTAGGGAAAGAAAGCGTGTATTCTTGCTTTACTCAGGGGCAGATAAATCTGCTGTTACCTACTTAGGGAAAGAAAGCGTGTATTATTGCTTTACTCGGGGACAGATAAATCAGCTGTTACCTACTTTGGGAAAGAAAGCGTGTATTCTTGCTTTACTCAGGGGCAGATAAATCTGCTGTTACCTACTTAGGGAAAGAAAGCGTGTATTATTGCTTTACTCGGGGACAGATAAATCAGCTGTTACCTACTTTGGGAAAGAAAGCGTGTATTGTTGCTTTACTCGGGGACAGATAAATCAGCTGTTACCTACTTAGGGAAAGAAAGCGTGTATTATTGCTTTACTCGGGGACAGATAAATCAGCTGTTATCTACTTAGGGAAAGAAAGCGTGTATTATTGCTTTACTCGGGGACAGATAAATCAGCTGTTATCTACTTAGGGAAAGAAAGCGTGTATTATTGCTTTACTCGGGGACAGATAAATCAGCTGTTATCTACTTAGGGAAAGAAAGCGTGTATTCTTGCTTTACTCGGGGACAGATAAATCAGCTGTTACCTACTTAGGGAAAGAAAGCGTGTATTATTGCTTTACTCGGGGACAGATAAATCAGCTGTTACCTACTTAGGGAAAGAAAGCCTACATGTATCTAATTATAAGCACAGCATCTCTCTGAAAAAGGGTTGTATCATCACCTGATGTAGTCCAGCCTCATCTCCAATCGCTCATCTTTTTTGGCATATAATTTAAAAGTCATTTATGATAGCAAAGTGTATTAAGTTATAAATTCAAAACTTGCAGATTTTAGTAAGAGAAAATTGTAAGTGAGAGAAAAATATCAAAATTTCATGATCTACCTGTCAGACAAACTAGTTTTACTGACTAGTTACCTGTACTACAGACAAATTTTACTTGTAACACATTCAAGTTTTGCCTGTAATACAGAAAAGTTTTACCAAAAACACAGACTACAAAGGCAGTTTCATACTTGTATTCCACACAGGTTTTACCTGTGAAGCCAACAAGTTTTTTCATTTATTAACAACAATTGTTTCTATTATCTGGGATGATTTTGATAACGGAAATTTTGAAACATCAATGGTTCCCAACTTATATCTATGATTAAATTCATACATGATAACTATTGTTTCTAAAACATATCAGTATGTGTAGGAAAAACCTTTCTGGTACCAGTATGTTGTAGAGCACATCAGTAACTTGTCCCACAGATTAATGTACCATTCTGTTCAGTCAGACTTAGTTATAATTCAACTCCTGTCATGATTTAATGACACTTACATTTTCCATTTCCTTTTGATAAAGACTCTTGGCACTGGAAACTGCTGCTAAGTTGTTCGCTTCTGCTGTTGCCTGTTACAAACACAGCATACATATAAAAACATAGTCTTTATTGTGAGAATCCAAAACTTTGTTTCACATGTTCTGTATGTTATAAAATCTTTCTAACAATACTTCAACTAGAAACTCTCTGTAAGTCATGAATGCATCTACTCCCATGCATAATGTCACCTCTGATCCTATAACCCTGAAGATAATCACCTTGACACGATTAAATGGACAACCTGATGTTATGATACTATGGGGTAAATATGAACTAAATCTGTTTGGGTGATCGGAAGATGCAGTGGTAATGCACTTGCCTTTCAACAAGATGTCCGGGTTTCAATTCCCGGAACGGACATGAAAAAGTATGGGGTCATTTGCCCAACCACATGGGTTTTCCCCGGGTACTCTGGTTTCCTCCCATGATAAGACTACTCAAACGCTTACATCCGGGCCAACAATAGTGATTAGTACAACAACAGAGATTAGTAATAGTATAAGTAGAAATAACTTGTTTCGGAATTAAGTTTATATAAACATATATATCTATAACCACATCTGTTGAGAGGATCTCAAGATGACAATGATTCAGAATGGGAGGGTGAGACATAGGTAGGATTCTATACCTCAAATAAAATAGGGAGCATTAAAAAGTGTCACATTTACAGATTATCTTGATAATAATTATCACTATGTGTATGGTTACAACAAAATAGAATTGATACGGATATACCTATTCAACAAAGTCAGTCAACTAGACAGATAACTGACTTAACCAATTCCCTGTGGTATGATTAAAGTTCTGTAAAACCTGTTGACATGACAGTTGGTTTCATACCCTATCTGACAGTAAGCTTTTATTTACCTGTAGCATGGACTTGGGCTCAGGCAGTTCTTCTCCTTGGTAAATCTTGATGTAGGCCTAAAAACAAACACAGTTAATGACTTAAATTTGTGGAAGAGGGCATAACAATTTTTAAATAAAATTTGTGAAATTCAGCATCAATACAATACTTATCATAACAACTTATCTCAATGATGTGACAAAATTGACCTTTTCCCTCCTGACAAATAAAGGTGATGATATCTACCTTGAAATATTCCACTAGTTCTCGACATGTGATTTTGCATCCATTGATCTCCTTGACAACCAGGTTGGAATCATCAAGTAGTAACGGTACTAAAATGTTCAACTGTTCCTTAAAATCTTTTTCAATGTCTGGAAAAAAAAAAACGATAAAAATTTAATGTTAATTTTGTGCCTGAACAATAATTATTAACATATTAATTTTGTTTCCAGTATGTTGTATGTATCCATTAATTATATCATATGGGAATATCTTGTCTTCCAAGCTATCATAACCAGATGCCCATCAAACTATTTTTAACCACCTTTTAAAAGTTTTACTGACTACTGAGTCTGTATTGTCTTATTTGACTAACCTTTGAGTTTGCCATCAAACATGGGATTAGTAGCCACCCCTAGTCCTGGGTGGGGCATTAAAAAGCTGCCAATGCTGGTAAAACAGGATTTGATATGAAGCCGCAATTGCTGAAGCTCTGGATGCTGTCTGTCTGATACCTGGAGGCGACGCTCCAGGATCTTGCGCCCCCCTACTGCGCCATAGGGTGCTTCATATGGGAAACTCCAGTCTCGCACAAGGAATTCCAAACACTGTAGACACATAAGGCTTTTATAACCAAACTCTAGATATAGGCTGATGCATAGCAAACAAGGTATCCCTGAATGATACTAACCCCTCTAACTGTTGACTGTCCTGGGAATGTTCTGTAATTTTTGAGATTCATCAGTCCAGGGGCACTCAAATTATTTAGCAGAACTCAAATAACTGTGTCATAATGAGATTATATTAACAGCAATACTGACCTCGACCTAAATTGACCCTTTAATCTTGAAAACCAATCAAAATATAATTGGCACGGTCATTAAAAAAAGCAGTGTGCAAAATTTACAACCTGTATTGGAAGGGAAGTACTGTGTGGGATTTTAGTTTCTAACATCCAATGAAACAAGAATTTTTTAGGCAGAAACCAGTTTTTAATTTATAATAACAGTAATTTTGTTGTTTGATCACTTCTGATAAGAAAGCAATGTTTGAAGTTCATTTGATTGGCCTCAAGTTATTGTCTAGAAATGATGATATGGACAGACAGTTGCATTACAATATCTTCTTCCAATCATTGATTGGAGAGATAAAAACTATCACCTTGTATTAACCAACAAAAATAATAATAAACCGATTTATATTTCAAGCAGCAGATGATCAATATTAAATCAATATCTGGTTCAGAAACGCAAACGCATCGCGCTGTTTTAATTAAATTTTCTTTTACAAAACATTGCTTTGATAAATTCTCATTCAAATTACATTCTATTTGCATGACAAGACAACCAATAAGAAATATGACTTAATATTCCTTTATATATATAAATTCAAGTCATGTATGACTGATAGCATATTGGCACTGATTGACCAATTCTTATAGATTTTTCTTCAGATCTACCATGCTTCTTTGACAACCATAGGCTGGTTCGTCATTAATTTGTCCTCATCTATACATTTACCTGAAATGGTTTGGAGACATTATCATTTGCTTCCAGGGCTAACCTTCCGTACTCTGTAAATAACTGAAAAGAAATGATGTTCATGAGCTTTAGTTTAATCACGTGTTTCATTAAAGTACTGAAGCTGACAAATAAAGTAAGATTATCTTATTTGTGTCAAAACACAGTGTATCATGAAATAAATGGGGTTTTCTTATTAATATATCTTATTAACAATAGATCGGCTGTAATCTGCTGATTGATCCTGAATGGACATTGGATGATTTTGAAGTGAAAAATTCTACTTACTGCTGAAACAACCCCTGACACCCCCCCCCCCCAACCCTACTCACCTTACCACACAACACTAAATAACTCTAAGCCCCATTTATTATATCATCACCTACTTCTATCTACCTATAAAAGTTAATTTTTAGCTACTAACTTATATCAGATTAACTGTTGCTAAGGCTATCAACAATAATGTATTATACATGACTGCAATATTTTTTAAAATATCAAAAACATAATGGCTCCATTATGTTATTGTAAGATTGTATGATCAATCTCAGTCTGAAGAGTTCAGAGTACCTATCAGCAATTTTAATTTTGTCATTGTCGAGGTCAACCAAGACAAAAAATAGAATCGCAGATAGTCAGAACCATTCGGACAAGATAGAGCTGTATTAAATAATCTATGGCTGTAACACTAAGTTCCATAACCACTGCAAATATCAGAAAGTTTCATGGAAAATTTTATATTTATGTTCAGCATTACTCATGAAACACCTCCAATGACTTCAATTCTTTAAAGTCTGCATGAAGCAGGGATCATATTTGCTACAAGGTCTGAAAGTTATGTGCTATGATACTCCACAATGCATTGAGATATGACCCTGTATGCTGAAGTACCTGTAAGTGTTGCAAGTCATCTTCCTGAATATTCTGTGTTAAGTTGAAAACCTGGAAAATCAAAGTTAATTAATGACAATCACACATTTATTCAAATTCAGGAAACCTCAAGATAGTTATCATTTCTGATCCTCCACAAAAATCAAGACAGAATATTCAAATTGTACTTCCTTTTAGTATATAGAGAACATTACAAGACGTAATATTATACATTCCTACAGCCATAGTATATGTAACTACATGTAGTAGGTGACCCAATATCTCCTTGCTAATGATTCAATTGACAGTAGACCTGTCTGCCTCTAATTATGTGGACTTTCTGCATTGCTTTTATTAGGAACTTTACACACAAAGGGACTTTACTGATGAAACAGAAACACTTGTAAACGAAAAAAAAAGAAGGTGTTTTTACCTGGACAGAACTGAGCATAGTACTCAGAGCAAATACTGTGGCACAATCCCTTACTGTTGATTCGCTGTCAAATGCACCCTGTGTATCCATCAATAGCACCGCCACCTGGTGATAATGATGAAAGAGAGGCACCATTAGTACAAACATTCATTGAGATTTTAACTCCATCCCGAAATAGATTAATTAAATTCTGGCTGATGTTACCTGTTCTCCTGATGGTATTTCACATATAAAAGGTTCACTCCACATAAGGATTCCGGTTGTTTCTCTCTCTGAGCCTCCCCGCCATGAGAATCCTGTCAAGGGTGCATCATCTCCACCTAACCAGTCTGGGTGACCCTGTTAAAGCAGAAGGAACCAGTTCATTAAGTTATTGATATAATACATGGAAAAGTCCTACAGAAACTTTTTACCCCACATTGATATGTGATACATGAATATTGTATTTATTGTGTAATTAAGGTCAGCTGATCTTCTTGTTTTACTCATAAGCGCTAAGGAACTTGAAATAAAAAACATGAAATAATTTCAAATTGTTTTGACACTATGGAAGTTGCAGTTCACTGGTTACATAAAAGAATTCAAATAAGTTATTTGAGAAGCAATCATACCTTGGCATTCATGTATCTGAGGAAGAAGTCGAGGAGGAATGACTTGCCCTTCCTGAAGGCTCCTGCCACAGAAATTACAGCCACTTTTTTATCCTGTATCCGAGGGTTCAACAAGATCTCTTCCAGCTTAGTTTCATCTAGTTCAAACTGGTGATCCTCTCCAGTGATGACAATCTGGATTGGCTGGCCTTGTAGAGGCATGCCAGATGCCGACACTGCAGACAAAAGAAAGACACATACATTGATCACGAACTGAAGATTATAAGAAACAAAGATTTGAACTTTGGCACTTAACACTAGACTTCAAAAACAGTCAAGTGATGGCAAGCTAGCCTGTAAAATCTTAAAAGCTGTCAGATGTAATGCATATATGTATATGTTCTGCAGGTATATGATATATACAAAATGAAAGTAATTTTTGTTCTTTTCATCTTAAAGCATGAATATGCCTTTAAGCAACAATATGCCAAACACACATAGGTGATATGATAACAAATATAACAATTATATGACTAACAATACCAATTGATATGTACCCTTCTGTTCCATATCAGGTTGTATGAGATTGTTTGTATGTCTTTTACTTCACAGGTAAATCTGGTCTTCAAACATGTAATAATGCCTCAGTGATTCCTACATACCGGATGTACTCCACATATCACCTCATAGATAGACAGGTGTAGGTATTTTCGTATGTACATATATATATATACATTTATATCATTGTCAGTTAGCTAGGTGACCTTGGCCCATACGATAAATGATGTCATCATTTTTAGTTTTAAATATAAATGATTACCTGATCCAAATAAGAATATGATTACATGATTATACCAGGGATGGAAATCTTGTGTCCACAATTAGGACTGACTATGTTGATTATATAAATACATTAATGATATCATGGTTTCTGTCGACATTCTAACATATGAATACCTAGTGACAATCGTTATCATTCTTCCAAGTATAGTTCATGTTCTATGTATTTACTACCCAGTAAGTACCTGGAAATGTTTTATTTGAATATAATGTCCAGTAACTAATACATGACATACATCATTCAACCAAATATCCTCTCTATAATTTTACAATAATCACACTATCTTCAAAATATCAGACATAAATATGTGTCTTTTAACGAAGTCAATGTAAAGAGCTATATGACACTCAGAACAGAGAGTAGTGATGTAATGAAATATCATTCATAAAAATCTGTAAAAAAGAACATCATCAAAATACATTGTGTAAAATTTTCCAATTTATTTTTCATAATTAATTCATATAATTTTTTCAACATTTGTTTTTACTATTTGAATCTGAATTAATCATTTTTTTAAGGTTGTGAAAACTACTGGCAAATCACTGAGCTAGTACTCTTCAGGTTTTGAAAACTCCAGTAATAAATAACTGATTAGAATTTTTCAGGTTGAAAAAATGAATATATCAATGTGTATCAGTTTCATCATTGTCAGCACTGTCTATTTATGAAAGCTGTATGAGCATGACTTTGCTAAGTACATTTTTAATATATTCATGCATTTTGTCATAAATTCTTAGAAAACGCTGTTGCTGTAATGATAGGAAATCGATGTTACTCCTAAATCTGACATGAAGATTATAAAGATCAAAATTCCTATAAATATTTATACACTAAATCATACACAACACAAAAAAGGAAGAAGATAAAGACTACTCAAGTGTATTAATGATGTTGATCTAAAGGCAGATATGTACAGTAGTTTGTAGCTTAGTTATCTGACAAGTTCACAACCTCTTGCCACGATAGACGGCCATAACTGATGATGATATAAATGGTATATTTGATGATGATATAAATGAAAGCAAAGAACAGATGAAATCTTTCAAAGGGTGTTTTTTCTTAAGATTACATGTGTATGTTAAATGTACAATGTCAATCACAATTTCTCCTGCTTCCCCTTGTTAAGCTGTTGGTACAGCTTTCCTCTCAATAGCTCATGAAACAAATCAATATCTAGGTCAAAGGGCTATTATCTGTTTATAGAAGCCAAGGAATACATCAGCCTCTCATTTATTGATGAGTTTATGGTGCATGTTGATATATATAAATTTACTGGAGTTGATCCCAAAAAAAGAAGATGTGTGTCAATCTATAGAAAACTTATTACAACTGCAACAGTTATTGTGAGGATAACTAATACCCACGTAGACTTCATATATCAATCACTGTGAACACATAGTTTCATCATAGCTATCATGTCCTTCAATTCATCAGTCCATTATCAACTGCCAGTATATGAGAAGATGGTAAGCAGAGATTAATGCTGGAAAAATGAGTAAGTCCAAAAAACCGGGAAAAAAAATCATTTTTAGTCCAATGAGGAAAAACCATATATGACATGTTAACTGGAACTGTTCTACAAAAGTGTGAAGCAAATTTCAAAAAGATAGGCTTTAAAAAAAATTCAGTCCAAAAACATGGCAAAAAAAAAAAAAAATACATGAAAAATACTAGTCATTAATGGGGTTCTGGTTAAACGAGGAAATATTCTTACTATATGTTAAATTGACAGTAATGCCAACCTCTCAGAGTGAAATATTAGGTTATGACCAGCTAAAACCAGAGTGAATGGGTCAGAAACAAGGGTCATGTGTGTAACAACATTTTTCACATTGTTTTTCGCTAAAACATGGGAGTATAAAACATGTACACATATAAATCAACCACTAGTAATATTATGAGTTTATTCACTACATCTTTTAATAATATTTAATGCTGCAATTAGTGACTCTGGCTCCTACTAATTCTGTGGATGGTTCATTATCTAAGGGTGTACAAACAGACATAGGCCATTGTTTAGTTCAAATCTCTGAGCATCCCTTCCTTAATTATGTTGCAGGTATCTTTTTCTTAACAAATAGTGGTGCTGTGTGATTTTTTCAAGAAGATAAAGAAATCTGAGACTGTCATAGCATGTAAGATACCTAACAAAAGTAGCACATTGTCTTTGTTTAGCTACACCTGGTTCTAATCACATTTAAAATAGAATAAAATTAATCATGAAATATCTTTGTCAAAAAGCTTCGAAACTTCAGATATAAATGATCATGGATACTTCTTGCGGAAAATGTTTAAAATGTTTTGTAAATATTGTTGTGATTCCGCTGCTGGGCTGCCGTTTTCTCATAAGAACGTAGCAACAATTTTATTAACTACATATTGACGCACAGTTCAATATATTTTAGTTACATGTAAAAAACACTACTTCCATGGGTCTTCATGTTCCCTGTTTCAGCAGTCTCTGGCCGTGATTGCTTTAAATGGGAAATATCTGTTTTCAAAACAAATTGAACTAACAATTAATTCAAAAGTAAAAGATTATCTAAAATGAAAACTACCAATCTTTTAGACAAGAAAAGACTGTCACCCTCATTAATCACTATGTCTAATACCCTTGTACTGCTCAGCCAAATGCTTGATCACAACATGTGTACAGATATTAAGAATCTGGTTGAGTGAGCCTACGAATATGCAAGTGAATAGGATTTCATAGGGGTAAATCTAGATGTGCTGTCTTAGATGATTCATTTCATCGGGGTAAACCTTGATGTGCCGTCTTGAATGATTCAAAGTGTTGAGAACACTTATAAATAGACGCCGTGTATAATGTGTAGTGAAATAAAGAAACTGGTATATCCATTTCAAATGGCATATGATTAGCGATTGGTCAAGCTGATATATATGTGAAGGTTCTAGACATATAGTCATGATAAGATCTTCACATGATCATTTTGATGCGAGTGTGATTTGAGAGATAATGACTGATCATGCCCAGTCACAGCGTGGCTCTGAAATCTGCACATTTTACAGTATAATGCATGAGTATTTTTTGTCTTCATGGATTTCAATATCAACAATCGGTTATTGTAACTGGCTATTGACAACCTATCAATTATTTGCTTGTAAATCAAATTAGCTGGGTTTTTATTATTAGTAATAGTACCTAACACAATAGTGACCAATAACATTTCATTTGTTCATAGCTTGTTTGAGCACGGCACAATGTAAGTTCTCAAATACAGTTGGTTGAGCACGGCACAATGTAAGTTCTCAAATACAAACCTATGTTTTAAATTGACGAGTCCCACTTACACTTAGTTGTTGGAGTTTAGGTTAATCATGGTCACCTTTATAGCCTTGGCTAGAGGGAATTTCTCTTTAGTTTAGTAGCAGTGCCTGGCTAGAACCAAAGCGTCACTATAGCCTCACCAGAATCATCAGTATTGGTGTAGGTGAAAACCATGAAGAAGAATTCAAGCTATTGGCCTAATTCAAACCCCAGCAGCTAGGAGCTAGGATATATTTTCCATTACCCCATCCAATTACATCTATACTGCATCAAAATCCGAGAAGATCTAAAAATGTTCCTTCTTTTCTGAGTCAAAATGTTAACCAATCACGCCTTCAATTTCCAGATACAATCAATGATTGTAAAATAGGTTCCATTTCAAAGGAAAATGAGTTGATAGATCCTTGACCACGAAAGTGCACATGTAAAATTATAACAAGAATGTATAGAGTACACTCGATTCATAGGACTCATATAACATAAAGAGAGAAAAATCTCATATAGGATATTTGCTGTTCAAGCATTCCTTAACATGCTTTTCATGGTATGCTGTAAATTCATTATTAGGCCAATAAGCTTATGATAAAACAAGAACTTGTAGTCAAAACTGTTTCCATCTTTGTAGTTTGCCAACAGCATTTTATTTCTTTAAATATGTGTATATCTTTCACACTCTTGATCAATTTCTCATCCATGCTTACGAGCAGAGTATAAGGTTACAACTCGAATTTATCATAAAAAGCCAAATTAGACTAGTCATTGTTGTTTCATATTAAAAATTTTCAAAAACTATTCAATTAATCTATTATCGTATAATTTGCAAAGGTGAAAAGTATTTCCAAAACTACAGTTGAAACTTGCCTCGAAATTGCACGAGTCAAAATTCCATTTGAGTCGAGATAATTTTAAAGTCCTGATTTTTTTCCTTCTATAACTTTGTAATCTTAGTTCGGAAGGATTGAATTTCATTGAGTCGAAATTTCTGTTGAGTCAAAGTGATTTTTCAGCCCCTTCATTTGTAAAGCAAGGGAAAAATCATTCGTTGTCTTTATTAATTTTTGTAAAAACATTGACACATCTTCTGATGAAATAGGTCAATACATACAAAGAGTAGAAAAGTCACCTGTGCGTAACACATGGCTAATTATAGCGTATCGGTGGTAAATCATACACACAACACTTGGTTTCTGGCAATGAAATACCAGTTTAATCATACAATTAAACTTAGGCTTCTTAATTAGTGTCACCATCCAGTAGCAGGGAATACCTGTACATTAACAAAGTAGCTGGTTTACACAAAACATTGAAAATATTTAACTAGGTTGTGTGCACCTTCAGGAACGATAAAAACGAAACTGTCAAACTAGTACAATCTTTTTGACAAAATCTCATTACCATTATTCAGGGAGAAACTAATCTTCAGCTTGTTTACTAAAGGATTGTGATCGGGAACTTTGTAAGACTTAGTGTTTGGACAATGAAGTGCAGAAAGTATTTTTCGTTGATAAGACTCAATATCTGTGTGTGTTAAGACTAGCGCCTGTACAATGTTTCTTCAACAGGTAAAAACTTTATAGTGCCACGTTTTTCATATGCATATCTATTTGTAATAAACTCATATTGATATAATCTGTAGCTTTATACATAGTTTTTTGTAGCATATCAAAAACAATTTTTAATTTCATTTTATTGTCATTCCGTAAAATACATGATGTATATGTGCTTGGTCAGTAAGGCTATTGTACATGTGTGCAGGACGGAACGATGGGAGTATAAATGCATTTGATTGGAGTTGTTTTTACATATTTCATTGTTTGGATGAGTAAACAATAAAAGGAGAAAGTAGAATTAAATTTCTTTGTTTATTTACTGCCATTTAACAGATTATACTACCCTGCATGCGTGCTATCATAGCTCTACATCGTTTGACCATCAGGAAACTGATATCGTCAACCTTATTTATAAACCTCCTCTGAGTCGAAATTCGGATAAGTCGAAATATTTTCCAAGGTCCCTTGAATTTCGAGATAACATTTTTTGACTGCATTTGATAAATCATGTCAGAAACATGATCTCTGAAGTCTGTCATGGTAAAACTACTGAAAATGAAGCTAAAATACAAACTTACGGTTTTAGAATTATCAGTAACCATTTAAAACAAATATGATCCTCTATGCAACACTAGTATCTTCCATAGAATAGACAAAAATATTTAAACATCTTTTTAGGTACGTTGTGGAGTTAAGACCTTAATATCTAGCGTATAAGAAACTTCGAAAGTATGGATGAAGGGAGAGAAATGGAACAGTGAGATAACTTTTTTCTTCCAAACAGAGAAGCATAGAAATATCTGCATGAAATTATTATGAGTATGTTGGTATTTATGTTTTACCCAATCATCTTAGAGGCTCAGATCATAGATTGGTTTCCGTCTGTTATACACGTGCCTGCACTACCAGGATGCAAAAATTTACCTATATACTGGAGTGGTCTTGATGGAAGTCAAAAGTTATGTCCCAGAAATTTGATGAATATGTAGGCCAACTATTGAAAATGTTGTCTGAAATGACAAAGTTTAATGGGAACAAACCTAATATTACTTGTCATCAAATATTTGATATATTTTACAGCAAAATTGCAGTTAAAGATGGCCCAATGACAAAATATTGTGGAGTAATATGAGGTTTGCTATATTGTTTGATGCATTTTAGCGTCCATCATTATATAATGATGAATTACACTCAAATGTGACCGACTTGTTTGATTCTTGACCTCATATAACACAGGAAAACCCAAAATAAACAAGAGAGACCTTTTTACATTTAACACATAGTGGATAAGAAGCATGTGTGCTAGTTGTTCCTAGGATGCACAGGACACCAAACACAATTTATTGTCTTTGTTATGTTTTTCCATTATGTAATACACTGACTATTTTGATGATGAAATGTACACAGACAATATGTAAAATAACTTTGCATGGCATTACATTTAACATTAAAATTTTTCTGGTGTATGTATTATTTTTTTTTTTACAAAATATGTCTGGGATGTAACATGGACTCAGATTTTCTGAACTGGATGTTGTTAAAAATGCATCTTCATCTATTAGTACCCAAAAACACTTGTTGATTACAAAATTAATGTCCTGATATGTTTGTTCATTATTTTTGTAAATAAAACTTATTTCCTATATTTTTTCTATATAAACTACAGGAAATGTGAGACCCTGGGGCCCTAAAATACACAATTTTGGTAAAGCACCTTCAGACGCCTCCATCCATGAACAGCATTTAATACTACCATATCTGAGTGTTGAAAAGAAAGTTTTATTAATTTTAAGTCAATGTGGCCAATTTTGCCCTGTGTGTTGAGAACTGTTTAATTACCCTTTTTGGTTCATTTTAGGCTAGGGATTGTTTCAGCAAAATTTCACTGAAATCGGTTCATCAATTCTAAAGAAGAAGATGAAAATGTTGAAAGTTTATGGATGCACTTCAAAGGCCAAAGGTGATTGCAATTTTGAACCATTCACAGTCTTACTAGGAGCCAAAGGTGCTAGTTTGCAGCTTCAAGAATTATTAAGAGGTATAATAAAAGATGTGATGAATAAAGTATATTATTACTGATATGAAGTGGTCTATTTACCTGTGTACATGTTTAATACTCCATGTTTAAGCCAAACACAAATATGGCAAATGACATAAAAAAGGCTGCTACACACATGACCCAAGTTTTAGCGTTTTACCTATGTTTTAGCTGTCCATGACTTAATATTTCACTCTGACATTATCATTACTTAATATGATCAGTCATTTTTGATCTATATTATTCAAGTTTTTATGGTGAGCTTAACTCTCATTTTCTCACATGTCGATAAAATGACATTTGGGATGCCAGAATGTCAAGTCATTTTCTTCCTTAATCTCTTAATCTAGCTAACAGCAGTCTGTGCCTTCATGTATTGTACAATGCATAGTATGATTTTCTGAAACAGTAGCAAGATATTTTTGATGGTTTTTTCTCTCATTTCCACCTGTGTCAGATAGGCCTGTCCAGGGCAATAAACATGGTCATGATAGACGTTTATTACACAGGCGCCTGTGTAATAAAGCCTCGCGCGCGGAGTAATTCATAGTTTTTTCCCGCGCACTCATCGACTATGTCCTCGTCATCCGCTTCATCCACAAACACGCATAGCCGATTGGAGTCATTGTTTGCAGGCTCGTATTAACAAAACTGTTTTATAAATATCAACATCACCAACCCTGGGACTCGGCCTTTCCGCCGTCGTCAACGTGTGATTGAAAGTGACAATGACTAACTTTCCTCCTGTCGGTGTGGCGCGAAATGTGTGACGTAAGTGACGTCATCTCACAAGCAAACAAAGAATTCCATTCATAAATGTGTAAGATTTGTAAGATTACTATTGACAGTGAAGTAGTATTAATAACTTGACCAACATGTTCAAAGATGTAAAAAGTGTTTATGATATATTATACATTGAGCAATAGTAAATATTAAAAAGAAAAGTGTTGTTTTATTGCGTGTTTTAAGGCACTATATTTGAACGCGTACGCATGTCTCTGGGTGATGTATTTGACAGGGTATTTGACCCAGCCAGCTTGAAGAAAAAACAGTTAAACACTGACGTTGGATGTTTACATTATGTCCATATTATGTTTTCGACCGCAAACATAGTTTGCAAAATTCGGGGATGGAGAATCTATTTCAGCATATTTTTTATGTATATGGCCCAAGGAAAAAAATAGAAATCTGAAAAATGGCGGCGTCCAGTGATGGATACCGCGAGGTGAGTGCAAATATTTGATACTATGAGATTAGAAATGAGAGAAAAAAACTCTTTTCTATATGGGTATGTAGGATAGGGATATTCCACCCTCGGGATCACAAAATATGGTAAAAACCCTCGGCAAGCCTCGGGTTTTACCATATTTTGTGACCCCTCGGGTGGAATATCCCTATCCTACATACCCATATAGAAAAGAGTCTTATATTCTTGCACTTTAGGAAGAGAAATAAAAATAATGTGTTAAGCTGACATTATCCCCTAAAAAAAACACACAAAAAAGGAGCTAAGATACTTAGGGAAAAATGGAGTAATTTTGATATTTTGCAGTTAAGAAAACACATATGAAATTTATCACTAGTCTCCATTAGTTTCTGTAAATTTTTCCTGTCAGACTCGCTCAAATTTTGAGAACCCACTCTGTCTCTTAGTATTGGAACTGGTTATTATTTTGTAATTGATGTTCTGGACTTGCCTACAAAATTAATGATCAATCAATCCATCAACATTTTTTGATAGTCTGAAGGGATCAAACTAACTATCCGTGGTTTCATCTTTGTCTTGAACAAGACAAAAATAAAATCATAGGTCTATAGTTAGAACCCTTCTGACTATCTTCTTGACAAATTAAAGATGACTTGATCTAATTTCTGAATGTACACAGTGACATCTCATTTTCTTTTTACAACAATTACCATCCTATTATCATTCTTTGTTTTTTATCGAAAGAAGGGCATGTGGTGTAATTTATTATCTTTTTAAACAATTCGTTTCGTTTTTTAATCAAAAATCTATTACTTGAACACTAACTTAACGGATTTGAAATAAAAATTATGTAGCCATCTTTGAGTGGAGATGATCCGTTGAAGTTCAAGTGCATCCATTCATTAATGATGTTACAATAACACACCAAAAGGTGAGAGATCACTGCCCATCGTCAGGTAGGGGAAAATACCTACTTGGACAGACCTTGTTCATAAGTTATAATATTGACAAACATGTCTTTAACAACTGATTTTTTTTCAAGCGGAAATAATACACCTCACGTGATAACTAATAACCTATTATGAAACGACAGAATGAGGTCCTATTATCTTCGTTTCAGTTCAAACAGTGGCAATCGGAAGCCAAAGTTGGCCTACATTCACAACTCTGGGCTGTGAAAGAGCTCGTGCTTTTATTTGATGGTCAATAAAATTGAAAACACGTTTATCAGAATGACTGTTTCACGTGACAGACAGAATGTATAAATATAGCAGGTTAATATATTACCTGGAACTGTATGTTCTGTTTCCATCTGTCTTGTCTGTCGTTCGGTCCTGGCGAAATCCGCCATGAAATGTTACGTTTACTCTCGAACGTCAAAATAAGTGTTATACGAATGAAAAGTCAAAAGACAGTCCGAAAGAACTTCCCACCATTCTCGCGCACTACGTGACGTCACGAACTATTTTGAGACCTGTTTACCATCCGGCATTTGTCAATATCATTGAGCCTACTTTTTCAAAGCATACCTATACATAATTGCAAATAAATTTGAAGAGGGAAACTATTCTACGAATTAAAGAATATACATTCTTTGATTATTTTGCTTATTTGATGACAATCATATCTAGTTTTACAAAGTTTGTACAAGAACTAAATTGTTTTAAAATAGTGCATGTCCTTCCGCTTATAAATAAGCAATGAGGCACAAGTAAATACGTACAGCAACTTCGGAAATTCAGCTGTAACAACCATGACGTTTGTGAATTTTGTTAAATGCTGATTGTCCTCTGTGAGGTTTATTCGAACAGGGAGGTGAGCTTTTGCAGACTGCGTACTTTGTTTTTGCCCATGGCAATGATCATTTTTGCAGTTGCGCCGTATATTGTCACAACTCTCAACTAGAAACTAGGCAACCCCCAAAAGAAAACTTTCACATGTGTTGATTACATGCATGAAAATGACACACGTTTACTTCATTTAAACCATATCAACGAAACAAATGTTGCGTCTCAGACTTTCGCTGATTCTTCATTGTTGTACAAATTTGTAGATGCTTCAGATTCAGCTATTACTTCCTGAAATCACAGGTGCAGATGGTTGGAAATTGTGATATGTCAACTGAGGTTTTTCCTTGAATGGCTCTTTAAATATCTTTGGAATCCACCCACGCGGCTTTCAATTTAATGCTCGCACTAGATACGTGATTTCTAGCATTAGAAATTCAGCAAAAATGTTTTTATTGACATCTGTATCAGTTCTATATAGGGAAACAGATCTTTATGAACATTTAATGGCATAACCTGTTATATATTACATGAAATTTGCAAACTTGCATCATCACAAATGTACTGATCATATACCTTTTGCAATGTTTTGTGTGTGTGGTATACACAAGTTGTCACATTAATCGTCAGTATTGTTAAGACTTGGCTTTGTATATTGGTTTGGTATTTTACACATTACTTTTGTTCTTTGACAACATAAATACTTAAACAGATCAACAAGACAATGTGTTTAATGAATTAAAATCGTATGATAATATTTGATGGAACTCCAATTGAAATTTACATAAATTTTTTAATATGAGTATGGTAGGTGTGTAAATTGAAATATTCCAAACAACATGGTGGGTATTGGCATGACAAATATTTTACAGGTATCAGTATAAAAGAATATTCAGTCAATCCACAGACTTTGATTTGATCAGAATGTCTGTAAAATGGAGCCCTTCATTCAGGATACAAAAGTGGATCTCTATGATTAACATTACTGATATTGAAAAAACAATTGTATTGACAAGAATATGTATGTTTCTGGTACATGAGACAGGAATATCTCACATGCTACACTGTGCCTGATTCTTCTGTATTGCCTGACATCTTTTAACTGACATTTGGTGCCAAGTGATGTTTTAATTAAAGTAACATCTTATTAATTTTTCTGACTTCTCACTCAAAAAGGGAGATAATCTATTTGGATTAAAAATTTGGAATAATACTAACTGAGAAACTTTTATGCCATCTTGTGGACCTGAGAAATAGAATGTAGTAGAATAGTATGTGTACAAGATATAGTTTTGTCTCAAGCTGACACTCCATAACATCCTTGGCATTTCCTAGAATGAGGTTCATTATGTCAGCTTTCACTGGCTTCAGCATAGATTTACATCAGTTTGAACACATGTAGTTTACAGATTCGATTAGTCTAGATCATGATTGCTGTTGACATATCCATGATATATACCTATATTTTACAAAGGGCTACTTGTAATATTTGATGAATAATAGTGACAATAATAGTTTTGTCTAGTGTAACAACTTCTTAAATCAAATAACACCTGTTTTATAACTGTTGTCTTGAGGATTATCATAAGTAAAAAGTGATTCATGCATTCAATATTCAAAACTTGAAATGTGGCCAATACCACCAGTTAATCAATTTGTGATGCCCTGAACTGAAGCATTCTAACTTAATGCAAAGATATTTAGTATGTGTTGCATGTACATTGTATATGTCCTGCATTTTAAAAGATATAGAAAAAGAAAACATTTACATATTTGTACTGTATCCATTATAGACAGATGTTCGTAAGGCAAGTGTCATATGATATTGTATTACATAATTGTATTGTATTACCATTCCCAAATCAAATTGTTTGAGCCATTAAATACTCATAAAACTTACTAGGTATATAATAGCACTATAAAAGGTGGTTTCTATGGGAATTCCTTTCTGTCTGTTAACCGTTTCATAACCCCATGAAAAAATAAAAGCCTGATTGAATGACTACCATTTTCCCTGCAAGTTCTATACTTAGATGAAGTGAATATCCATGTTAAAAATGAAAATCAACATTACCATTACATTATTATGCAAGACAAAATGAATGCAGCAATTAAAAATAGTAAAACGTTTTTTCTAAAAGTTAAAAATGCATTTCAGCTATTTCCAATTATTTGAAAATTTAGAGTTTCATACAGTAAATTCTAAATGTTATGCATTTGTCATGTAATTCATATTGTCTTGTTTACATTTAAAAATTTGTTAAATTTGTCTTGTACTGAGTGACAATGTCTTTTTTGGTTTAATACAGATGTTGCCTGTGCCAAAATGTAGCCATACAGTGAGATGGGTCTGCCTTAACAGGGGAGACAACTCTCACATACTTGTCTAGCCAGCTTCCTTGGAATGTTTGGTCACCATTCTGCCAACCAGCCAGCAGCAGGCCTCGTCATGTCTGGTCATGACCAGCATAATGCCATTAAGTCGCCCCAATCCAATGTTGCGTCAGGCGCCGGCACTACCAACTTTCTTATGATAAACCCCTCCTTGTTTCAGCAAGGTAGTAGTCTCCATCAGACCATTGTGGATAACTTGCCAGTTTCTTTATCCAACTCCTTGCATAACCTTCATCAGACTTCAGGAGGAGCAGTGTATGCCTTTACTGATAACCAAATAGGCATCAGATTGCCTATTGGAGTTGGCATCAAGGATGCTTCAGATGATCATTCATCAAATATGGATAAATCTGATTCCAAAGTGGACATTTATTCAGTGACAGATGACAAAGGGGTCCCTGGGCTTGCAGGCATCCAATTCCAAGATGGAGGTGAACAGACTAGCCCAGGGACACCAAGTCAAACAAGCACCTCCCAGATTCTACACTATCGTCCCTCTGCAAAGTCGGGGGATGCCATGCTGAGTGCTATAAACTATAATGACAGTGAAATGTTACCAGAAGGTGCCTTTGACAGTTGTTTGCCCAACCTGGATGATGGCATTTTGTCGAATATGGGAACACCAGGGAACATCCGGATGTCCGAGAACCTGCCTGACCTGTTTGATGGGGAGGGTAATGTGAATGATTCCTATAGTATGGAAGGCTTGTCACCCCAGCCATTCACAGACTCCGCCTCAGGATTTGTAGGAGAAAGTAACCTTGGGTCAGTCATTGACCCAGATGGCATGCAGAATCCAGGTGAGTTATTTAAACCTGCATAGTGCAAGTTGCAAAGAATCAGTTGTCAGACTGTGATTTAATTACTTGATATATCTGATATTCCTTCATTGGCCTTTAGTTGACCCTTTGCATTTGACAATTTCAGAATTCAGCTAACAAATTTTACTGATACACCACAACATATATGGACATATATGTCTTGCTTCAGTTTCAGAATTCCTAAATGCTTTCAAATACCGGCAAATTATTCATACATTCATCATAGACTTGCAAAAGTTACATAAAATATACATCATATATTATTTGCTCTCTCTGCAATGTATTTCAGTTTAATTGTTTTTGATATCTAAACTATAGTATTTTAAATGTGTCATTGAAATGTTGGTGTAATAGTGCTTAATTTGTCTTCAGAGGATGCAGAATTAGGGTTTTGTAACAATCACTTGAAAAATCATACCATAAACCTTTGGTTTGTTCAAATATGTGGTTAGCTCAAACACATGATTTTTTCAACAAAAACAATAATTTTCTGTCTAATGATAATGGGAACCCTTTCTAGTCCTGTTTTACTTACAATTCTATATGAACATGTCATGAAATTGCACATTATAATTATTGATAAAGATATATGTGTCGGAAATATCGCTCCATGTGGTCACTATTGACGTTTAATGCTGTGGGTAGCAGACCATAATTGACCACTGTAAGCAATTGACACTACCAAATTATACACATACATGCCACTTAATTAGCATTGATTTTGTGTATTTCCTTTCATATCATGCTGTAACAAGTCTGTTTTTCAAGCAATCCAAAGATATGGACCTCCGGATTTTGGCATGTGTATTGTCAAAGGACAACAGTGTTTCACTTCACATTTTAATAAGATGATCACGTCAAGACTGTCCCTTTTTAATATGTCAAATAAATAATTGTAGGAGTCACAGAGATTTTAAAAAACATTCATCCATAGTTATGTCTCAATCTGCTCTCTGCATATGCTAACTTCCGCCAAAATATATGAGCAGACATGTGCTTTTTAGGTGAAACATAACACTGTTACAGTTTCAAACTAATGTCACAGCCTTTGGAACTAGATGTTTCTATCAATCCTAGATTTCTGATTGGTGGAAATATATACCAGTGACCCCTAATGGCAGTTTGATTCTGTAAAAAATCTTTCAAAATGTGTCATGCATGCATACTGTTGCAAAGAGACAATCAAGTACAGTGGAAATCACTTTATGTCACTTTCCAGTTGACATAGCATTTTCTTCAAAGACTAATTTTTTCCCTAAATATGCTATGTAATCCAGAATCTGATAATGTCACTTATTTTCATGTGGGCAGTGCTCAATATAACTTCATTTTGATGGCTATCACAAAAAATAACCACAGATAGGTCACAGTTTAGTGAGAACAAGAACTAAGGATTCACTGCTACTGCCTTACTAGTCAACATTTCACACCTGGCATCAACCTGCTTACCTGTAAGGTCCAGCTAGGTTCAGGTTAGGCTGGTGCGTTTGTTTTTAATTGGCTATTGCAATTCAAGCTTTAAGATTTGTTTTCAACCCTTTGTCACTTGGAACTTGTTGCAATGGTTAGGGTATGTGTGTGTGGGTGCCATATGCATGCCACTAAGTTTTCAGACATGCTACCGAACTTGAAAATGAATCTTGGCTATGTGTACTGGGATCTATTTAAAAATGAAACAGATGGTTTGTCAAAAAATCTGATAAGAAAAAATCAAGCATGAACCATAATTTAAGATAAATTGTGTTTGTTTTGTTTCTTTTTACATGGGACACCAAAGCATGACATGTCAATGTCGTCATTATGAATGACGCTATCTCCAAATTTATGTGAACACAATTCGGATGCAAAGCTTAGGATGCTAAAATAACTTATTTGAACTTCAAGTTTGACAAAAGGAAGTGTGGATTAAATGAATGTAGAAAATATCACATGAGCCCCGAAAAGTTTCATGGTTCGGCTTACTTCTTTGCTTATAAAGTAATCATGTTTCCCAAATGATTTGTTCAGGATACATAAAGGTATGGAATGAAGACTGAAAATACATTTGGTCATATTAGAATATCGACATTTTTATCTGCCTTCAAATCATTATTGCTTAAATTGCTTTGAGCACAGGCGAGATGACTATGAAATGTTCTGAAATTGGGTTTTCACTTTGCCATGTTCCACAACATCTGATTATCCACTAAAAATAAACACTAATATAGCAGCCAATGAAAGGTGGTGTATCAAAAGTCGGCTTATATTGAAGTTGCAGAGAGTTAACAAAAATCACTGTGGATATGGGAAAAACAAAGAGTACAAATTTCAAAAAATATATGTAAGAAATAAGTCAGTTTGCTGCATCAGAAAGTTAACTTTTGGGGTTAGATGTCCAAAAAAGTTTCAATTGCTAACGTCACATTCATTATCTTATTTTCCCATTGACAAATGGAACATGTTAAGGAGATTTTACATATACTAAAATCTTACCAAAATTGACAGACTAAGTGGTTATGAAAATATTCAGATTGAGATATGTATCAATCACAAACTAGCATTGCTCTTGTTTGCGGAGGATTCCCTGAGGTAGTGAAAATATGGCATTATGCACAGAATTATGGGATCATTGATATCTATTCTTGGCAGTCTATCTAAAAGTGATAATCTGTAACAGTTAGAATCTTAAAAACTCTTCAGAAGATATATTTTAAAATAATCAATATAGTTAGTGACATCATCACAACACATCTTTTTACTACTTATGTTAATATTGATTGAGTAATGAAGAATGAAATTTTTCTTGAGCACCAGCATATTGCACTTCATGGCAGTGTCTTCAATTACTACAATTACAAGTACTAAATATAGGAAGTGACATCAAAAGATGTGTACTTAATATGATTATAACCTAAATAAATAACTGAGTTTGGACAATTTTACTCTAGTAATGAAGTTTTACCAGGTCATTTTTACAAATAGGAAGAAATATATCAGTTTTGATTACAGTCTGAAGAGCAAGGACCTGAAGAATGAAATGTGTGTGAAAGATCTTGGTGTTCAGCAGACTTCTACTATAAGTTTTAGTATCTACATTAATTGTACTGTTTTAAAGCAATGCGAATGCTCGGTTTTATAAACTGTACATGTACAAGGTTTATATAAATATCTGTTTTAAGGTCTTTATACATAAGTCTTGTCAGGAATCAGTCAGAATACTGTTGTCCGATCAGGTCGCCTTACCAAACATCTTTAATTCACCAAGTGGAGGAAATAGTCCAGTGCAAATTTTTGATATTTTAAGGCAAATGTCAATTACAATTTCATGTCTTAGTCTGACACTTGTAGACATTTTAGTCCTCCTAGTCTTTAAACACTGATGAGCATTTTTATACCATGTCTTTCTTTTCAAATGTGTAAATAGTGATTTGACTGCCTATATTTAATCAATCAAATGTGTTCACTTTAATCAGTTTTACTGCCAGAAAAGTCAAATAAACATTAGAAAGTACAGTGTTTTAAACAGGTTTCAGTGCAATTTTTACTCTTGATTTTGCACCAGGCTGTGATATGATTTGTTTATCTCTAGCATAGTTAAATGTACATTTAAGGAATGATTTTTATCACTAGTTCTATTTGCAGTACCAAAGTGCATCTATTAGTCTATGTTACATGCATAACTGACTGCGATGTTTTATACTTGTGTTGTTGTGATCCATTCTGTAAATGAACCCTTGAGTTTGTAGAATTGGGAATAAATAAAACAAGTACAGCATGACTAGTTACCTCATTAAATTTCTCACTTATGTGTAACAAGTATTTTCGACTGCCTAAGAACAGGTATCAGGACCTATTTAAGCAACTCCATTTGGGTGCCTTTTAGGATTAAGATGTAACAGAATCTAACAAAAGGCAACATCATGACCAAAGCCCTTTAGATCCTTCTTTGTGATTTTGATAGTTCAAACTCTTAATTTATTTTGAGAAGCATAGTTTTGTACAATTCAAACGGTTTCTACAATATTTAATTTTGTTAAAACTTCTTGAAGGTTCACTGTACATGTAAATATATCCAATTATGATGGTTTGTTGTCATTATTAGTTACAAATGCCCAAATGATTTTTTCTGAAACCAAGTAAATCATCTTCAAAAATCTATCAGATCTCATTTATCATTGTTTGAATGTGTCATCAAAATTCAAAGTTGAAAACTGGCGGTTGGTTTCAGACAAAATCCTAGACTGTGGCTAGGATTCCTATCCAAAGTCTGTCAAGTTTAACCTCCAGGTTGCCTCATATTTTCTTTTTTTTCTAGATTACTGATCATATTAGTGTATTGAGAGCAGAACATTTAGGTCTTTAATAAATACTACCGGTAGACTGAAGGTAAAAATGAAATATGGGATAATTTTTTCTAGTCTTGACACAGGATAGTGAATAAAATGAAAAATTACGTTGTGATTCTTGTATTTTTTTCATCATTCATATAATGGTAAATAGTATACATGTACTTTGTATGGCAGCAACAATTATATTGTAAAATGTAATTAGCTTGAATTTAATTAATTACTTAAAGGTAGGGCAGCAGGAGAGCTGATAGATACATTGTTGTGTTTTCAACTTTTAAAAGATGTATTTCATAATACAAATATTTATTACACACATTTATGACCTAGTTTACTATATGTGATAAGTTGACACACATGAACTCTGATAAACCAAGCATTTGACACAAAAGTTTGAATTAGATGACTGTCAGCACCAGGTTACATACTTATCAATACATTAATATTCTGCATTGCCATTGTTCATGTTTTGTTTTCATTTTGCTGGATTTGTACCAAGATTTCAGTCTTTGCACCTTTACTAGACTTCTTGATAACAAACAAGTACAGTGGATATTCCAATATTCTGGACATCTTTAGTCCAGACAATTCATGAATCGAAATCCCCAAAGCATTAATTGTACTCTCCAAACCAGAAGTTATGGAAATATGTTTTGATGAACTTTTGTCAGAGTTAATTGTACTTGCAAACAAAGTACAACAGTAACTTTTTGTAGGAATTGTGTAGGTGAGTCTAGAACCCTAATTCTGAAATTTTTAAATAAACCCAATACTAAGCGATATAGTGGGTTCTTAAAATTTGAACGATTCCCACCGGAAAAGCAACAGTTCAGAGCACCAATATCTGAAACCCCAAAATTACTGATACAGAACAAAATGAATTCATTGTACAGGAAACATTGGACATTTCATTCTGAATTATTCAATATGGATATGCATGGCAACTTTTACATGAAGAGAAACGTTGTTCACACAATATCCAACACTGATAATACACCGGAAGGCATAAATCACTCGAGTAAAGTAAAGGAGAAAAGAACTTAAAAACACCTTATATAAATCATAGAAACACATAGTGAAATTTGATCAATAACGATATTGGCCATCCTCCCTCAATACTTTTACATATTTAATATATGTATAGTAAAAAAAATATGGCACAGATATGGATGTTTAATTTAAGTTTTTCAGGTTTTCAGGAGTCTCCTACATGTAGGTTATGTGCTGATCATGCTGTAAATGTCTTCTTTACATGGTTGTTTTGATAATTTTCCTGAATACATTTAAGTCTGTGTTTTAGTATCTTACTCATTCCGAAATTAGCATCACTATATTGATATAATGTTAATGCAAACAGACATTCAAGGAATCATTGCTATGTCGGGGACAATACATATCATAACTACATCAGAGTGTGTGAGACTGGTACTTGGTAGGGAATTATGAAATTAAGGCTTTGTAGTAAAAGTGGTGTAGTTTTAAATGTAAAATATGGAAAGCAACATAAACAGTAATGCAAATGACAGTGATTAATACATTCTGTTATAGATTAACAGCAATTAGTTGTGAAAATCTGATCACTAATGATGATCATTGCAGCCTTACTGCCGTTTATTCATGCATTCCTCCACAGGATCCTTTTATACAGATTTCAAATAATACAAAAGAAGGTTTTTTAACTTGATGAATTTTGTTTGTGATGTTCGATGCTTTATATTTTCAAAGACTCCAACAAGTCGGACAGCTCAAAAAAGAAATCTAAAAACAAACAACCAAAAAGTCAAGGTTCCCCAGGCCGTCAGACCATGCAGTGTCCGTCGTGCAATAAAACCTTCAACAATTCCAGTGCCCTGGCCAAACACAGACTCACCCACAGTGATGAACGCAAATACGTGTGCAATTTGTGTCAGAAAGCCTTCAAAAGGCAGGACCACCTGTAAGTATATCTGTACTGGATAGAAAATTTATAGGAAAGGATAGCCCAAGTTCAAAATTTGAAGAAATGTAACTTTTAGTATTCTGGGACATAATTTCAATAATCTCTCGGCCAGATTAACATGTTCTTTGAATACACTGTCTCATCAATGATGTTTCTGATAGATGCTTGATGGAACCATTTGGTTATCAAACTCTTCATTTGTTCCTGAAATATCATCTGTTTCACCATTTGGGAAAATGTTGCAATTGGTCATCAGCCACTCGGATGAAGCTCTGTTTTGCATTGACTGAAAAGTAAATATGTATTCAAGGTTAAAATGAACTGATGTACTGAGGGAAGTTTATATGTAAGCATGTATACATTGAGAATCATGTTTAAGTTTTCAATTTACTGGTAATTGTTTCAATGCAAAATATTGGGTTCTGACTCCTGATAGTTCTAAATGCTATTGTTAAATCTTAATCAGTCTTAGGAAATCATGATCTTCTGACTCAAATTGTTGCATTCTCTACAGAAATGGTCACTTAATGACCCATCGTGACAAAAAACCATATGAGTGTAATGTTGACAGCTGCCAAAAGAGTTATTGTGATGCACGTTCATTACGGCGTCACCTCGAGAATCACCACAATCAGTCACCAGAACAGATCCAGACAGCCATTGCAGCTGTGGCCTCCAATGCAACAGCTATCATAGCTGCTGCAGCAGCCTCCAACACAGCTTCACTCAGAGCCACTACCACAGAAACACAGAGTATGCCCTCAACCTTATCAGTTATATCTGGAGCAAGTAACAGCCATTCCTCGCAGGATGGCAATGGCTGTTCCAGTCATTATTCCACACCTCAGTACAGTAACAATTCTACCCCAATGACCAGTCCCTCATACAGCAACAACGGTAACCCCCAACAGCAGACAGCATTCTTCCAGTTTGACCAAGTGCCATCCTCTGCTCAGACTTCGCATGACATTACTTTGCAGCAGGTAAGCAAGTTTACGGTCATGTGAAAACTTCATTTCGCAAATTCACCTCTGCAAACATATTCCTGAATGCATGAATTTGTGTATACCGATTTAGAAATTACTTTATATTTGCAACAATAAGCAAGCTATTAGAGACATGGACTCTTGATAGCTTCTATATTGGCAAGCGATAGCTTCATATTGGCAGCGGTTTTGTGTATGAGAGTCAAGTGACTTTACCTGAAAAGTGATTTAGTCATGTGATACATGTGTGTACATACTGTATTATATAAGTGACTATACCTGAAAAGTGATTTAGTCATGTGATACATGTGTGTACATACTGTATTATATTACCTGAATACAAGCTAGTGCGTAGACAAAAGAAATGAACATGAACACTTCATATGCTTTTAAGTTTGAAGAGTGAAACAACTTGCTTTCACGGTAAGATGTTAAGACTTCAATAGGCCAAATTTATTGTGCAGTGTTTAATGTCGCACTTAGTAACATGTTTATACTAATTAAACAGAATAGTTGTCTCAGTGGGAAAGTCATTGTTTTCCTATTTTTTATTTGGTAGGTTAATAAAATAGATATTTCGCACCTTATTTGCTCTGTTAATCTAAATAGTTTAGTACTATTCCAACACTAAAATAGCATTAGTGATTCATAATTGTTTCTTTTGTGGCACATGTGTTAGACCTCCTTCCTCTAACCTATAGCTGAATATTTGAATGATGCAATTTTGTGAAGTTCTGCAGTCAATAATGCGGGGGATATCTTTCAAAAGTTCTGAAGATGTTTGAATTTGAAAGTAACATATGTCTAGCATATTTTTTTGTGATAATAGCATTTGGTATATATAAATTCAACAGAAGTAAAATTAAGTTAGCAAGGGAATAACAAGGATGTCATCAAGTGATTTGTACAAATAATGGCGAGAGAGTTGAATTCACGATTGACTCTTTTCATGTGTTAGATTAAATATAAATAATTTGCAGTAGTTAATAGGTGTTGTTACATACTTGAAAGATTTTGTGTTTATGAAAGATTTTGTGTTTATGAGTGCATCACAACTTTTAAGGCATATTACCTTTGAAAACATGATTGAATATGCAAAAGAACTATTAATCCTTAAAAGCTTTGGAAACTTGATCAAATCTAAAAAAAGTAAAGACATTTTGATGAGTCGGGAGGATTTCAATATCCATGTTAAAGTCAGAGGATTTTGAAGTACACCTTTAAAATTTCCATAGTTTTTATGTTTCTGGCATTATACATTTCATGAGCTTAACTATGACTGATTCACAGGAAAGTACATGTTGAAGGCTGTGGTAAATATTGTTGTATTAATGTTTGACCAGATATATTTCATGTTTTTCTTTCACTTTTTGCCTATTTATAGTGAAATTTCACCTGTTGCTGTTCAAAGTATGTCATTTCAAAATGTTAGAACTAACATTTTATTGTTGTATTAAGCCTCACCTTACAAATGAACCGCAGCGTCCCCAGCAGATCACCATCCAGCCGCATGTGGTGACACAGTCGCAATCCTTAGCACTTGGTCAGCTCCCTGAAGGACTACCAGTTGACTCCCAACAGGTACAGAACTGGCAAGAGCGGGTGCAGCATATCCTTACTGCAGCAGCAAACCAAGCTGGAGCAGAGCAGCAGTCCAACTCTCACAGTCCTCAGGGGACCATTGAGGATCAATCACCGAGCTACCTTCAGCAGGTCAGCCCCATCAGCCCTGTGATGAACCACCCAGGGCCTGCCAGTCCCCAGCGCATCTGGTCTGCCAACCCTCTCACTCCCAACACCATCACCAACGATAAACTCAATGGGTAGGTTCTATATATATAATTTCTTGGTTGAAATATTGTTATTTAAAAGTTTATATTTGTAATATGACGCTCTAATATTTGGAATATAGATACTTTTGAAATCTCATGTTTTTTTCTTTTAAACATTTTGCTTTCCACAGAGATGACTCTGCCAAACCAGTGGTGTGTAGTATTTGCGAGCGACGTTTTAAGAATATTCCAGCCTTAAATGGCCATATGCGACTTCACGGAGGCTACTTCAAGAAGGTATTGAATTTACTATTTAATTTTGAATGTACATAAACTATTTTGGTATTCTGTATATTTTATGTACAGATCAGTAGATATGCCATTTGATTTTGAGTCTAACTTCTGATACGAGTAAAGAAGTTTATAATATATTGTAGATGAAAATATTGTAACTTGATAGTGACTTTTTATCTGTTTAAAGACATTTTGTAAGAAAGTGAAGAATTAAGTTTTAGAATTCTTCATATTTTGTTGGTCTTGTGTAAAAAGCATTGTCATCACCATGGTGGAACAGAAGGTGGGGTATTTTACATATGTAATTGCATGATTAAAGTAAGAAAAAATGAATTTGGACAATAGATATGTTAGGAACATATTAAATTGGATGTTACTAGTACATGGATGATCTTTTACGTTCTGATTTTTGTTATGTTAAAGGATATCAATAAAGAAGAGAAGAAAAGTAAGAAGGCTAATAGTACCTCGATGGGATCAAAAGTTTCAAAGGTTTCCTCAGAGCCTATAGACATTGCTCTCCCGACCATATCACAGGCATTCCAGAAGTCTTTAGAGACTATTACTTCCCCAGTAACTGCTCAGGCAGCAGGTGAGGTAACATGTTGGAACCAGCATATATTTTACTGGGAAATATTCGTCCAGTCAAATAGTTGCCTTTTATTAGTCAGGTGTTGAAATGAACTTTCGTTGTCAACTACCAAATGTAGTGTATACAATATATTAAGAAATTGTAAATACTTTGTACCTATAACATAATCTACAATAGTTACTTTGGTACCCTGTTATCTCATACTGATTGGAATATGCAGTCACTAAGGTATCTTTAATTCTTGACATTCTCACAACTTAACCTGTTTTGATGCTTTAATGTGATATTTAGACTTTTGATTAAATTTGCAATTTAAAAGGTAATTTTTACCCAGACAATTCATGGAGGGTTTTGTTTGTATCACAGGTCCTGTGTTCCCTAGCCTACAGTCCCATGTAGCCACACCTGACACACCTCTGGATATTGCACACTCTGTCATACAGCAACTCCAGCAACACCAACAGCAGCAGCAGATCCAGGTCAGTAAGGCATATCTAGTAACATGTAGGGCATATAACTGGTTGGGTAAGAGGTCAATTTTGTGTCACATGTTCTGTAAATCTAGTATCAAGGAATGGAACATAGTTAGTAATGTAATACAGAACACATCATAGGTCAAAGGTCAGAACCATAAATTCTGTATTGCAAGCAGGTTCTGTAAGTGTCTGCAAGTATCTGTAGAAATGTACACAGATGACAGGTTAGCATTGAAGATAAAGTCATAGGTTACAGGTCAGTACAAAAAGGTAGCTTAGACCTGAACCACAGATAGCATGATAGGTTTCCATCAGATTTTTTATGGACCTTATACAGGACTGTTCACAGTTGAAACCTCAGATTTTCAACATAAGCCCCTAGCATCACTAAGTGTTCCTGGAAGGAAGAAATGCCTATATTATAATTCAGTTTTCAGAGTTTGGTATCTTTAAATATCTTATTCACATGTGTGTCAGTGTCTTTTGGACAGTCTTTCAAAGTTTTGAGAGGAAACCTGTTTTAGACATCTCTAATTTGTATATTTATATAATGGCCTTAGATATGTATCCATAAAGTCGCTGTTGTTTGTTAGTTTGTGTCAGTGCTGAAGCCATTGAAATAATCAAGGTCACCCTGGAATGTTTCTAGATCTGTAAATCCAAATTCATTTTTTGGATCTGGTTCTAATACACTAAGTTTAGCAACTTTGGAGGCCCTTTCTCAAAATTACCCGGGCAGTTCACCAGGTGATGAATTCAGCAAAGTTAGTGTGAGTTAGGGATATTCAAACAGGTGCAGTGGAAAACAATATTTCATTCACTTTGTTCCTTATTCTTTTAATTTTCTATTTTTCTCTCTTTCTTTTCACTTGAACTGTGTGGAGAATTTTGAATCATTTTTGAAAACTCTTGATAGGATTATGTATGATTACAAAAGCAGGGTGCCACTGACTTCTTGCTTTTTAAATGGTTAGCATGGAAACTAAAATTGTCAAATTTTGATGAAATTTGATATGTAGATGTACTTAGACACAAAGAACATAACTGCAATTTCTGCATATATGTTGGTTCTGTACAATATAGTTATATAGAACATGTTTTATATTCCAAAGTTCCCTGAAGAAGTATACTGTTACCACAAGCAATTTACTGGTGGAGCATGAACATTTCAAAAGTGTGATGTTCCTGTTCCCAACAATGTCCTCTTGAAAGCTTTGCATGATTGTTTTGTAACGTTAAGTCGTGTCTAGATAGATTATGTACATGTGTGTTTTTTCCCTGTCTGAACAGAAATCTAAGTCTGATGCTAAGCCTGCATGTGTGAGTATTGTCCAACATTGAGTTGAAATTAATGCCAGCATTGTGCATGTATATTTATCAACACTGCTGTTTGCATTGAATTATCCCATCATATAACTAATCTTTCATTTTCATCAAAACTTTTGCTTTCCATGTATGGGGCCAATACAGAGTAAAAATAGTTCTCATGTAATTTTTGCAATCGAAAGAAGAAAAACCCACTGGCATATTTATACCATATTTTCTGGGTTATAAGCCACACCTTTTACCACGTGTATGGGGAGTGTGGCTGATATACTGGCACAGCTTATATGTGGACGAAAAAGAAAAATAGTTAGCAGAATAAAAAACAAAACAAAAAAACACCAAGCGTGCTAAGAGTACACCAGTACCAGACGACACGGAGTTCACTAATGTGTACCTGCCTGTCACATATTTGTGACTAAAACAGATTGTCTTGAACTGTCATATGCAATCGTATACCGGATGATTTGAAAATTGAAATAATAATAACATTCTTGTGGATTTAATTAATCACCTTTTGATATGAATTACAAGAATAACTCGAAGCCATAGCGGAAGTTTACAATAGCCCTTTGCATCTGGGGATCATCAGGTTATAGGTAAAATTCTAGAACGACCGTCATGCTTGTTTACAATATGAAAGGCTTTGTGTAACTCACAAGAAGAGATAATATGGGACTATAAGAATTTGGTCAGCATGCAATGGCCTAGTTAATATTTAGGAGTACAGAAGTTATGGAGAGATTGTTTAATATACCGTACATAACATCTGTGCGAACACAATCTGTTCAGGCACCCAAGCCAAACAAGTTCAGTATTTGCTTTTAAAATTTTTTTTGATATACAACAGTAAAATAAAGGATTATCTGTCTATAATTTATTTGCAAACTAGATTAAATGTTTCACTGACGATCTTGATAAATTTCCCTCTGTTGTCTGTTATATCAACACACTTCGGTCAACAGAACAGCTACCACTTCATAAGAATTGCCTTCTGTTATCTGTTACTGGTATATCAAACATCAACAATATTGGTTATCATATTGTAAGAAAGGGTGTGACTTATATGTGGATCATCTGGGGAAAAAATTGCTAAAATCTGGCTCTGCGGCTTATATACAGATGTTGCTTATAACCCGGAAAATATGGTAATTATAGCCTATAAAGTGATTAGATACTAATATTCATTACACTTAACTCTGGTTTTTTTGTCCACCATCTAATGGTGGGCTATTCAACCCTTTTTGCTTTTGGTACTTTGAAAAAACCAAATAGTTGACAGGTGGCAGTCTTTGTTTTTGGCAATGAAAGTTTGTTATCACTAATATATTTCTCAAATTTTATATAGATTCCCTTTGATCCCTTCTTGTGCCCTTAATTTTAATCAGGAAAACAAAATAGCTGACGGGTGACCATCTTGGATTTGACAATTATATGATTTCATGTAATCAAGTGCAACAATAAAGGAAAAGATAGAAAAGGGAAAAGAACCAACTTTGAAAGAAAATAAAGACCAAACAATAGTGATAGCCAAGAACCATCTTGGATCTCTTGTTAGCTTACCTCCAAGAAGTTGATTTAGAGGAGTGGATTGGGGTGGGGGTTATATTGTACCTCTATATTGGCATTAGGATATACTGTGTCCATATTCTGTTGGGAAAACTGACATGGTTACTGTTTCTGTAGGTGCTTAGCTCATTTTCTGGAGATTGAATATACCTCATGCTTGATTGAACCAATCTTTATAGTTTTATTTCTTCCTACTGAAGAATATTGTATGTGCATGTAGGTGTTGGATAATGATCTTGGCCAAACAGAGATTTCTCAGCTAGATATTAAGCAAAATCTCTATCTAAGACAGGTGCCAGCATAATTTCATGAAATTCCAAAGCCAAACATCTAATACATCATACATGTAAAACCTGATGATGTTGGATTTTGTTTTAATATTGTGGAACTCACTGTCATTGATGACATCCACTCAAGACTAGAAAATTGTGGTGACAGATATGATCTTTGATATTTAATGTACAAATTGATACATATGTCAGATCTCTGATATTTATTTATTATTTATTTATTTCCATTTCTGCAGACCCAACCGTCCATTTACAGAATGGATCACAACAATAAAACACAAGTATATAATATTGCTGTCAGTTATGCATGTAATACAGACTAATAGATGCACTTGGGTAATGCAAATAGACTTAATGATGAAAATTATTCATTAAATGTCTCTTGAACTCTGCAAGAGACTAACAAAACTTAGCACAGTCTGGTGCAAAATCAAAAGAGTTAAAATTGCGTTAAGTCCTGTTTAAAAACACTGTACTTTCTAACGTCTGTTCGACTTTTCTGATTTAAGTGAAATAACAACAGATTAGGACCAGGGACTAAAAAACACATTTGATTAATTAAATATGGGCAGTCAAAAGCACCATTTACACATTTGAAAAGAAAGACATCTATAGCCTAAAAATGCCCATCTGTGTTTGGAGGCTAGGAAGACAAAAATGTCTTCAAGTATTAGCATAAGACACGGAATTCAATTCTGAATTGTAGTTGACGTGTGCTTTAAGACATAAAGATTTCAAAAACTTGCATTGGACAATTTCCACTTGGTGAATTAAAGATGTTTGGTTAGGAGACCTGATCTGACAACAGTATTCTGACTGATTCCTGACAAGACTTATGTATAAAGACCTTAAAACAGATATTTATATAAACCTTGTACACGTACGTTTTATAAAACCAAGCATTGGCATTGCTTTGGAAACAGTACAACTAATGTGGGTACTAAAACTCATAGTAGAAATCTGCCAGACACAAAGATCTTTCACACAGGTGTCATTCTTCAGGTCCTTTACGTTCATACTGTAATTAAATTTTATACATTTCTTCTTGTTTGTAAAAATGACATGGAAACACTTCTTCAGATTTACTCTCATTTTCCACACAGAACGCCAGTCATACACTATCATACAGCTCTGTAGCTGCTCACACTCTGACTGTTCTTACGCACGTCCGTTTTAGAAAATTTTACCACAAATGGCAATTCAGTGATGAAAATAAGGAAAAGTTTAGGCTAAAGTATCAAATGTTGCACCACTGTCAGTAGTAACATGCTGGAATTTGTCTTTCAAATAAGTAGTTAACCAATCTAACATGCTACCTTTTACAACATATGATTTTAACTTGTGCAAAATAATTTATGATTCACTTTGTCAAAAGCCTTTGAAAAATCAGTATATACCACTTATAATTCTACTTTTTAGTCAAAGACTTGGAAATCTGATAGGTGAAACATGCAACAGTAGACCCCTTTTTGGAAAAAAAACTGTGTTGCTCAACGCATATAAGCAGATTTATAAAAAAAATTAAAATGAAATAGGAAGTAGAGATACTGGTCTGTAATTAGAAATTTCATTACGTTTACCAGATATAAAAATAGGAATAACATTAGCCCTTTTGAAAATGCATGGAAAGATACCCTCATTCAATGAACGGTTGAAAATGTTACTCGGTGATGACATACAATAACAGGTCCTTAAACATAGAGTTTACTGGGATAAAAAAGTATAATAAAAATGCAAAAGTACGGAATTGCACCGCACAAAATCTGAGCGCTTTGTTTAATATATTTATCATATTGTTAATCCATTGTTCATGATATAAAATAGAAGCCAGCGTTTTTAACACCCATCCCTTATACAATAATGAAATGTTTCACTATGAGTTATCGGGTATCACTTTGGAGAATTGGAAAGTTCTATAATTGGTTATTTACTCAAAGTGCCTTGGTCAAGTGTAGTATTTGCTCAAGAATATGTGAGCATTTTTATTTGTGGTGGAAATAAAGCCCATGCAAACTGTCTTCTTCCATCCTGTGGCCATCTGCAACATGATCCTATCCCATTCAGAATCTTGCAAGAGATTTGGAGTACCTGGTATATTTATGTTATGGTGTTATAACATGAAGTTATACATCTTATCAAGTCATTTGTCAAAGCTGACATTTTCTGTAAATTTAACAAATTCTGATGTGTGCACAGGCAAACCTTTCACCTTGTGAAATGCTTAGATGACCAAATGACAATTACATGTCCCATTGTCTAGCTACCCAAGCAATTTATTCACAAATGAAATGATGCAATTCTCTAATTAATTTGGTAATCCCTTAACTAGTTCCTCTGTATGTGCTTTGATCTGAATGAAAATATCATATAGGAAATTAATCACTACAAAATTGTAAATATGACATTGGTGTGAGGATCTACCTATTTTTGGCACCATGCTCATGTGGCAGGAACATGAGATGTCAAACTGGATTTATTGCTGCATAGCTGGCAATTCATGGTTATTTGAACACATGACTGGCTGAATGAGAGAAATTTCTAATCTAATAAACCACAGGCTGCTATCAGAATCATGGAATATTCACAAAATTATGGCTGCTTAGTAAATAGCTGTTAAAAAAGTCTGCAGCCAGTGTGTATTGTACATTTACCCTTTTTGTTCTAAATGTTTGAGTCTTATTATAAGTCTTAATTATGTAACTGTGACTGTAACTGTATGTGCTATAAGTGGCATGGGCAGGTGACTATCTCTATTGTTTACTGACATAGAGAGATGAAAGGTGGGACTGGCTACCTAAGGGTGCCACAGGCAATAACTAGCTGATAACTAGTGTCACAAGGAACAGCCCAGATATCAAATAGAGACAATTGGGATGAAAGCACATGAATTCAAATCTGATCAGAAAAAAAATATCATAGTGATTGAAGTTTCATGTTAGACTGTATTATAATAAATGTTTAATACTAGGATTATTTGTCACAATTAATGAATTTATTGAGTTTTTTAATTTTTTTTTCAATGCACCGTGTTAAAAGACCACCTGTCATATGTGACCTTATTTATTGCCTCCCTATGGCAGATTTGGCTGTACTTCTATGCATGGGAACAGGGGCGTTCATACCTTATCAACATTTTTCAATTTAACAAAACATGTAACACGTTATATTGGGGATATTTTGAGCTATTTAATTACAAAACATTTTATGAAAGGACTTCAGACAGGATGTGACATTTTCGGCTTCATCTGTTCACACTCCCTTTCTCCAATCACAAATTTACAACATATATTAGAATGTAATGATTGAATATCATGATGTGATATTGACTGAACAGTAAAAACATAGTGTATTTTGACTAAACTAACATAATTTTGCCAAATGAGTCCTTTGAGAAAATTACCTGGGGTCATATCAAAATTACTCCACTGAATTGAACTTGAATGAATGCAAAATGAAGGAAAGAAAATAACCAGATTGAAATTAAACTTGTTGCTAGCTAATCAGATCAATAAAATATTGTGGAAGTGACATGAAGTGTTTTTTCAGAAGTAACTTATAAAAACATGGCAATTATCTTATGGTATTTTTTTTTCTTACAGCTGTATTACGTGACTGTGAGATATATGTATGTTTTATGATTCGTAAGTCTGAAAGTAGTCTCTTTAGACCTGTGGTATGTAATTGACTATAACCATTGAATGTGACCTATAGATGACAGTTGCATTTAACGAGTGATTCTATTATTTGATACACTGCTCGTAGGCAGTGCTGACCTATAAAAAATCTGGGATACTTATTGATTTTACAGAAAATCATAGGACTCTAGAGAACCATAAACACTAGGATTTCTTGGTAGGTAGGTTAGAACCTGTCAATAAAGGAGTTCTCTTAGGTTTCCTTTCATGTATGAGCTGTAGTTATGTACTGAAGTTGTAATAGTATTTACACTAATGATTCTTTGTCTTCAAAACATAACCAAACACAGCTGTTTATTATTGACAGAGTCTAGTCAGCAGTATTTACTGTTTTATGTTACATTTAGCTGAAATGATACCAGCAAAAACACATCTTTTTTCTTATAAGAGATGTAACAACACTGATTCTTGAATAATTTGAAAAAAAAAGCATGTGAAATTTTGCTTCAGTTGGTTTTTTCATTGATTTTTTATTATTTACTTTTTCGCTAATGAATATATGAGGTCAATATGAACACTGCATAAAGTGGCTGCCTTTTGCTTAATTAGGCCATATTTGCACATGCCCTTCCATGCATGTATCCTTCTGTATATTAATTTTTTATGCACTTGAAGCTGCACAATTTAAAATTCTATCTTAATCAAAGATGACTCAATATTAGATTAGAAAGCCTGAACAAAATGACAGAAGATTAATTGATTGAGAGCAAATTGATGATGAGAGTTTAAAAAAAAGATAACTCTCAAAGTATACCGATAAAGAAGTGTGAGACAATTGTTATTGTATTGCTTAGCATTTATGTACGATTTATACTTGTTCGGCTACAGGAACAACAGATGCAGCTTCAGCAGTTACAGCAGCAGGAACAGCAGCTGCAGCAACAGCTACAGCAACAGATACAGCAGATACAAATGGAGCAACACCAGCTGCAGCAACACCTGGAGCAGCAGAACCACCAACAACAAGAGCAACTACAGCAGGTGCCACATGTACAGGTAAGGTAGTTACAGCAGGTATCACATTTACAGGTAGGGTAGTTATAACAGGTATCACATTTACAGGTAGAGTAGTTACAGCAGGTATCGCATGTACAGGAAGGGTAGTCACAGCAGGTATCACATTTACAGGGAGGGTAGTTACAGCAGGTATCACATTTACAGGTAGGGTAGTTACAGCATGTATCACATTTACAGGTAGGGTAGTTACAGAAGGTATCACATGTACAGGTAGGGTAGTTACAGCAGGTATCACATTTACAGTTAGGGTAGTTATAACAGGTATCACATTTACAGGTAGAGTAGTTACAGCAGGTATCGCATGTACAGGTAGGGTAGTTACAGCAGGTATCACATTTACAGGGAGGGTAGTTACAGCAGGTATCACATTTACAGGTAGGTTAGTTACAGCAGGTATCACATGTACAGGTAGGGTAGTTACAGCAGGTATCACATGTACAGTTGAGTTTGTTATAACAGGTATCTCATGTACAATTAATTTTTAGAACATTTTCTTCAGGTTCTTATAACACAATCAGTAGAGGATTTAAGCAGGTATCACATGTATAAGTAGGATACAGTAGCTATAACAGGTATCACATATACAAATAAGGTCACTATCGTGGTGATATTTTATGAAAGAAAGATAACTTTGAGAAAATCTGCCTAAGTACATTGATGCTCTTTTCCATGAGTTTCAAGTGATTTGCTAACTGTTGTGATTGAGTCCCAAATTTCTGATGTTGTTGGACACTACCTACTGGTGTATGTTCCCAAGTACATAATCCTATGTTGTTGAAAGAGGAGTTATTTCTTGTATTTGATTGTGAGCAAAGTTATATGATCAGTTGTTTCAATCTTTTTTTCATTTCAGAAACAGCAGTTGGTGATACAGCAACAGATCCAGCAATTACAGATAGAAAAACAGCAACTTACACACCACCTAGAGCAACAAATACAGCAGACCAAGCTGAAACAACAACTGGAGGACCAGCACCTCAAGCAACAGCAACAAAGTCAGCTTCAGCAACAACAGCAACAGTTCCAGGACATTCTAAAACAGCACCAGCAACACAACCAGTCAGGCTCTGTGCCACAATCACCACAGGCATGTTCACTCATATATTTGTAAACACCATAGAAGAGAAAAGTTTCTCTCATTGGTTTATATTTTTGTAGTAGTTTTAATCCATTTTTGAAGTAACAATTATATTTTTGATGGTAAAATTAGCCAAGAAATGCAAGATATCCTTAGGAAAGAATTGTTGACTGGTGATTTGAATACTTGTGGTGAAAAAATAAACAAACTTGGGATTTCTGCATTATTTAATCACAGGGACAACATGATTAATATGGTTGGCTGATATTATATATAAATATGTTTTGCTGTCTGGATATGAATCCATCTTCATATGCTTTACTCCTGTGTTTGCAATCATTTTTTCTACATATATATATATATTGTAGGTGCCACAGTCACCCCTTCTACAGAGACAGGTATCTGTAGAGTCCCTAGACTACCAGTTCCAGTCCCAGCAGATCCAGGATATTCCATCTCGCATGTCTGCACAGCTGCATCTCCAGCAGCTTGCCCGTCAACAGCAGCAGCAGCAGCAGGGTCCTCGAGACATCATCCAGCAGATGGACATTGGCCAGCTGGCAGAGCAGCTCAGTATGTCTTCTCAACAACAACAACAGCAGCAACAACAACAACAGCAGCAACAACAACAACAGCAACAACAACAACAACAGCAGCAGCAGCAACAACAACAGCAGCAGCAATCAGTTCCTCATCCTCAACATGTGTTACAGCAGCTACACTCACCACCTCCTGTCAGTCTCAGCTCCATGTCTATTCAGTCAAACCTCCAATCCGCCATTGCTCAAATTCCACAGTTCACAATTCAAACTCCAAACCCACAACAGGAGGTAATGCCACAATCGCAGACATCTTTTGTGTCACCAAGCCATCTCTCTGCTGGTCAGGTTACTCTTGTCACAACAAGTGCAGATAATCCAGAACTGTCTGTTGCTCAGTTACTCAATGGCATAGATGGGATACAGGACCCAGTTGGTACTGTCTTCCGCAGCCAGACAACAACAACTAGTGGTTTGGTAGGAGGTATAGCAGGTCTATCTCCTATTGTTGGCCATCCCAACATGTCAACACTACCCTCGACTATCAAGGAGGAAAACAACCTGGCAGTGACGCCAACGCTGGATAACACCTCAATGTCTAACAGCTTTGTAGTGTCGCATGCTTCTGGGAATCTACACAGTGGTACAGGAAGTGCTACCATAGATTTGGATAGTGCTGCGGAGCGACTTAAACAAGAGATCATGGAACAAATGGCTAACAGGGGATTGCATACAGAATCCAAGGCAGCTGACAGTAATCCATTTTCATTCCCAACCATAGACTCTCTTAGTGGTAACGATCCTGAAGGGGATTTGCCAGGCAGCATAGGGAGTCAACACAATCCAGGAGGGCATTTTGAGGGCATCATAGGCATTCATGGTGATTCAGTTCAACAACAGCTGAACATAGACAATAGTTTGAATACAAAATCAGACGCCAAATCAATTCAGAATCAACATCAAGAACTTAAACGAAGACTTTCAGTAGGTAGTGAAGTAGAACTTTTGAAGAAGTCTTATTCTTCAGGTAATCAGCATAATATCGGGTCTAAGGGATCAACGCCAATAACATATGTCAAACACAACCCGTCCAGTGGCACCCATGTCAAAACAGACAGTCACACACGGCCTCGCATGAGGAGTAAATCAGGTGATGACTACAACCTAATGCGTGCCAATAGTGAGGATCACACGTTCATGAGGCCGAGGAGTCGTACGGAGGACTCCTTGTGGAGAATGAAATCAAAATCAGAGGAATACTGGGGAAGTCCGTTTTCAAAATCAGATGGTGCAGGACTGTTTAGAAATCCAAATACTTTATCTAGTCCCATCAAATTGAAAAGGAAGCATCGGCCGGCTCCGCTGTTTATACCTCCTCATATGAATAATTGTGGCTTTCAGAGCAGGCTTAGGTCACCTCGCATTAACCCTCATATAGAAGGCAGGGGCAACACCCCTCCACCTTACACACCTCCTCCCATGCTCAGTCCTATTCGGAGTGGATCAGGTCTGTTTTGGAGTATGTACAAGCCAGTTACCCCAAAATCTGCTCCTGTTACTCCAAGGTCTCTCCAGTTGGGTATGAGTAACAGAGGAAGTTTAGGTGAGTGAGATTTTCAGTCATCACTTTGTGTGTTAAATTTGCTTTTTTATGTTTAGGATTTTTAAGATATTTCAAAAATGGATAGTTCAACTTCAACTGTAGGTCATTTTCATTTACATTACTTTATGCAAGTCATTTTGATAGTATAAGAGTGGACCACCTAATTTACTTTGCAGGTCATTTTGATCAAGTGATGAAGATGGAGGAAGAGGATGAAGAAGAGACTTCTCTTCCACAGGAATCAGAGGAAGCAGCACCTGAAACAGATGTACAACCGTAAGTAGCTCATCATGTATAAAATCAAATCTTAATTGTAATCAAATGTTACTGCCTATCCTACATCATGCTCAAATTCAAACTTCATGGTGCAATTTAAATACATTGGCTTGATTAGTTTGGGTTATTTTTTCAAACGATGATCACAAAGTATTGTTTAAAAAGATTCCACAAAGGGATGCTGCTACTAGATCATGAATAAATGCATCAATATTGTCAGAAGAAGCTCAAGCTATGTCTTAGGAACTCTCTGAAAAGTGTAAAACAAAGGATGTTTTAAAAGCAGTTATGAATTCCCATTTTTTTATATCAGAAATTTGGCATTGCATTTCAATGTGCAAAACAACAGCACTACCACATCATTTTACATTCAAATGGCAATTTTCACAGTGCTTGGTTCTTGGGCATATCTGATTAATTATTTGTCTGCTGAATTGAAGTGTACACTGATATTCAATAAGATGTTTTATTTATGGAAGTATTCACTGATATTGATGAGATAGTGTACAATGACATTAAATGAAATGTTTTATTTGTGGAAGTGTTCAATGATATTCATTGTGATTGTGTACGCTGATATTCAAAGAGATGTTTGATTTATTGAAATTTTCACTGATAGTTGATGTACAAGAACTTGATTTAACAAATCATGCACAGATATAAACTCTCTCAATGAGAAATACTTTCAGCACTACATTGTCCAAACTTTTTTGGAATTGCGAGGATCAGATTTCGTCAAAAAGTTCATGCTGTTTTGAGGGTTTTGTTTTGATTGTAACTGAAGATGCACACAACCAAGCTATGTTTTCATGGCTTGTGTAAACGCCCTTTTTGTTTACTGTTACTGCTACAGGAAGTTGACATTAATAAAGAAGAGAACTTTTGATAGGCAATTAATTACCAGTTTAATTATCCATAGACCAAGTGTTGTGTGTATGATGGACTGATACACCGTAATTAGCCATGTGTGTGGCAAAGTTCTTTCTACTCTGTGCATGACAGATTTCGTCAGAACACGTGCAGATCTTTTGACAAAAATTGAATGAATGACTTTTCCCTTGCTGTACAATTAAAGGGACTGAAAAATCACTTCGACTCCAACAAAATTTTTACTTGATGAAATTTTAATCATCCAAACTAAAAGAACAGATAAAGAAGGAAGAAAATTGGGGTTAGGAAATTATTTTGACTCAAACAGAATTTCAGCTCAAGCTTTTTTGAGACAAGTTTCAGCTGTATTTTATGAAATATTTCATTTATGGAAGTGTACACAGATATTCAATGAGATATTTAATATTTAAGTTTACAATTGAAGTGATATTTAATGTTTGATTTTTTCAGTCATGTAAACATAGGATCTCAGTATCAGGCAGAAATACCCCCTTTCAACAGTAAGTACACTTTCTTCATACAAATTTCACTGCACACGTCTTGCACCGAAATTACCATTTTTATATTAGCTATTACATGTCTTACACTGAAATTACCATTTTAATATTAGCTATTACATGTCTTAAATTGAAATTACCATTTTTATATTAGATATTACATGTCTTACACTGAAATTACCATTTTAATATTAGATATTACATGTCTTACACTGAAATTACCATTTTTATATTAGATATTACATGTCTTACACTGAAATTACCATTATAATATTAGATATTACATGTCTTAAATTGAAATTACCATTTTGATATTAGATATTACATGTCTTAAATTGAAATTACCATTTTTATATTAGATATTACATGTCTTACACTGAAATTACCATTTTTATATTAGCTATTACATGTCTTACACTGAAATTACCATTTTGATATTAGATATTACATGTCTTACACTGAAATTACCATTTCATGCTTGTTATTATTTTTTTTCAGGCAGTAGAGTTGGTTTGGAATCGGTGGAGCCTAAAGAAGATTTAATGTGGAACCCTTCCTTTATAGGGGATAACAGTGACCATGATGGTAGGTTAATAAAATGATACACCTACAGCAAATTAGAGTCAATAGTGTGTAAAACATAGGCCACCTGAACCACTATCATTTCAGTATGTTAGATTAAGAAATTGTATTGAACTTTTTATAAATTTAACTAAATTATTGAGAAAATGTATGGAAAGGAATCAAGGTATTTCTGTGTTCATTGTTTAATATCTGAAACAAACCTATTTTCAGATTTTCTGTTGTATTTATGGCTTTGAACTTGACAAGAACACATTTTTAAAACTTGAAATTTACTTGATGTACAAAAGTTGCCAAAACATTGAGAGAGAAAAAAAAACAAAAAGGAAAAATACAAACCTCTTTATTAGACCAAAGCAACTTCATATTTTGTTATGTTGTTTACTTGTTTTAGTTGACAAGTCAGGCCTTGTTTGTTGAACCTTCTGTCATTGTACATGCAATTGCTTACTCTAGTGTAGAGAGCTGTACTGATTATGATCTGCAGTGTGCTTGTATTGAAGGACTTCAGTTTTCTTGAAGTCAAAATAACACATTTCTGATTTTGTTGGTACTGCCTTGTAGGTCAATCATGCAAACATTGAATAATGGCACATATCAGTATGTGTATAACATTTGTAATACTTAAATATAGTCTAAAAGGCAGTTTTATATTAAATACATGTTGAAAATTTAAAAAAAAAAATGTGTATTAAAAAAAATTCTTTTTGTACAGTTTGTTTATTTCATCAACAGCAAAAATGGCAAAACAGCTCGTAAAATAGCTGCAATTGATATAAAAACAAAAAGTTGAGCTAGAAATTTATCATTCCTCTATACTCTCATCACAACCATAAACAAAGTCCCGGTCAGTTTTTTTTTCTCATAAAATATTCCAGTTCATTTGAATATATTAACAATAAAACCTTTTGCTAATAGCATAGCGTTGGATGTACGAAAAAAGTTTCTCTTGTTTTACAGTGCAATTTTATCAAGAATTTGCTTGCTCATCAGCTGTGAAAGGAAATGGTTCCAATGTAGAATATGCTTTACATTTATTACGAATGGCTAATGGCAACATTCAGGTAAGCTAGTATTCATTTTACTGCTAAAAGGTAAACGAAATATTGTATCACAGTCCTAGAATGTCAGCAAACTCAACCCTTGGCTTGTACATTTAAATGATGATACATAATGAGCTAGTAAATTTTTACCTTTTTTTTAATATGAATTTAGTGTTAATGTATGTTGTAATTAATTGTATTACAGACAGCTATGCTGATGTTGATGAGTTCAGCCATCAGGGTACCACGATATCACAGTCTGCATTCTTACACATATCAAGGTATGGTTTTACAAAAAAAATCACACAAGTTTTGAGGTACCATATGTTCCAGATAAGCTGCACCATTTTTCGTCCTGACTTGGGTGTGCAGCTTATATAAAAAAATATATTGGGGGATTATAGGAACACTGGTGACAAGGTTGTAATACTGTACTTAAGCCAGGCCCTACCTGTGCGTTGGCAATCATTGAAGGCCCCAAACAATATGGTATTTTATGTATTTTAAATGACCAGCATAATTTAAAAATACATCCATAAAAGAAAGGATTATTTGTGCGAAATTCATTAGTAAACTATATCAAATGTTGGACTGACGATCTTGATAAACTGCCTTCCGTTATTTGTTACCAGTTTATCAAATGTCAACAATAGTGGTTACTATATCTTAATAAAGTGTGTAGCTTACATTCTGGTGCCGCTTATATGTGAATCAGATAAAAAAAAACTTGGAAAAACAGCCCTGTAGCTTTTATATGGGTGGTGCGGCTTATAACCTGGAAAATATGGTATGTTCTTGCACAAAATCATATAAATCCCCTGGTGTGTCCTTACGATTCATGAGATATTTTCTTATAAATAAATCTGTCAAAGCTCAAGGTTTGTTCTTGCAAACAAATCTGTCAAATGTCGTAAAAATGTGCTCTCAAATTTGTCAAATCTTATTGTTGTCATTTAGGAATCTGTCAAATCTTAATCATATTAAAAATCTTTTAGAATCACTTAGCTTGTCTGATGTATGTTCTCAAATTTTATTCTCTTATATTTCACTGATATCAGGTAAATAATTACATATTTATGAACAGAAAGACAAGAAAGGAATATAGGCTTCAACTACATATTTATTAGTCATCAACATGATTTGGTCGCTGATATATAACAGCTGTGGTACAGGACAAGACTTCAGTTATACCTAGTTGACCAGTCAAACCTGTAGGTTTAGCAAGAGAATCTTTTGGCTGAGTCCATGTAACTGAAGCAACAAACAAGCTTGATAGAAGAATTCTTCGGGGGACTTAAAAACCCATGCCCCAGTGTACTGCAGAGCTGGGTGCATAAACCCTAACTCCCTGAAAAGGAAGGGGGACAGTATGATTTATCCATGCTCAGAAACAGCTGAAAAGTGTTAACTCACTTAATCTCCAGGCATCACAGTTATGGTCAAGTGGTGGGGATGTGATGATAAAAACACTATTGGTACTAAATAAAAAGTCCTGCTGCTGCTGAAAGCTGAATAGAAACTGACCAGTTACGTGACGCGAGAAATTGACACAACCAGACTGACATATGACAGTTAACTTATCATATGTAACAACCATATTCATTCTCATTTGTGCCTATAGGAAATTATGTGATTATTCACAGATGGTACACCCATAAAACGTCATAACAAGCTTGTTTTTTGTTTGTAAACCACACTTTTAATAAGAGGGCTTATGTATGAAGCTGTATTCTAACAAATCAGCCTTGCACATGTACTTCCAAATAGGGTATTCTTACACAGGGTAGGTTTACATAGTCCTCAGAGCTGAGGAGTTTTGATGACCATATTACATGTCAAGACTTTTAGATGACAAAATGATTGTGATCTATTTTAAAATGTTGAGACTTGGAGTGATTAGCATTTAACATATTTTTTATTCAGAATCAACAGTTTGGTCTACAGAGGAAGTTGAACGTTATCAGCAGGCACTGATGAAATGTGACAAAGACTTCCTGAGTATCTCGAAAGAGGTAAGGGATACAACTGAGGATATTAAATGATCCACTCTGTCCATTACACTTTGGTTATTTGCATACAGGCTCTTCTGAAGCTAATATTGATGTTTAGATATAACAATAAGCCATAGAAAGAAGTTCATATTTGCATTTCTATCACATTTCCAAAAAAAAAGTTTTTAGTGGAAAACTTTGTGCATGATTTACAAAGATGCATATTTTGTATTTAGTGCAGAAAAAGTTGAATATTTACAGCTTTGACATGTACATGAAAATTTATACCTGTCAAAATTCAAAGATTTGTGAAATTCTTAAGATACCAATAATTTTAATGTATCTGCTTGTTTGCTTTAATATTTTTTATTCGTGTTTGCTGAATAGACACTCAGTGATGAATTAAGTAAGTACCTAGACTATGTAGCAGTAAAATGTTTGAATTTGATGAGCTTTGTTCTTTGGTCTTTGTATTTCTCCAGTATTTATTAAATTTATGTTTGACAGGTGGAGACCAAATCAACTGGTGATTGTGTTCAGTTTTACTACCTATGGAAAAAGGTTTGTCCAGATGAACACAAACGCCTGAGAGTGGTGCGGCGTAAACGTGAACAGGACCAGCTGTACAATTTACGGACACGCCAGCAGCAGCAACAACAGGAGCAGCAGCAAAGTGGGCTGACACAGGTTACAGATGAGGATGACAGTGATTCAGATTCCAGCTCCTCACTGGACACAGGCGACCACCTGGACAAAGAAGAGGAACAACTGTCCAGTTCGTCTGTGCGGTCCTCCCCAGTTCCAATGTTTCCTTGTGAATTCCCGGAGTGCACAGCAGTAAGCTATGAATATATACTACATAACAGAAATCATGCTGTTAGTCTGATAATGCTCTCCAAGAAATTGATGATTTTGTAGCTACACAATGCTTCCATGTAGATTGATGTAGATATTTGTCTGAATAGTAAATAACATTTATTTACAGGAGAATGACATCAATTTAAGACAGAAAAAAAAATGTAGACATTATTGATCTCCCAATTTTAGAATAAGACAATGTCACAGTTACTATCCGTCCAATATTATTGCACCATTGTAGATGCTTCATGAACTCTTTCCATAATCATGACGTCTTGTGATATAATGAAAAAAGTGCTCCTGTATCCTTCATAATATTTTGAGACATCCTGAAACACTTGGTGTAACTCACCATTCAGACATTGTCATATGTAGGAATTGACAGACGAATTGTTTATCTAACGTATAATAAATATCACCCAGAGAATCATTATGATAATTCAGCTGTATTTCAAGTGTTTTCAAAATAACAAAATACTCTGAAATCAGCTGATATATGCCAGGTTTATTAGGTCATCTGAGACAAAGTCTCATGGTGACCTTATGCGATTGATCACGTTCACCGTTATGTGTCCGTAAACAATTTAATATTTTCTACTTCTTAAAAACCCCTGAATCAATTTCAATGAAATTTTGCAGAAACCTTCCCTGGCCTAAGATGAACCAAAATAGTGAATTATACTGTTCCCACCTCACAGGGGCCTGAGGGGTGGGGCTAAAAGGGCAAAATAGATTTCTGAGTATGATTTGTTTAATTCCATTATAAATATTTCAAACTTGGTTTGAGTTATGAGTGAGGGATGACAGCTTGGCAATTTGCCTGTATTGATCCTGACTGATCTCCATTGAGCTGATTGATGGGGCCAAACATGGTCAAATTGACATAAATTTTTAAAATCTTCTTCTGAACACCCAGGTAGGATCAAATGCTCTTAATGGATGGAAAAAGCGTCTTTAGGTGCTTTAATTACCAAAAAGGGTCTCATTTCTTTTTAGGTAGGAAGTTAACTTTACTGTAATTTAATTTTCATAGAAAAATTGCATTTTTGAGCATAGTGTTGTTTATTTTCCCACTGAAATACAAATTCTTTGTAAGAATTATTAGTATAGGATGACAGTTTTGATGGTATGCAGGTATTCACACTGGCTTATATGATCAATGTCACAATTCCTTTTTCATTACACTTGAAAGCTACCTGCTCTTAAACCTTTATAATCAATATTGCATATCTTTGGTAACCATCAAGGCAACAAGGCCTCTTGTTACGCTAAGTACAAAATGACAAACTTGGAATCTACTTCCTATTTCAAGCATTGATGACAAGAAAAACAGAATCAAAATATTAAAAACTATAAGATAAATATTATTGAGTAAAGTTTATTAGCAAAATAAAATAGGAACTTATGCATGCTACAGAAAAAACAGTGTTGTGTATGAGTGATATATTACACACGAGTGACACTGAGCACATGAACAGTCATTAATCCCATCATTTTATTGAACACTTGCACTAGATTTCCAAGCAGAGGTTAAGTAAAAACTCATTTCATATGATAGATTGTAGCACAGAAATGTCAACATACCATATGATAAGCAACACACAGTCATAAATCATCCTTTTATCAAAGTGAGCACTACAGTCATGTGCTCTTATAAGCGTCAAGCATGAAGGACTGACCCTGAAATCACTACTGGTAACAACCATGAAATTTTAATTGAGTACAGAAAGAGTTAAAAGATACATTCTTGCATTTTTCTATGAATTGCGATAGACAGTTATATGATACATATATATCTGTCATGTTTTTTATGTAGATAATATTTATGTTTTAGGCATTTGGTTCAAAGCAGGCTTTGAATGCTCATGGGAGAATTCATGGTAGCTCTAAAAACTCTTCTCCTGCCTCAGGCCGCAACATAGAGAACAGAGCACCTGGCAGGCCCAAGCCTAATCCACTCCCCAACAAAACTGTTCCAGCACCTGTCCCTGGCGACGGCTCAGAGGTGTTCCCTTGTAAACTTTGTGGAAGGTCAGCAAACCAAAATGACAGAACACTAAGAGTTTTGAACCATACTAATGTTTTTTGCCATCCATTTGTCAAACAATTCTCTGTTTGTCCATCACACTCCCAGTCTTAACATATTTATACTATTTCATATTTTACTGTCACACATCTTTTCATTTGAAAACTACCAACATTATTCTTGAATGTTTTATGAATCTTGTCTTCTGTAACTCTCCCTGTCACCATTTTGGCAGCCCTTTTTCTTGATTTTCTTCAAAATTGCAAGTTCAGTCTTTCTTTGTTCAAGGTTAAAAGTAACATTACTGAAAATAGAATTGTGAAAAAAAGGCATTGTCTTTAGATGAATTTTTCAGATTAATGATATTGCCAATTTTGTTGCTGTTTCTTTCCACTTGCTTTTTTGTGCAGATAATTTGTAGATTTAAATACAAAAAGCTCACTTGTTCTTTTTTTTCTATTTCAGAGTGTTCCCAAAAGTGAAAAGCCGAAGTGCTCATATGAAGATTCATAGACTGGCAGAGGCTGATAGAAAACAACCGAAACCAAACAATATGGAACTGACTATTAAAACAATACTGCCCACAGGCTCCCCAAATGGCTGATAGTGTGTCCCTTCCCATATGGTGCTTCAGATAACCCCATTTCTGCTGTAGGGCTTTCCTTGGATCATCAGTTACATAATGGCAGCTCATACACACTGGGAGACCCGTAATATAACCCTGGCTGTATGTCCTGTGTAGGACATGCATGCTCGTTCTGTGCCATCCACCGGATTTTCCGATGCGGAGTTATTCTGGTTCGAAGGCTATCCAAGTCTGTGATTCTCTATGGCTATGTGATTGGGTTGATTCTAACTCCTACGTGTTTTACTGTTGATCAAAAATGTTGTTTTGTCTGTTGATAGTATGGTATATTGTTTCCTTTTTAAAAAAGTAAGATTTTTACAAAATGTTAAAAATTGTTCTTTGAAAAAGGTAATTGAAAGATTTATAATTGTTACAGAAAGAGAAAAAATATAAGATAAAGATTTTTGAAATGTCTGTCAATTTTCTATTTCAAATTTGAATTGATATTGAAGACTAGATATGATATTTTAAGTTAAGAATGAAAAAAAATCATGTGAAACTGGAGAAAATTAAAAATTTTACAAAGTCAAAACAAAACAAATCAGACCAAAAATGTCCAGAAAGACGAAATTCATTACTGCACTGGTGTAGTAAATCACCTAAGAATTACATATCCAGTATTTTAGTGGCAATCTACCAGTTTCTATTGTCCATTTGGCCAGCTCTGTCTATGTGTTCTGTGTATCTGCTTGGTACAAAGGCTTCTTACGTCCATATACTATTCTTTATTGTATTACAAAGTACACATGATTTTTGAGGTTGATATAGAGTCTCTAGGTGTTGTGTTGCATGTTAATTTTGTATGCTCATTATAGGCATAAATTGTTTTGATGATTAATAACTTTGTAGTGACAATATCTGAAGTTTTGTGGCTAGTCACAAAAATGTTCTGTTCTGAATATGTCACAATAGATTTAGATCTATTCCTTGTTGTAATTTTGTGACTAATATGACAAAGTGCAATACTGTTTCATTTAACAGGCTTTCTGAGTGCTTAGCAAGTCTGTGGTATTGTCTGTACAATTTACAGAATAGTTAGGTTGGTATTCAAGGGCAGTTATTCCAAGAGATGGAATTGTAGTGTTGGATGTCGACAGCTCAGAAATGGAGGTAGTAAGATATTTGTTAGTGACAGGGTAGTGTGGTTTTTTTTATGTGTATTGTATCACCAATATGATGTGTTATTAGAGATGAATGCCAGACAGATGTTGAGTTTTATGGCCGCCAAATATTATAGATGACACAATTCTTTTAATTACTAGATTTACTCTGTGTAGGAGTATATCTGTTAGTCCTATCTTATTCCTCAAGTATAGTTTTAATCAGTGCTAAAGGTTTTACAATTTAATGATGATTGTTTTGCAATTCTTGTTATTGTTCATCCTGTGGCAGCTATTTGTGTATCTGTAGTTAGTGTATGGCCTGGAATATTTGGAAGGCTTTATTAGAAGTAAGGTGCCAATATGCCAGTGCAATAATGATGTTAGTCTGTGCCATATCTGTTTTGATTCATCTTTTGGGGATTCAAATAACAAAGTCAAATGAAAAATGTATGTATATCACATAACTTATTTGATTCAGGATGGCTAGATGTGGTATGATACATGTGAGTTGAAAAAGAGAACAAGAAATGGATGAGAATATCATACTCTTAGATCATTTTGGTAGTATGTCTAAGAACAATATACACCTAGATCATTTCTGGTAGTATGACTCAGAGAACACTATACACCTAGATCATTTATAGAAGTATGGATCTGAGAACACCACACTCCTAGATTACTTCTGGTACTATGTCTTTGAGAACACTTTACACCTAGATCATTTCTGGTAGTATGACTTGGAGAACACCACACTCCTAGATCATTTTTGATGTATGTCTCGGAGAACACCATACGCCTAGTTCATTTCTGGTAGTATGTCTCGGAGAACACTATATGCCTAGTTCATTTCTGGTAGTATGTCTCGAGAACATGATACTCGTAGATCATTTCTAGTAGTGTGTCTTGAAGAACACCATACTGTTAGATATTTCTGGTAGTACGTCTCGAGAACACAATACTCCCAGATTATTTCTAATAGTACTTGTGAATAATTCTAGAAAAGAAATGTCTGAGAAAATGATATTCTTAGATCATTACTGGTAGTGCTTGCACTGTTGATCATTGTGGATATTGAAATTTGATCATTACTATCAGTTATTGGTTTTTTTTTAATTTATGTTGCCACTTTTTGATGGTTGCATCCGTAAAAGCCAGAAGCAGGCTCCTCATAGTATAGACACCGAAAGTCTTTGGTCTGCTGAGCCAAACCACTGGTAGCACAATACCTATTTAATATAGGTGAAGTCTTACATATTTTTTTTTTATTTTATTCAGTGTGAGGTGAGCAGTAAGGAAGGACTAGGTATTTTGCAGTCAAAATTGATTCTACAAAAAAATAGTATATAAACTGATTTTCTTGATTAATTATTTAATGTATAACTTGCAGAATAAAAGTGATATTTTACAGTGCTTTTTGTTGATTATCAGCAATGGATCACTCTATTAGTGCACAATGAAATAGGTAAACAAATATGTATTGTTTTGGAGAAATGTTGTCACCAGTTTTGTGTCCATGAATATGTTCATGTTATCATCTAGAGATCAGGTTCAAATTTATGTTTCTTTTTTTTTTTTTTTTTGACAAAAAATCTCTATCCAATATTTGATATTGGTCTGAAAAAGTAGTATTTGGAGCATTTATGTTCTGGAAATGGTAGCATACAATATGTGGTGTGATAATCTCATGGTACCCTACCTCATAAGGTGTGATAAGCTCCATGGTACCTGACCATATATGGTGTGATACCAAGGTGCTCTGCCTCATAAGGTGTGATTATCTACATGGTACCTGACCATATATGGTGTGATACCATGGTGCCCTGCCTTATAAGGTGTGATTATCTCCATGGTACCATACCATATATTGTGTGATGATTTCCTATAATACCCTACCTTAAAAGGTGTGATGATCTCCATGGTACCCTACCTTATAAGGTGTGACAATCTTCCTGGTACCCTACTTATAAGGTGTGAAGAACCTCATGGTACTCTACCTTATAAAGTGTTAAAATTTTCATGGTATTTTACCTTATTTGGTGTGATAATCTCTATGATATCAGCATATATGATGTGATAATTTTCATAGTACCTTTCCAAAAGGGACAGTTAACTTTATTGGTCAAAAGGGATATAAACAATGCTTGGTTTCGTTAAAAAAAACAACTTTGTTCTGAAGGGATTAGTTTTGTACACAACAAAAACAATCCTATTCATATTTCTGTGCATTGTTTTGTATCTGTTGGTTTTATTCTCTGGACAAGACCAGCCATCGCTGTGGTCCCAATTTACTGTTAGAGGCATGTGCAATCTCATTATCCGTCTTGTACAAATTGGCAGTGAGGAAGTGTTATTCCTAGGGTCTCACTGCTGAAAGCCATTTAAGCATGAGGAAAGTAAATGTGTTCATTTTTCTCAATGATGCATTAGGAGGCTTTGATCAGAAAGGCCCTGGTTAATACAGGTATGTTTTGTACCATATATGTTTGCTGAGTGTCCTCCACACTGTCTACTATATATAGTATTCATTTGTATGTGTATGAAAAGTTCAGAAATGTTTGCATATACATTTTTTGTACAAATAGATTTTGTATAGGTATCAATCATTGTTGGAATGTATATTTGATATATATATATATATTATATATAAATACCCATGTTATATCTTGCTCACTTTTTAATCTCAAATTTTACTCATCGATCACTTCTTATCTCCTATCATTTCTCTATAGAAAACTCTATTCCTTTAAACATTTGTTATTTTTCGTAAGATTGTTGAAACTGACAATGATATTAGTGTCAAATTTATGTGTTAAACTTTCAAAAATATATGTTAAATTTGTACTTAATTTGATAAATAGTGTTTTATAGCAGAGAGTGTAATACTGCTACACATGTTGTATAGGGCCAATCACGATTTCTGTGATAGTTTTACTTGTATATTGATGGTCTGATGAGCTTAAAAAGACGCTATATCAAAGGAATGATGTTGGTTACTGAAATCATGATAAAAACGGAGACAACAGCAAAATTTCGGAGATGACTGTTTTTAATTAATACAGATTAAAAATGAATTCATTGTCAAAAAAGATAGCTATATTACTGGAGGTAATATCATTCAGATTGTCTTATTTGATGTCATTTTAACATATTCATTTCTGAGTCTTATGCTTCCAAATCTATGTGTGAGCAATGGACAGGGAATTGATAATTCTTTGAACTGAAAAGAAGAAGGGTTATCATGATCATATTATTTAAAAACTTCACACAATGCCAAAAGATCCCTCAAAGGACCAACAAGATGGAGATACTCTCATGTTTAGGCAGCACTATGTACAAGGAATCATCAAACCCAGTCTACAAACTAAAATTATCATTGCAGCTTTTTAATTTCTTAGTTATCCCAACTGAGTTAAAGATAATTTTTTCATGAAAATTGTAAGGAAATGTAAAAAAGATTGACATGGTTTCCTTTTTTTTGAAGTTTGTCAAAGATGAAGGTTACATTTTTTACTTTATGCTTAGATATATGTTTAAAGAAGTCTTGTATTGGATTGATAAACAGTGATCTGTACATTTTATTAAAATTGTTGTCTGTAGAAAATGCTGTTTAAGTGAAGTATTTTCCAGATAAGAAAGATGTTTAAGTGTATGTGATTATGGGATGGGAGTATTTCACTGTGTGCCTCTATCAGTAAATTATTCAAAAGACACAAATGAAGGCTTAGTTTCAGAATAGAGTTATGTCATCATACGTAAAAAAAAAGAGACATGTTAACATGATCAGTATTCTATTTTTGTTCTAAAATTTTTGGAAGCAATTCTTTCTACTTACATTGAACCAAAGATATATGGATTTAGAGAGGTGAAAACAGCAAAATTAGGAAATCTACTGAAAACTAGTTACAAGTGTTCAATATTTCCCTTAAAACTATTGAATTATTCATTTCATCACATACTGATGTATTGATGTGTTTGGATTTTAAATGTTTTTGCATGAAAGTTATTAATGTGGAAGACAAGTCTTCTGCTAAATGATCTGATAACATTAACTTTGCATGTGTTTGTCAACTGTAAAGAAATCATCTCTGAGGAATAGAAAAGTATTCAATATTCTAAAATTAACATTGACCTTGTAAGGAAAACCTCAGTAATTTGATGGAATGAATCAGGGATCTTACAACTTCGTAAAGGAATGATAACAGAAGAGGGGGTGTTGTTATAATGAAAATTTGATAAGGATTTTGGAACTGGCAAATGCAAACTAGTCCAATCATTGAGAATTTGACTACCTGCATGATGTGATGAGAACAAGATAGTCTTACTGCTGTAGAATTGGGCTATCAGGATATTACAAAGGGTATGATCCTGTGGACCTGTTATGTCTTGGTGTAATCATGTGGTCCTGTTATGTCTAGGAATTATCATAAGAACACATTATGTCTGGGTGTAATCATATGGACCTGTTGTGTTTAGGTATAATCATTTAGACCTGTTTTGTCTGGGTGTAATCATTTAGACCTGTTACGTCTGGGTGTAATCATTTAGACCTGTTACGTCTGGGTGTAATCATTTAGACCTGTTACGTCTGGGTGTAATCATTTAGACCTGTTACGTCTGGGTGTAATCATGTTGACCTGATACGTCTGGGTATAATCATGTTGACCCTTTCTATCTGGGTATGATATTGGTATTCGTTTATGTGACAGAAGACTTAACCAGTCATGGTCAATTCAAGTCTTCTTTCAACTGTGTTATATCATCATACTATTAGTTCAAACATCAACACAGAGTTGAGTCCATTATTTCTATGACAAGATATCTGTATTATTGCTTAACTGACACAAGAATGCAGTGGTTTGGAATCTTAAAGCACATTATTGTATTCTGTAAATGCTTTCTTTGTAGTTTAAACTGCTGTCTTTTTTTTTCTCTAAAATACATGTATATTAGTTTGTTTTTTCTTGGGAGGGGGGAACAACATAGAGAGTCTGAGTGGATGTATTGCTACAAGACCTATAAATATTATTTGAGAAATAAGTTTCTTGTTGGTGCTAACTGCATAATTGTCTGTAATATTAAAGGTATTGGTTTACATACCTTTGTACATTTAGCCTTCAATCAACTGTATCAATGCTCAACATTGGTGTCATCAACTGTAGTAGTGTATGTGTAACTCTGTTAATAGGTTTCCTTCAAGGATAATAAATTTGCTCCTTTTAGAGAGCTTATCTCCCAACAGTCAATGCTCTTCACCCACACTGTATTCATTCTACATTTTTAATGTCACAAGAAACATACAGGGTTTCAATTTCTGGTTCTGCCATATTAATGTGTCTATGAATACACAAACTATTTCACTATGCTGATCCAGTGATATTCAACATAAAAGAAAAATTGATTTTTTTATCCAGATATTTTTCCCATCGAATCAGTGTCAGTTGCTAAGGTTCGTTAATGAGGTTATGGAAAACATTTAGTGAACACATGACTGGTGACCAGTGTTTTGTAATAGGAGAATACTTCTGATAGCATAGATCTTTCAGTTTTGGCTTGAACATATACAAAATTATAGGTTTGGAAGCAGTGAGAGATTGGAAGTTGTAAAGCTAAATTTGATAAATGAATTGCTAATGAGAGAACAGTTCTTCAGGTTTCTGCTAGACTTAGAAGTGACTACATCAGCCTAGAAAGGATTGGTAGACACATTCAAAGTGTAAAAATGAAGAAGTTAAATGGGAAAATATATGTATAAGACTTGATAGATATTGATTTTGGAACTCCTAATTATTTTGATATTGTTTCTGTGGTCATCTTTTACTTATGATTCTTATCTCTGTTGTAATTCTTTATCTTCAATCATTAAAACTGTTCTATATTTTCAAATTTTCAATATATCTTTGAAATGTTAAATGAAATTACTTTTTAAGGAAAGCTACTTAAGTATTTTTCATTGTATCATTTCCACTAATAGCCTTTTGCTTGGATGTGATGCAAGTGAATTTCTACATCAAACAGACAAAATTATATTTATGTTGATTTTTCATAATTCTAAGCTCTAAATTTTAACTGAATCTTCTATCTAACTATATAGAAAATATTGTTGCAAGGCTGTGCTGTGTTAGTGATCCTTTGAGATCAGGGTGAAATTTGGGGGATCATTTTCCTGAAAGGATAAGTTTTAGCTTTTGTATTTAGATTAGTCAACTTTATGACAGGATTACTATATTTTTATCCATTCTTGAATATTTTGTTGAAAATGTGTGTATTGGATGTGAGCAAGTAACATGTTCAGGTGATGTGCAAAAGTATGTCTTTATATTGTACATAGCGTACTTAACTGTTCACATACAGAAGGTTTGGAGAGTGATGAAGGATATTTGAACATTTTTGGTTGTGGAATATCTTCGACCATCAATTAATTTCTATGTGTTTTGTCAATCATGAAGTATTGTCACCATTATGTTAGTTATTACAGAACTGTTTGTTGTAAAGTATTATAAATAATAGATTGATAATTCTTGTATAGATTGAAAGATTTTTAAAAAGAAGTGCTTTTTGTTAAATAAATAACAATCTCATTTGATATATGTACATTTTAATCATGTCATTATTTGTCCAGTCCTACTTACCATTGGTATCAGCTACCAGTGCTGTTATACATATTCTTGTATTGAATATTTCTGTATACTTCCACTCATTGAGAACATGTGCTTATCTTTAAAATGTGTCGGTGATGATTTTTTCTGAGATTCCAAGATGTATTGCAAGTGAGTACAATTTACTGTCTCTTGAAACTTCCTCAAGACAAAGTACTGGTATTTTATGAAATGGCTATCAGCATCACTTTTTTCATCTACGATCAACTATTATGACCAGGACTTCTCCATGTTTTACATCCTTGTTACCGACACAATACTGTAATATAAGGTGGACTGACATGTCCTATTCTGTATCGAAGACAGGGATAGTCAGTGTGGCACACAGTGTTCTAGTCTGTATGATAGACTTGTTCTAGTCCACATCACAGACTGATCCAGTGTGACATATGTGCTACACACATTCTGTTGACCAGTTACATAGTTTTGTTGGTTCACATTCCTATTGATCTGTGTAAAACACACACCTTAACCAATCTGTGTAATATATGTACCTAGTACATAGGAATAAGTGATATTATAAGGGATCAGATCAGAAACATAAATTTAGAACACTTTCCAGAAATAAAGTTGGTAAGAAAACATTGGTTGTTATAAAAACCTCAATACATTAATGGGTTGTTAAGTTCAGAATAAAAGTCTTGTTTTGTATGGTTCCAGCCAGACTTACTATTTAGTATCATTGAACACACAATATTTTGTGTGAAAGCTTATTGTTGTGGTTGAAAGATTTCTTAGTATGTCTGTTCTGACAAATGTCAGAATTTGGTATTACTGTTTAAAACATGTCTGCTTTCTCATCTCTGTAATACATGACTTCATCTGTTACTCACTATGTGATGTCATTAACTCTATTATATCTCAGTATTGGAACCAAATTCTTTAACATACATATTTTTACCAAATAAATGGCTCAAAAGAGCAGTATGTTTTATACCTTGTTCTGAGTTATTACTTGGTGTACTTTATGTGTTGTATTGGTTCATTTCAAGTTCAGTACCATTCATGTCTTTGGTGCAGTTGCTTACTATACATATCTATGTACACAAATTATCATTAAACCTGACCTTCCACCAACATGTCTTATCATCTTGTCATCTGCAACATGCATGTATCTAAACACTGATAACAAACAAAATGTTCAATTGTGAGATTGATCAGAAAAAAGCAAAAGGATGACCACAGGTTTTTGAAAGTTGAGCTTATAATCTTAAGGTGCACAAAATAGATTTATATCAACTTAGAAATTCCTTGTGGTCTCTAGTTAGTCCTGTGCAATTTGAAGATTTGATTTGAGAACAAGAGGTCTAGGTTACCTGAGGTAAGCAAGTATTGAATATAAAGGTTATAGGGTCGGGGCCAAAACTGGGTCAAATAGACTGCAGTTGCAAAAAATCTCAAAATTCCAGGTAAGATAGAATCAAGTACTCTTAATGGATCAAAAGCCTTCAGATGCTTTACCAAAATTGTAAATTTCATGGCCCCAGGGTCCGCATTTCTACAAGGGGAGGGGTAAAATTTACTATTTATATTGGAAATTACATTTTGAACATAATTTGTTTATTTTCTTTTGGAAAAAGGTCAAACCTGGTTAGAATTATTAGTTTCAGATGACAGTTTAATAAGATGCACATATTGACCTCAACTGATCTCTAGGGGCTGTTGGATGGGGTTCAAAATGGGTCAAATTGATGAAAATTTCAAGTCTTCTCAATACCCAGATAGTGTAGAACCAAATACATTTCATGGATGGAAGTGTCTTACAGTGCTTTATAAAAATTGTAAATTTCATGACTCCAGGGTGTCACATTTACCCTTGTGGAAGGGGTAACATTTACTGTATTTTATATAGCAAATTTACATTTCTGAGCATGATTTGTTAATTTTCTTTCAGAAGTTCAAACTTGAATAGATTTTGGTGACCTATAGCCATTATGTTTCGCCTGTTGTCATGCACCATCTGCCGTGCACTGTGAGTAAACTTTCCATTTAAATGACATCTTCTCCCAAACGGCCCAGGGTGCTGATATTTAGCCTGAAGTATGCTTGAAGTTTGGGCTGTCAAGGTTGTATATACATGACCTTGACCCGTTTTCAAGGTCACAGGGGTCAAATAAGTTCAAATATTGAAACAACTACTTCTCCATAACCAAAAGGCCCAAGTGCTGATGTTAGGCCTGTAGCATGATGGAATGAAGGGTTATAAAGTTTACTAATATTAATGACCTTGGCACGCTTTCAATGTCACGGGGGCAAATATGTTAAAATCTTTAAATGATTTCTTTGCAATAACCAAATGGCCCAGGGTGCCCATAAATGGCCTGTAGCATGATGGGATGAAGGGCTACCACAATTGTAAATATGAATGACCTTGATCCACTTTCAATGTCACACGGGTCAAAAATGTTCAAATGTTTAAACAACCAAAAGGCTAAGGATCTTGATATTGGGCATGTAGCATGTTTTTTCAACAAGCAATGTCTGGAGTAATGGCATTTGTGTAGAGCATGTATAAAGAATATGATTTCAAGTTTGCAGAAAATGTCTTTAATGAACCAACCAATGTCTTCTATGTAAGCTGAAGTGTAATTGAGCAATTTATTTTAAGCCTATTTGGTGTCTTTCCTGTACAGGTTTTTATAGTCAGATGACCCTTAACGCCTGTGGACCTCTTTTTTTTTTTTTTTTTGTTATTAATGTAAGCTGACAGTTTGATGATATGCACATACTGACCTTGACTAACCCCCAGAGGTTGATTAGCAGGGTCAAAAATGGGTCAAATTGACTGCAATTTCGGAGATATTCTACTGTTCCTGGATGGAAGATTTTTTATACCAGGTATGAAAAATCACAATCTTGAGTGATTGTAATATCTTTTCATTCAAACTTGGTTAGAAGCCTTAGCTTGGGACAGTAGTTAATTTATACCCAATTTACATTTGCTTTAAGCGTATAATATAGTTAGTTATATTACTTTTTAACAAAATCATTTATATGACATGTTACAAGAAGCATTGTGGCTCAGGTGACTGTTAAGACCCTTGGGCCTCTTGCTTGAACAAGAACGCATAGACAAAAAGAACAAACTATGTTATAGGTAACACATTATTTTACTTATTAACTAATAATTATCATTGTACAATGTATTGAATAACAATTCAAAATTCCTCTACTTTTTTCATATTAGGGTTTGTGATCCAATGTTGACAATATAAAAATAACTTCGACATTGTTTTGTATACAGTTCATTTGGCCATGTATCTAGTCACTGTTTTAAACAGAAAACCGTGTTCATAGAACAAAAGGCAATGTTTACCAGTGCTACATGTTGACTGCAAGTACAAAGTCTTTGTACATTCTTGTGATACACTGCTGATAGTGGCAACAAAAACTCTTTTGGTTCTGAATTCTCTTTATTCAGCTGGGTTGAGAAATTTTTTAAATTATAGAGATATGGAATTATTGACATAGAAATGGATTGATATTAGCTACATGCTTGTTTTATTTCCTATTCTGCAGTTTGTACTGTTTAACTGTTGAACTGAATTATATTACTGTTAAATAAATTATTATAGATAAATATATAATATTCAGCTTAGTACTTTGACTGAGAGAAGTGCATTGTATTTATATACAAAAAAACCCATTTGAATCCATAGCATATCTTATCAAATAGTTCCTCTATGATGTTGGATGGCTTTTCATAGAAATCTGCTGCATAGGAAATGTCTGAAAGACATCTACAGACATCTAGAGGAAGATAACTCCAATTGCTTGGTGTGATGCATACAGGTGTTTCCATGGGACAATAACTATAATTGGTCATCATGGGAAAAAACCAATTCAGGCCAAAGAGTATAATGAAAGTGAATTAAATCACTGTTTGTTGATCGATGAAGATGATACAATGATACAAGCCCAAAAATAATGTTCAATACATTCTTGTCCGTCAGAATAAAGGCTGAGTCATGTCCGATATGATATCCCGATGTTTGCCTGAAATCCTCAGTCTTCATCTTCTTCTTGTCGGATTATAGGCAATCCTGTCAATTAGAATTAGAACATCAGCATATCAAAGTGATAAAACTTCATCATAACTTATCTTGAAAAGACAAAAATAAATCTTACTTAAACCTTAAATTGACCATTGAAAAATCTTCAATAGTACTATGAGGGTAGATTCAATGTTTTCATAGATTCTGTTGCAAACAATGTAATTGACATGCTAAAAACTTTCCTACAATAAAAACAATTGTAACTCACATCATTTGAATTTTACTATTAAAACAAGAATAGTAAAAACTGCCGTAATAATTCACACACTTGAAAAGGTTACATCTTTCCTTAATTGAATCCGTGTCAAACAAAAGTTCTTTTGTTACTCTGGATGCCATTTTCTGAAATTGTTTTCTTGAAACTTATAATGCCAAACTTCTGTTTACAAGATAAGCTTTCATATTAACATATTTTCATGGAAGAAAAAGAAACTATGAACACAACATTTCATTATCAGGTATAGCCTTAGTCCAGTCACAAATTCACAACCCAAACTTTCTCTCTTGTTGATACAAAATGTCCTTGAAATAAAATATTGTGTGCTTTTTTTCACAGAATTAGAAAATTTCTGTTTCAGGTGACCTAAAATGAGAGCACATTTTTTCTTACTACATTATTTGTCAGAAATTGATTAAAAGTAATTATCTGTACATTGTCAAACTCATTAATATTCCTCTACATATCACCATAGAATAGTATGCTAGGAAATGACTCGAAGAGGTGTCCTCAAACATACCATCCAGTTTCTTCAGTTTGGTAAGCTTTTTTGCTGTTAGATCTCTCCAGTCCCCTTCTGCACTGTGCTTTTCTTCCAATGGATTACCTAAAACCATTACAGACAGTGGACTAGGCAATTCTAGCTATATGACTTTTATCTTTTAATTATGTGGTTTCTCATAATCTTTCCTTTTTTCTATAAGTTCAGCAGATCAGTTTCGCCTTTGACAACAATGTGGTATACATATCCTTAATTAAGTTCTTTAGGGCAGAAATGGACAAAGTAGTTTGCATACTTCTGGCCTTGTATATATATATAATAGTTTCAAGATTTGAATTACTAAGTTATCCACACTGTTTTTTTCTATCATATAAACCAAAGATAAATGTTTCCTTACTAAAAGCAAATGGAATCAAATACACATCTAATAAAGACTCATAATTAGACGACAAAAAATTCTACTTCTTTACAATACCAAAGTTCATGAACAATGGTTTCATTTTCAATTTTACAATGGAAACAAAATGAACTATCAGTCAGACCAATTTCATATAAATGTGTGTTAGATGTGAAAATGTGTTGATTAATTCTAAATTGAAGCCATTGTAACTTTGTATTTCTACTAATTATGAATGGTTGTATAAATATTTGTCTCCATTTATCTTTGTCAAATATTTCCTCCAAATTTTGCTAATTCATTACATACCTACAAACACCAATTCTACCAGCAGAGGTAGCTCACCCTGTGTAAGAAAAATTCAATGAAGAAGTCACTGCAAGGTAGAGTATATATGATATAAAATACAATTAACTTACTTTTTGAAAATTATTTTTTGAGAATTTACTTACTTTAAACCAATTATCAGTCAAAGTTCAATTTTTACAATACCATTCCTTATATTTATTTTGAGATGAAAACGAAATCGAGATAAGCAGTATCCAAAATAACGAATAATTCCAAATAACCTATTTGCACTTAGCTTCTTGCCAGAGGAAGTCTCTATCATTCTGTAGATTGGGATGAATATTAAATGTACTAAATGTATATATTAGTGACTAAACTCACCAATTTGCCGAATTCTCCCCAATCTTTCACAGCATTGTTTGACATGTACAAGACCTGGAAAAATTAATAAAATGATAATGGATCAAAAATCTGTTGAATTTTACCAGACCAAGTAAAATTTAAAACCTCTTCTGTTTGGGAGAAAAGATTGAGTAAATGAATTATGTTCTTTTTTCAATACATGCATCTTTACCTTTTGATGGCCAACAACTAAAAACAACAGCAATGTATTGCAAAATCATTGGCATGCTGAACTTTTAAGTAGACCAAACAAGTTTAAACTAACAAAACTTTTTCTGTTAAATATCTTCCATCAAATGTATTGTAAATGTACATATTCTAGCTGTAATCTTATTTTAATGCTTTTTATTCACTAAAGATACTGCAGGCAAATATGGCTAATAAGCCCAATCAAATTCATCATTGGGCTTATTTGTTCAAAATAGACATTGCACTAAAATTTGATGGTGCCAAGATTGTTAACAGAAATAACAATATGACTTTTATAATACTTCTGATACAGAATGCTGGTCTGCAGTATGCAGTACATTGTTTTGTGTATATCCTGTTTTTTGTGTTTGTGTTTTTTTTTAAATCAAGTTTGGCACAACCGAGTTTTCCTATATGTACCTGCAAAATTATGATAAAAAACATTATTTGTAGCAATCTTAAATAATGTTGGCATAAATGTATAATTAACCAAAAACATCTATCTTATCTTAATCTCATAATTTGGTGCCTGGTATGTAAATCTTTGTTATCATGTAGGTATCTGGTATGTAAATCTTTGTTATCATGTAGGTATCTGGTAAGTAAATCTTTGTTATCATGTAGGTATCTGGAGAGTAAATCTTTGTTATCATGTAGGTATCTGGTAAGTATATCTTTGTTATCATGTAGGTATCTGGTAAGTAAATCTTTGTTATCATGTAGGTATCTGGAGAGTAAATCTTTGTTATCATGTAGGTATCTGGTAAGTAAATTTTTGTTATCATGTAGGTATCTGGAGAGTAAATATATATCATGTAGGTATCTGGAGAGTAAATCTTTGTTATCATGTAGGTATCTGGTAAGTAAATTTTTGTTATCATGTAGGTATCTGGTAAGTAAATCTTTGTTATCATGTAGGTATCTGGGGAGTAAATCTTTGTTATCATGTAGGTATCTGGTAAGTAAATCTTTGTTATCATGTAGGTATATGGGGAGTAAATATTGTTATCATGTAGGTATCTGGTAAGTAAATCTTTGTTATCATGTAGGTATCTGGTAAGTATATCTTTGTTATCATGTAGGTATCTGGTAAGTAAATCTTTGTTATCATGTAGGTATATGGGGAGTAAATATTGTTATCATGTAGGTATCTGGTAAGTATATCTTTGTTATCATGTAGGTATCTGGTAAGTAAATCTTTGTTATCATGTAGGTATCTGGTAAGTAAATCTTTGTTATCATGTAGGTATCTGGGGAGTAAATCTTTGTTATCATGGAGGTATCTGGGGAGTAAATCTTTGTTATCATGTAGGTATCTGGTAAGTAAATCTCTGTTATCATGTAGGTATCTGGTAAGTAAATCTCTGTTATCATGTAGGTATCTGGTAAGTAAATCTCTGTTATCATGTAGGTATCTGGAAAGTAAACATATATCATGTAGGTATCTGGAGAGTAAATCTTTGTTATCATGTAGGTATATGGGGAGTAAATATTGTTATCATGTAGGTATCTGGTAAGTAAATATTGTTATCATGTAGGTATCTGGAAAGTAAACATATATCATGTAGGTATCTGGTAAGTAAATCTCTGTTATCATGTAGGTATCTGGAGAGTAAATCTTTGTTATCATGTAGGTATCTGGAAAGTAAACATATATCATGTAGGTATCTGGAGAGTAAATCTTTGTTATCATGTAGGTATATGGGGAGTAAATATTGTTATCATGTAGGTATCTGGTAAGTAAATATTGTTATCATGTAGGTATCTGGTAAGTAAATCTCTGTTATCATGTAGGTATCTGGTAAGTAAATCTTTGTTATCATGTAAGTATCTGGGGAGTAAATCTTTGTTATCATGTAGGTATCTGGAAAGTAAATCTTTGTTATCATGTAGGTATATGGGGAGTAAATATTGTTATCATGTAGGTATCTGGGGAGTAAATCTTTGTTATCATGTAGGTATCTGGAAAGTAAACATATATCATGTAGGTATCTGGAGAGTAAATCTTTGTTATCATGTAGGTATATGGGGAGTAAATATTGTTATCATGTAGGTATCTGGTAGGTAAATCTTTGTTATCATGTAATTATCTGGGGAGTAAATCTTTGTTATCATGTAGGTATCTGGAAAGTAAACATATATCATGTAGGTATCTGGAGAGTAAATCTTTGTTATCTTGTAGGTATCTGGTAAGTAAATCTCTGTTATCATGTAGGTATCTGGTAAGTATATCTTTGTTATCGTGTAGGTATCTGGTAAGTAAATCTTTGTTATCATGTAGGTCTCTGGTAATTAAATATATATCATGTAGGTATATGGATAGTAAATTTATATCAACATGTAGGTGCCTGGTCGTAAATCTATATTATAATGTAGATGTCAGGTGTGTATTCTTTGTGATAATGCCCATATAATGAGCCAAACCTTTCCTAAAATAAGCCTAAGGTCAACATACAAATTCTGACTGGAAGTCGAGGTAAGGTTATTGCAAATCAAGGAAATAACATTTGCTACTGAGTCTACTAAAATAGCAGTTGATATGGGCTGACTTATTACTAGAAATGGGCTTATTGTCAGTAAATAACCTAGGTACATTTTTTTCATATGATAGGTAATTGATCTGACTCTGTATATCTGTGTTAGATATGTTAAATAATGAACTAAACCACATCATATATAAGCTGTTTTGCCTCTCTAGGAGTTATCGTAAACATTAGGGAAAAGTTGATATTATCAAAACCTGTCTTACAAGGTAAAAATCAAAAGAATGAATAAATCAGATCTATTACTTCGTAACATTCAAAGGAAGAACCCCATAGTAAAGAGAGCCTGACATAATTTCTATTCTGAAGCAATTAAGTAGATTCACCTTTATTTTCTTCAGTACATTGATTCCTTTCAGTTTTTCCACTGCGTTGTATGATATCCAAAGCTCCTCAAGCGTTTCTCCAACAGCTTCCTGTATAAACAATCAGGGAGTAAAGAATGACAAGTCTACCACCACCCCAATACATCAAATTTACAATAAATATACAGTACAACAAACATAATAAATATATCTATATATTGCCACTTTAGATATAATTTTGGTTTCCAGGGTGCAAATCTTGACCAACAAAGATGTATCAATTGGGAAAAAAACCAAGTCGGTATGCATAGATTCATGGTACCACCCTACGTTTTTACTTTTTTATTTGTCTTTTTTTTCTTTTTTTTTTTTTACAGTTGATGAGAAAAAAAAACATTGTTTAAACTCAGTCCATCAAATTGATTAGAAATGTAACATATAAATAAAATTTCACTTACTAAACCAGTTAAGGATTTGATATTGTTTCTTGCCAAAGACAAAATTTTCAATGACTCTGAAAACAAATGCAAGAGCAGTATAAAATTCTGGTAAAAACTAGACATGTCAGTGAATTACAAACAAGGAGTACGGAAGTGGAAAGCACATTTTGTACAATTAAGACTGATACATACAGCAATTCAAGAGAATAAAAACATGCAATTGTAATATGTATGATTTCAGATAGACTTTTCAAAATCATAAAATCTGGATTAATGAAAGGTTGGTGTATGTGGCCATTTAGATTTGAAACTGTACCAAACTGTTCAAATGTCAAGTTTACGAAATGCTTGATAAGAACATGGATAGTCAGTGTTTATATAAATGACATATGGAAATATATGTGACTGATACAATATATATATGAATAACCAACCAATGCTTCATGATATTCTGTAAAAAGCCCCAAGCTTACTATAGGATAAATATTGTGCATAACTATTAAACAGCATACTTACTCAAACCATTCAAATTTGCAATCTTCTCTATGCTGTTTGTGGAAAGAGCTAGTCTTCTGCAAAATAGAGAGACTATGACAATTAGCAGGGGGTGCATGTATATTGTGTTTTATTTCAGAAATACAAATACATATATATATATGTGGTATTTTACCACAAATATGACCCTTCTCTTTCAGAGCTCTTTCAGAGTAAAAAATACTTACAAAAGCCAGAGTTTATTTGTAAGGATGTTTGAGAAAAAAACAAATAATCACTGAAGTTTGCTGTGACCAATATTATTTGCAGTATTTAATCATCTAAATCTCTGGTATAATGTGTTCTACCAAATGATATACTGGTAGATGGTCTGTTCTATCAGGGCTATCCATATTCGACCTAATTCATTAAATCACCAGACTGCTGCACAATTTAAGTTTCATGGATTAATTTCAACAGTTTTTGTGGTAAAAATATAGGGGATGACTGATTTTAGATCTATATTTCCATGATATCAGAGAAACAAAGATGAGAAAAAACACATAGTATAAGACACCACTATTGAAAAAAAATTGATCCACATGCAAAGTTTCGAGATTTTTTTAAATGGTGCAAGAAATGCTTCAGAAACAGCAAAATCAGTTCTTTTGACCGATTGTCTGAGTATTCAGAAATCGTCATGTAAAGTCTAAGTACTGATATTTGCCATCCTGTAGTATGAGTGAAAGTACTTTTTCAGGAAGCTAGGGTTATCCCTGACTCTCTAAAACCTGCACGTTTACACCCTAATTTGACAAAGGACTCCTGAGATTGATCAAATGATACACTATGTGTAAAAATAAAAAAAGGGGGTGGAGGGGTCCAACTTCCCATGGGTGGTACTGATCGATAGATATGTTGGTGCAGGAATCCTAGGTGGATACAGGAGTATTCTAGCAGAGCTCCATAAATGTTAAATGATATACTAAATCAACAAGTCAAAAACTTTTTTTCACTTATACATGAAATGGACTACAAACAATGAAATACATACTCGCACTTGGACAAGGTAGACAATGAAGCATCCATCTTTTCAATGGGTGGACAAAGTCCATACAATTCCACTTTGGTTCCATCACATGCTTTACAACCATTCTTTTCCTCCTAATAAATCACATAAATGACAATCATTCAAATAACTTCAAGGATCTTCAAGTAATAAGATCTTCCAAAAATTGCTTGCAGAGATGAAAAATAAAAAAATGTTCAGTAAGGATGGATATAATTGGCTCAAAATCAGATGACCTTTTAGTTTTAAGTAAGTTTGATCTGTTCTTTAATTATTGAATAAACAAATTTTTCAATAGACATGAAAGTACCGGTAAATAAGAATCATCTGATAACTAACATGATCAACACAGACAGATATCTCCTTGGCATTTCTTGAGTTATGGCTATACTTACTAACTTGAATATCTTAAAAAAGTTCAAATATGACATACACAAGTAGAACCTGAATACTGACCATGATGATTGTCATAAGTTTCAAAAAGAATTGTTCCATAGTAACAAACTTCAATGTCAAAATTTAAAAATGACCACTGTCAATTATCAATTTTTGCTTCCTGTTGTTGTCCTGTCAACATCAGTAAAAAGAAAAACTCGCCCCAAAGAGCTTGCTTGTTAAGAGGTGGAAACTAATAAGGCTTGTGTGACTATGTAGGAAGTCTTCAAATTACATATACATATTACATCCTGACACCAGTAGACATACTTACCCACTTGGCCAAGGCCTCTTTTATGGTAGTTCCCTTACTACTCTATAATGAAAAAATATATGAAGCTATCATCAACAAGAATTCTGTGCAATTCCACTCCCGAAATTTCCCAAAACACTATTGCAACAATTTAGACAACGTTCTGATTGGCTGAAATAAAAATAATTTGTTTTCTGATTTTATCACGTAATCTGCCTGTTATCAAGTGAATTCGTCCATAGTACGTTTGTATTAATATATTTTTTGTATTTGTTCAATTTTTGAAAGATTTTTTTTAATGAAAACACATTTATTAGACAAGGCACACATAAGGACTTACAAATCCATTAACACGTTCAGATACAGCAATACCTCATTTCAAAAATTCATCATCATTATGAAGGCACTAACACAACATCATCATACTACAGTCTAACAGTCTATATGAAATATTAGCTATAGCAAGCGTCACGTTTTGGATTGTAAAACTTGTAAACAGGGCGGGGGGTTATTGTCTTATTTCAGGCAAATGGCCTGACTATATTGCCACATTATACACTAAAAAAGCACATTGAAAGAATTAAAGATAGACATAACTAATGCAGCTATAGAAATTGTGTAGTCTGAGCACAAGAAAAATGAAAATAAACCCACCATCTTGGAAGCTTTTTGCTGTTATGGTTACGTTGCCTCGGAGCTAATAATTACTTTGTATTTCCTAAAAATATTATTTCGTCAGTATAGGAATTAAAATAAATATCAGTGACGAAAAGATAACTAATAATTTTGTCTAAATTTCCTTTAAAGAATCTTTTTAGAATTAAATAACTGAATGGCAGGAACGAGGAAACGCACGATTCGCCATGATGGCTGCGCTTAGGCGATGTATGAGCAGATTGAAGATAAATGGTTCACGCTACGCACTATACCAGAGCGTAAGTATCGTGTAGTCGCCATAAACTCGAAACACATGTATGAAACAACTCAATACCTCCACAGCAAGTCATGTGTTTTATGTAGTAATAATGTTGAAAGGGAAATTCCCACCTGTCAAGGCTTGTATCAAGACGATATATAATCTCAGCTTCTGCATTACTCCATTCGTCTGCTTAAAGACCGAAGGGTCATAATAGTGGACGTAAAACCCGTTGAAAAAAAAAACACACACACACAATAAACAAAATATTCGCTCCTTTACAAAATATTTGACCTAGAAGACATCCACCAGGTACCGGAGTGCCGGTAATATGGCTACATTATACATAGGCACAATTGGATATATTGGTTGGTTGACAGGTTTTCCGTATCAGCGACTTCTCCCATGTCCGCGTATTGTCTCACTGACGAATGTCGGTGTTCTGGCGATATGAAGGGGAGACCTGCATCCCCCTCAGTGGTATAGAATCGTCTGTACTGGTGATCATTTTATTATATTAGTTTTTGAAACGTGTCCGCAAGCTGAAAAGAAGAGTTGGGGGCGTATCTGATTTTGGTTTGTGTTAGGATAATGTTGAAGTCTGTCTAATGTCTGAGAAATAATTGTGTAGTCTGACACTATCCTTAGACCCCTGGACTGGCTTAATTAGGCCTACTCTTTTTACAAAGTCACAGGGGGTTCTTTAGTGTGTGAGAGTGGACAATCCTCACACAGGCATTTGGCTATGTAAGTCAAATATGACTATAACATAGGGCAAATGTAAACAACATGGCCACACCTTGGTAAAACTAATGTTTTTTGTCATAGGAAACTATTTCTGGTGTTTGGTTGAATTTCCTCTTGCAGTTTTTATACGCTCGTCAAAAGACAGGACGTATTATGTTTTTACGTGAGCGGGCTGCTGCACATAGGTTTCCATTCCATAATGAATAATTTTTTACAGATTATTTTTAAACTTCACATGAAAGTTTATTACCATAAAAGTAGGTCAAGTTCGATAACCAAAATTTGTTGCCCATTATTTACAGAGTTATGGCCCTTGATACGTTTGCAAAATAGGTTTCCTCTCAATAACTTGTGAAATTATTTTAAAGATTAATTGGAAACTTCACATGAAGATTAATTACCATAAAACCCAAGGCAAGTTTGATAACCAAAATTTTTTGCCCATAATTTACAGAGTTTTGTCCCTTGATACACTTGCAAAATAGGTTTCCCCTCAATAACATGAGTAATTTTTCGTTTATTAATTTAAAACTTCATATGAAGGTTTATTACAAAAAAGGTTTCTGCTCAATAACAGAATGTGAAAACTCGTTATCTAAATTACAGCTTCCTCCCGTTAACCATGTAAATAAGTATCCTGTATTCCTTCAGGAATGGCTATTCATTTATATTTACATGTATACCCCATATTGTTTTACTTGTAATGAACGGACAATAGTCTTGCATACTCTAATGCCTGAAATTTTATTAATCTCTCACAAACAATCCAAAATGATATAACATCAATAAGTGTATCACCAAACAATGCAGGGAACATATTACAAGCAAAATGGACTAAAAGGCCTAGGGGCATGATATTAGGGTTGTGTATTCTTAGGATGATTTACACAAGTAAACATGTAAATGTACAAATTAACCAACAAATAATAAGTAAATAATAAGAAAATAAAGAGAAAAGGGCCCAATTGCATGGAGCCAATAATGATCATATGATGGTGGTTGTCAAGATTTCTCTGTGATTTCATGCTACTTTTGTGTTATTTAGGGTTTGAAGCAGACAGATACCCATCCACCAAGACCATTTACCAGTTTTTATAATGAGATGAACTATCAACATTTACATCCAGCTTCCTATAGGTAAATTTTATGAATTCTGAAATTATGAAATCTTACCTGATATTGCCCATTAAATGACATTTCATTTTGTATATAACATATTCAAAATATATGAAAAAATGAATTGAAATTTACTGAAAGGGAATTTCCACAAGCAAAGACTTGAGAGGGGAAAGCAACCATGAAGATATCTGGAAATCCTGTATGTTGATATATCTATTGTTTCTAGTTTTGTGAACATTTAATGTGAAGCATTAACATTTGATGAGAAATTGAAAAGTTGCCAAATTATATTGACAGAAGATGGCTTATATATAAGATTGTAGATTAGAAATTTACATTTCAGACAATTGGTACATTTTACATTAATTCATTTCTTCCACATCATTTTTTCAGTCTCACTAATTTCTGCCGTACCTGTACTACATCAACAGCCTCCTCTCAAAATGTAAGTGTTGCTTCACCCTGAGAAACATTGACAATAATGGCAATGTTTTGTTGTTCACAGCAATGTTAAATCTGTCTCGTGTTTCATTGCTAAAATTGATGTTAAATATCAGTCTCATGTTTAATTTCTGACAGTGATGTTAAATCTCAGTCTCATGTTTAATTTCTGACAGTGATGTTAAATCTCAGTCTCATGTTTCATTGTTAATAGTAGTTTTAAATCTCAGTCTTATGTTTCTTTTTTAACATTGGTATTAACTGTGAGCCTTGTATGTTTTGATATGTTACAGAAATACCCATATCTTCGAATTGAAAACATGCCCAAATTGATCAGCAAAGATGTTGTAGAAAAGTTTCTACAAAGACATGGTGCAACAGACTGCCAAAAACAAGGCATAACAGCTATAATTGTAAGTAAATATTGTTACTTGTAGCATTGTACATTTTTGGATTTATTATGTATTTTAATGACTTAACGGTTTGTGTTACTTTATATTTTTATATGTTATTGAATGTTCTTGATATTTATGTATTTTATGGAATGACTGTGTGTTAGTGAATAATTATGTATTTTATGGACTGACTGTGTATGTCGGTAGATAATTATGTATTTTATGGACTGACTGTATGTTACTGGATATTTATGTATTTTATGAACTGACTATGTATGTTACTGGATATTTATGTATTTTATGAACTGACTATGTATGTTACTGGATAATTATGTATTTTATGGACTGACTGTATGTTACTGGATATTTATGTATTTTATGAACTGACTATGTATGTTACTGGATATTTATGTATTTTATGAACTGACTATGTATGTTACTGGATATTTATGTATTTTATGGACTGACTATGTATGTTACTGGATATTGATGTATTTTATGGACTGACTATGTATGTTACTGGATATTGATGTATTTTATGGAATGACTGTGTATGTTACAGGATATTTGTGTATTGTAATGACTGAGTGTATATTTCAGGATAAATTATTCTGATAACATACATGGTATATTCTGCTTGAAAATTCATTTATTTAATTTGCAATTTGTATATTACTAGATAATGATGTATATATATGGAGAATTTTATAATTTTGTATTGAATCTTTTCAGAAATTTTCTAAACCTGAAATGGTTGCATTAGCAGCAGATAACTTGAATGGTATAGTGTTTGAAGGATATCAGATGCAGACAGTGGTGAGTATTTTGTGATGAATTGCATATGGTTTAATGCATAGCCTTACTGATTTTTGTGTGTCAGGTATTCATATCTTAATTCAGATATGATTGTATTGGCAAGATCTGATGAAATTTAGCACCTAGCAGTGAGGAGAAGGAAAGAATTCAGATGCATACAAGGTAAAATTGAAGTTGTCTATTGGTAACCACGCTTTATCTTGTCAGGCTCTAACTCCTACACTACTTGTCATTGGAACTTCATACAAGGGTATTGGTAGACCAAGGAGAGACAGTGTGTCATGTGCCAAAAGTAGTTTACTGTGACCAACTTTTATCCCCCGTTTCACCGCCATCAAAGGGAAACAATTTTTCGGGCTCTGTCTCCTACACCACAAATCACTGGAACTTATTGTTTAGGTTCACCTAGTAGAAGTGGCGGGTCCTGAACCAGAAAAATGTCACTATAATCGTTACCTGACCTAAGAAGGGATGATACTGATATTGCCTCTACAAATAAGTGATATTACTTATCCATTAGAATTTCCGATATTGCTTACTTAAATTAGTATTAATGAACTCATTCACCTCTATAAAATGCAAAAGCAATAATACTCTTATGAAAATTATAGTGGGAAAAGGGCCGAATTTAAAGATAGTAAATGCTGAAACAGAATACAATGTTTGCTTTTCCGATCTGTGAATACATACATTTGTTTTACAGACTTTTTACAGGTTAGATGTATTTAAGTTGTAAGAGTGAGACTGTTTCATGATGTTCACAAAAATAGTGTGTGAACATATTTTAACAGAAATAACTTCAGCAAGACCAGTGAAAAGCTCTGAAACAAACCAGAATCCGGCAATTCCACAATTTCCTGACTTCTGTATTTATATTTAAACCTTTTTTTTTTGCAAAGAAACTTTGATTTTTGCTTTTTTGAAGGTTGGTAACAACAAAAGTATGCTGCATGTCCTGAATGTACCAGAAGGCTGGGAGGCAGCAGAACTGGAACAGCTTTGTAAACCGTATGGGGACGTCCTAGATACCAATATGAAATCTGTGTGGCTTGCTGTGAGTTGTGCGTCATACATGTAACAGAAATGATGATTTTAAAAAGGCATATCCAAATTGTCTTGAGAATCTTAGGAAAGCTACTCATAATTGTGGAGATGTTCAGATAAAAATGTTTGCTGCATTTAAAAACTTTACCATTTAAAATTTTGTTGTTTATATATTGATGTTTCTTTTTCAGAATTTTGGCTCTATACGTGAGATGGAGGTGGCTGCCAGTATGTTGCAAGGCTCAACCCCCTTTGACAATACTGCTATTAAGGTAATATGTGCCAAAATGTACATGTGTGATGGTACCATTTGTAAAATAACAAAATGTATATCTGGATGCACAAAGATTAGGTTGAGGTTACCAGACAGTAAGCGCATGTAAGCACATTCCATTGATTATATCTACCAACCCTTTGTTGTGTGTGATCAACTTTTTCACTTTTGACAACACAATTTGTCTGACCACCTTCATAAAGATTTTCATATTTTTAATTAATTTTCAAGGTCACAGGGGTCAATGTCTTAAAATCTTCAAACGACTTCTTCTCAATAACTGGAGGGCCCAGGCAACTAATATTTAGCCTGTAGCTTGCTTTGATGAAACCCTACCAAGTTTGTGAAACCTTGACCTTCATTCAAGGCAAGGGTCAAATGTCTTTAAATCTTCAAAGGACTTCTTCTCAGTAATCAAAAGGCCCAGGCAACTAAAATAAGGCCTGTAGCATGCTGGGATGAAGGACTACCAAGTTTGTTCAAATGAATAATTTGTTTAATCTTTAAACAACTTCTTTCAATAAAATATTTGAAACTTGGCATGCTGGGAGAATTAGTTTGGTATAAGTTGAACAAGTGATGGTCAAAATCTTTAAATAATTCTCAAATACTAGAAGGCCTGGCTGACTTGGCCCAAGGGCTGATGAGCCCTACAAAGTTTGGCCAAATTGACCTTGGCCCACTTTCAAGGTCACAGGGCTCAAATTTTAAAATATAAAAGGACTTCATCTCAATAAGCAAAAGTCTATGAGTGCCGATATTGGGTCTGTAGCATGCTGGGAGGAAAGGCTACTTAAATGAAGTGAACAACTTTACTAAAGTCAAAATCTTTAAATAATTTTACTAGAAGGCCTAGGGGGCTAATACTTGGCCCATAGCATGCTGGCTCTACAAAGTTTGTTCAAATGAATGACCTTGGCCCACTTTCAAGGTCACAGGGGTCAAATATGTTAAAATATACAAAGGACTTATATAATGAAAATTGAGTCGATATTTAGCATTGGGCAAGTTTATTTTGACCTCAACCCACTTTCAAGGTTTCAAATATGTTAAAATATAACTTCTTTAACAACAAAAGTCCATGAGTGCTGATATTGGGCCTGTAAGATGCTTGGAGGAGAGGCTACCAAGTTTGTTCAAATGAATGACCTCAACCCACTTTCTAGGTTTGGCTTGCTTTTTGTCAGATGACCGTTAAGGCCCATGGGCCTCTTGTTCACTTTTGACAACACAATTTGTCTGACCACCTTCAGAAAGATTTTCATATTTTTAATTAATTTTAGCTCAATGGTCAACGCCCAGATATGGTAGTCAAGCACTCTGCATAGATAGAAGGGTATTAAGGTGCTTTACCACAATTGTGAAATTCATGATGCAAGGGTCTCAAATTTCCCCCTGAGGAAGGGGGTAAGGTTAAATTCTTTCGCATAATTTGTTTAATTTACGTTTAAAATATTTGAAACTTGATTAGAATTATTGGTATAAAATGTTAAATATTGCTAACTGGCTGACCCCAAGGGCTCAAACTGGCTCAAATTTCAAAAATAAAAATCAAATACTCTTAGTGGATGGAAGGTCTTAAAGTGCTTTACTAAAGTTTAGAATTTTACGACATAGGGACTCACATTTTCTTCCCCAGGGGAATTTTGTTCGTTTTCTATTGGAAATAATTAAAACTTGGTTGATAGTATCGGATGACAGTTCAGTGGTATGCACATATTGACCCTGGCCAACCCACAGAGCTTAATTCATATCACTTAGTCGAACTATCATCAGTATTGCAATTTCTTTTTCGTAACACTTTAAAGCTACTTAGCCTAATAACTAAAATGTTAAATATTGCTAACCTCAGGTGATTGTAGAGGCTACTTGGCCTCTTGTTTTTCAATTTTACTGAAGAACCAAACTGCGTAGAATTTAGATAAATACCCTTTTTTCATGAGTTGTGTGCAATGATTTCAGCACAATCTCCAGCTGTCGTTTTACATTGTTCATATGACGAATGTAATTGCATTGTTGATGTCAAATGATGAAGTCTTCAAACCTTTGAATGCAGTACTAAATGAAACATATATGCAGTGATTGATAATGATCATAGTAAAGAGTCTAAAATTAAAAAAATATTGTTTATGTTTCAGGCGAAACCTTGGAAACCAGATTCCAGACAAAAGGGACCCGGTAAGAATGTGCTAAGAGTACATGGTTCCAAATTAAGATAAAAGTGATTAACAGTTTGTTTGCAGATTGGGTATTGGCCCATTTACAAAAAATGTTAACCCCTCCCCCCACTGGAAAACAGGGAAGTGGAAAGGACTAAATGTTTGCCTGATGTTTATCATTCATTCCACACCTTTTCTTGTCTTATATCTGAAACAGTATTCTCTGGGTGTAGGCGAGGCAGTGTGCAATGTACCAAAAGTAGGTCATTGTGACCTGGGCTATATTTTCTTCAATACTTGGCCATCTTGAATTTTGACATCTGAAAATTGTTACTGGAAATCATGTTAATGTCATTTATCAGATTTCATATAAGAGCTTCATTTATTGATTAATGTTACCACACGCTCATTTAAAACAACTAATATTTAAATCACAACAGCTAAGAATAAGAAAGATGAGAAAAGGAAAGGCAGGGAATCTTAATTGAAAAATAGATCATACAATGGCGGGTGCTGAGAGTTAGTTTTGATCATGTGAAATTCAGAAATTGAAATTAAGATTTTTTTTAGATATTATTGAATAAGGTTTTGTGTTTGTAGGTCCCTACGAGGTGGTCACACAGACTGATTATCAGCCTGAAAATACAAAGGAAACACAACAAAACATGGTGATTTTTTTATTTCTTCTTATAATGTCTGTTGCTCATGCATGGCATAAATGTTAAGCTTTATGTCTGTTAAGTCTTTTTTGGTCATTAAAACAAATGAATAAATGTCTATGATACTATATGTAATTTATTATTTGCTTTGGCATGTTATTTTAAAGCTCAGAAAAGCTTTTTATGTAAAAAGAAACTCTTTGCTGTGTTGATATCTACCTCGTAAATTTGTTTTACAAGTTAATGCAGTTTGATTTTTTCCATTTCTTTTCATTGAATTTTTGATTTTCAGACTACAGACAGTGATGAGACAGATGAACTTTACCGCAAAATTATTTTGGAGGTGAAAGGTCATGACATTGCTGTCTTAAATAGTTATGCTGCTTTTGTGAAGATGGCTACCAGATTTCTGAACATAAATCTTGTTAAGATGTAAGTTTACCACTGAAAACTTGTCACCCTTGTGAAATAATTGTCACTTTAAATTTCTAAACCTTTGCTAAAGGAGATTTTCTCTTGGGTTGTAATTAGCTAATATAAGATTAGTAAACCAATGGTCAAGGGTTCAACCTTTAATGGAGGCATTGGAAAGTATTGACCTTCATTACATTTCATCATGGCTCATATTGACATAAATAAGAAAATACAGACAAAAATAGGTGCCTTCTTAACCCTTTCAGCGCTGTAGGCGACTGAAGTAAAAAAAAGTTAGTTCAACAGTTGATTCCTTGAGTGAGTTCTCCGAGTCATCAAGTATAAGACCAGTGTCAGCTGCATACTGTATATTAAGAATAGATACATTATCAATTTGTATACCATGTATATTGTTATTTGTCCTGATTTTTGCTGCTAAAATTTCAACGTACAAAATAAAAATGTAGGGTCGCCTTGACAACAACCACGATGGATGTCAGCAGAGGCAGATATATTACCTCCCTGATTAATTGAGGAGTAAATATTAGTATACAAAATTTTTATCCATTTCCTAATATTCCGCCCAAAAATTGAAATAATCGAGAACTTTATCAATAAAATCCCATGAAACAGAATCAAAAGCTTTCTCAAAATCGACCATAAGGAGCATTCCTGGAATATCTAAATCTTCAGTATATGCCATTACGTCATAAAGAGTACGAATATTTTCACCGATATAGCGCCCAGATAAGAAACCTGTCTGATCTTCATTTATAAGCTTTCCTAGAACTGATTTTATCCTATGAGAAATTATTCCAGAAGCTATGTTTTAGGAACTGTTTAACAAAGAGATAGGTCTCCAGTTTTTAAAGAAATGACGTGGTTTATCTCCCATTGGAATACAGGTTATTATGCCATGTCTCCGAGTGATAGAAAGCTGACCAACAAAAAAACTATAATTTATTGAACAGACAACAAATACTCCTATAAATTTCCAAAAGGTCTTAAAAAATTCAGGGGTGAAACCATCTGATCCAGGACTCTTATTATTGTTCATATATTTCAAAACTTTACCTGCCTCTTCTCTAGTGATCAAACCTTCTTAGACTCTGTGTTACTTAATTTTGGTACTCCACAACCCTGAAGATGATAATTTAAATTGACAGCTTCAACTTCTCTAAACTGTATAAATTTTCATAGAATAATCTAACTTCATTTAAAATATCCCCCTGGTTTGTAATCACGTCACCATTATCTTTTTGTAATTTTGGAATTATTTTAGAAGTGAAATTTCGATTTTCCAAATTTGAGAAATAGGAAGTAGGCTTTTCCCCTTCTTCAATCCATTTTGCGCGTGATCTGATTAAACTTCCTTTATCTTTCTCAATCGTAAAGATTATAATTCTTGTTTTCTATTACCTAATTCTTCCTGTTCTGGGTTTATGCTAGCTTCTAGACTTTCTATCAACTTCTTTAATTATTCCTCTTGGCTGTTCTGTTGTCTTTTTCCATATGAAGCATAAGATATTGATTTGCCCCTAAACTCCATTAATAAAGTTTCCAAAAGCAATAGATCATTAATCAGAAACTGAATGTCACTATCAGGAATATCTTTAATAGCACTAATATTATAGACAGGCAAACAATATTGTGACTTAACATTCTCTATACATTTTTTAACCACATCTAAATATTCAGGATCACACAACAAAGAATTATTAAGTTTCCATAGACCCCTCCCTCTTTCCAATTCATTTAACTGTAAAACTGTAACTGTAGCTGAATGGTCAGATCTATAACTAGATTCAATAATTGATTTTTTTAACACTAGATAACAGACAGTATGAAACAAGGAAAAAGTCCAGTCTGGCCTGTTTTACAGAATTATTTCTTCTCCATGTATATCTTTTGGTATCTGGGTTCTCTATAAATATCAATAAAATCATATGTATCTTTAATTTCTAAAACCCTATCCCTACCAGCTGCATTGTTTATATTTCTATAGGTATTATCGTAGTCTAAATCTGGACTCAATACCAAATTGAAATCACCACAAACTATTACTTTTTCATTTCATTTCTATTTGTTTTTTTGTTTGAGTTGTGTTTTCGAACTTTCTCGAGAAACACAAACCACCTTGGGTATTGATACATATATTAGGAGGCTGGATATCATAAAATTTTTTCCTGATTTGAACTTCATTCTGTAGGAAAACCTTCTCTCTTAAATTAGAAGTGATTTGACGCTAAGCTGTTTATTACTTCTAGACCAGGTCAAAGTCCATTTCACTGAATCCTTGGTGCTCATTTCCTTTCTCTTCCCTCTGACGTTGTGTACAACAAATGATATGTAAATCTACAAAGTTTTGTTATAAATAAAGCTTTTCTGTCATTTTGTTATGTTTCTCAGGGTTTATATTTTGTATTTCTTGATTTACAGCTATACACCACCAAAAGTGATCACAAAATATTCTCTTCTCAAGTCAACTCACATTTATGGTAAACACAGGGTGCAGTATGAAATGAGAACTAACTACCGTGTCATAGAGGTAAATATTGTGTTATTTTAATTTGTCTACAATGTAACAATACTTTTAATTTGTTCTGCATTTCATCAATGTAACAAATCTTCTGAATAGATATTTCAAAATGTCGGTATGTAACAGCACTTTCAATAGGTTGTTGACTTTTCTAATGAAGTACTTGTAGTTCCATTCATAGCAAAGTATCTTCATCATTCATCCATCTGACATCATTTACCACTGTAAGCGACTTCTTAATAATTAAGAAGTCTGAGATCAAGATATTGGACCTGAAGCATTCTGGGATGAAAGGCTACACATTTTTCATATAAGTTGTTATCCACTTCCAAATTCACCAGGGTCAAATGTGTTAAATATTACAAATAACACAGAATGTTATATTTGGCTAGCAGTACGCTTTCATGAAGTGCTACAAATCCAGTTTAAATAAATCAGCATGATACATATTCAAGGTTGCAGAGTTCAAATGTGTTAAAACTTTTAAATAAACAAGAGACATCCAGTTTCAATACTCCACTGCATTATCTATATAAACTAATACTATTAAGTTGTTTCAGTAAAAGCTACAGAACAGGTGATCAATCCAGGTGCATGGAGTCTAATTTATTCAAATACGTGTACATCATAACACTTTTCGTCCATCGATCTAGCATGATAGGATATAACAACACTTTTCATTGGTTAATCTAACTTGTTAGAATGTAACAGCCTTTTTTTTTGTTAATCTTGTCCGTCAGTATGTAACAGCACTTTTTATTAATTATTCTAACATGTCAGTAGGTAACAACATTTTTCCCAGGGTAACGTCTATTCATCTAACTAGTTCCTGTCTGCCACTTTATCTGAATTTGGTAGGTACAGTATGGCTACCGTTTCCATCATCATCAGGTCAGGAATATAGTATTCTACTATAGCTACAATCGATTTCCACTTTGGTTATACATGGTCATAATTTAATTTGGCATCAAATACTTCTTATTCTTCTCAATGACAATTACTTTGAAGTATATGTAATATAGTGAAACCACCTTACTTTGTATCAGTCCTCTGAAATAATCCTGTGTATATTTTTGTATTGTATGCTTCACTCTTAAGACCCCCACACAATTAAGACAAGCTTTTAAAAAGTTCACCATACTACTTGACCACTGCTCAATTACCAGGTGTGTATACCACTGTGTACATCTGCAAAGTGGTCAGATCACTTTACTGAGCTGTCAAACTCACAAATCAGACATGATTACTGAAGATTTAATATTCTGAAACCATACATACTAATTTAAAGCAGGTAAAAACATTGAAGAAATTGTCCATTAGACAAGTCTGTCTGCTGGATCACACCCACTTCTCATACCACTTACGGTATGTCCAATTCCCAAAGTGGTCTTAACTGGGAGGTTTCACTCTATACGAAAATGTATAGCATTACATGTACACGTATTTAGAAAGAATTTCATTTAGTAGTCATTTGCAATGATATATCATATACCAATTTGTAGATTTTTATTGTAGAGACGTGATGTGATGCAAATGATGACCTATGTTTAACTGTAAACATTGATATATTTGTTATTTCTTTCCTTTTAGTTGGAGAAACTAACAGGATCCACAGCCAACACTTTCCTTGAGTATATACAGCGTAATCTGCCCCACGGTGTGGCAATGAAGGTTACCAAGGTAGGAAGCCTTAAATAGCATTGCTTAAAGTGTTTTCATTGTACTGGTTTCTTTTTTAAAAGAAAATTTGGGGGTGGAATTATTACTTGCAATAGATAATCGTATAATTTTGTTATGTCCTTAGGATTTGTCAGTGATGGTCATAGGAAATTTTTACATGCGTTCAAGTTCACTTTTTTTTTTTCAGCATGAACTGGAAAAGTTACCAGAACACATAGTACCACCAATGGAGGAATTGACAGCGTAACATCAACTTGTTTATTTGTTACACAAACATTTTATTAACATAATTGAGATCTAGTGGAAGTACATTATTATTCCAATTTATTATGCAAATTAGGAAGAAGTGACTGAGTGTAAATAATGTAAATATGAAGTGTCCTCTGTGTGGTTCTGTGGTAAGAAGATGTCAAACTTTACTACTACAAGTGTGTAATTTTACAGTTACTGGCAAAACGTTTGAGACAATTTTATCTCAATTTCGTAACTTACAGTAAATTCACTCACTGTTCTGGACTTTTTCACAATAAAAAGATGCCATTAATGAACTGAAGTTTGATGGAAATTGGTGTAAAGTTCGACGGAAATTTCTGAAGAAATGAAGCTGGTGTACTGACAAGGATTTTGTAAATATAGTAATGATGACTCCACAACCCTAAAATTTGAAATTATCTTACACATAATACCGTAAATTTTCGCATATAGTTGTTTATAAGTGAGTGAAATTTGATCAAAATCTGTCAAGGAATTAAATTGTTAGAGGTTGACAGTGGTAAGTTGTACAAAGATAGAAGCATATCCCTATATCCCATCTGACCCTGATAAATACAAGGATTAAATTTCAATTCTGTTTAGGTTATCTGGGGATGTTATTAAATTCAGGTAAATTGAATAACTAGCAGCCCCCAATAAACTAAACAAGATAGAAACTGAATCCTCTAGTATTCAAACTGAAAAAAGGGAATTGCTATTACTTTGAAACAGCTTTATCAGAAATCTTTACAAAGAAGCAATTTCAAGAAAATTTATGTATGAAGATATCTAATGAAAGTCAAGGTTGTGTACTTAGCCCTTTTATGTTGGATATATGCTAATATGTCCAGAGATGAAATGTGTGAACGCAGGAGACACAAACTTTGTCCCCTCTGCACATTCAGTATTGCACCAAAATTTGGTAGTTTTAGATCATTTGTCCCTTGTGACTAGATAATGTTCATCACGAGATCTCTACTGCAGAATATCACTCAGGGACTTAGGAGTTCATATGTGAGGTATATACCATCATCTTGAAATGTCCCCTGCAGTGTGAGTGTTGAGTTTTAAAAAATTGTGAAGCTGTAATAAACATCTTATCTGATGTCGGTGATACCTTCGAAATTTGAAAATATGGTGCTTATTTGATGGATAGGTGCCATATTTGGTGTTACATGAAGAACAAATGATGCCCAATCAAAAATGTTTTACACATGTACTTTATTTTGTATAAGGTACACATTGATTTAAAACAACAATTTAAATGCTGTTTAGCCATATTCACGTCTTCAGATAATAATTTGCAAGGCTATTCCTGAAAAAAAAAAAAAAACAACACAGAATACATTCTTTGAAATACCAGTTCATAAAAATAAAAAAGAAAATTTCAAAAATGAGCTTTTACCATTCTTTGAAACATTGGTTACTTGAAAGCCATAGATTTAAATGAAAAAGCTTTTATCTGGGAATGCAAGAATTGTACAATGTTGTTTCTAATCTGTACTACATCTATACATGTAATTCTAAAATATGTACTGATCACTTACATTAATATGGCAGGCATTTTCCTCAAGGATTAACATCAGTTAAGGTGTTAGCATGAACAGTCAATCCAAAGTGGGATTCACATGTAGACCAAATGGAGGGTTTAAGTTGAGCACAAGTTTCCTGTCTTTCAACGTGTTACCCTCAGTCAACCATTCTCTCTGATGAGCCAAAAAAAGAAGCAAAAAATAAACCATGAAATTATACTGCAATTTTTGTGAATTGAATGCAGTGATGACAAACCTACTGACGAAACTTTCAATACACATATAACCTTTCCTTTATCCCTCCCTTCTCATGACTGTAAACCCTAACCTACAAACCATTACTTACACTAATGGCCATCTCACAGCATTTTGTTCTGCTTACTCACATTCAGATTGTACAAATACACATTCATTATACTTGAATTTCAAATCAATAGATGGTCTATACTTGTAGGGCTAGAAAAAACAATTTTCAGCTACTCGTCTGTCGGGCAAGTGAAACTTGAAATTCATTTGCCCGAATGTAACATTCACTCATCCGAAGAAAAAAGGCGACAAAACATAATTTAAGGAACACAAATTTTATTATCAATTTCTATATCAAATGTTTGAACTCAACACTTGCTTTTATTGTTTTACTCCTATTTAATTCATTGTTAACGCGAGCGAGAACATCGACTTTTTGAAAGTAACTACGTACACAAAACAATCTTGTTTGCAACATTTGTGGTGACGTAACAGGTTTTCGCGTAGTCTGGATCAGCCAGAGTCTTGACACTTGGTGTAAACATGGATACTACATCGATGTATCTGATCGACTATCAGTGGATTTAAATTAGTTTTAAGAGTGTTGAAGTTGACAAACATAATTTATTATGGAATATTTAATAGCTAAAACTATAAATTTCACTCGCCCGCCGGACAAGTAGCTGAAACAAATCACTCGCATGCAAGTAGCTTTGACTCGTCTAGACGAGCGGACTTTTCTAACCCTGGTGACTTTTGTAGTAGTCGGTATGATATAAAATTATGAACATCATAGGCGACATAAATCACCATTGGGAGAAAAGTCACCAGTATGTAGTGTGTACTCTGTAAAGGTTGAGGTGTATATATACAAACATTTATGTGGTAATTTTTGTAGTGACAATGAAATAGAAGGTGCCTTTAACAAGGCACTTGAGTCACTAAAATTATCTTGTTTTAAGGAGATCTTGGAAGATACTACTTAGCAAATGCAATTTTCCATATATCAATTCCATAAAAAACATTCAGTTTACAGTTTAGGGATGTCTGTGAAAAAGTTGTTTCATCAAATTTCTCTGATGTTTGAAGAATAATACTAAAGTGAACAAAGAAACCCTAATTGACTGTGTTAAATATCGAAGTGGTTCTTTTCCTGTAGATAAGAAAATACATAAATGCAATTGGGATATTTTTCAGCAGTTTGGGGCTGAATATGGGCCACATTACCAATGCAAAGCGTTTTTTTCTTTCAAAACTAAGCATCAAGAAAGGTAGTCAACAATATGTCATAAAAAAATCATTTTGGTGCCATCCATGTAGAAGCCCACATTTTAGACGTCTCTGTTTCAGCTGGATCATAATGTAAACAGAAGACCAACAGATTCTGTATCAGTTACCTTGATCTTTATGCCGAGCAATGGTATCAAAGTTATGGCTAAGCCCAGCTTAAACTACAGAACTAAATCCTAGTTAAGGGTTGGGAAAAGACCTCCGAGTCAAGTATTATATATGTAAAACAATTGTGTTTATCTCTTGATGCCAATCAGTGGGATTGAAATCTTCAAAGTTATGGCTCAGGAATTGACTCCCTAGGGGTGAGGCAAGACCTCCGGCTCAATTCTTGCATAATACTTGTAGATGTCTCTTATGCCCACCAATGATATAAATGTTTATGGGATGGGGATCTTAACTGTTATAAAAGATATTGCCCAGAATCTAAGGAGGAAAGACTCCATAGGACTATTTTAACATCATGATTCTGTTTAACTCTTGATTCCAAACAATGCTATATATGGTTGTTGGTGGGAATATCAACTTTTCAAATATGGAAAGAATTGCATAAGACAACATTGATCCTGCTCCACCACTTGACCCCTGAACTATAAACTTCTTAATTCCAAAGAGTTGTGATGATTATAATTAAGTGTGTCATTACTAAAGATGACACCATTTTTAACCTGAGCCCTGCCCAACAGGCCCCTGAGGGCACAGACCAGTTATTTCTTTTCTTAATTAGATCAATATGTCCTAATGTTCTACATTGGATGTGGTCAAAATTGACCCAGCAATTTTGAAGATTGAAATGCAAGAAGTTGATGGACGATAGAGGCTGCAGTATACCATAAGGTCCCTTGGCCTTTTCGACCAGGTGAGCTAACTAGCAAGCAATGGAGTGAAATATCTTTTGTCACTTGTCAATAAGTTATATCTAATTTGGAAAATAATTGAATGAAGAAATGATTTGACCTGTAAATAGGTTACTATTTCATGTTCTGTTGGATCTGCAATAATACTCTATGGCAGAAGTCCACATCGTATGCTATTAATTCTGGGCCATCCACGTTATTGGAATGTTTTTCCATATGAACAATAACGGACGAAATCTTGGTAAAAGATTACCTGTTCAGAAGTTAAAGCCGAAAGTAATCAGACAAAACTGATTAAGTAATCGAATACATGTAGCAACTTATTATGGCAGATTCAACTGTAACACCCAAGCAAAACCTCGGCTCGCGTGAAGGCATTGGATATGTGGCCGCGAGGTTCAATATATTACCTTCACATGTGATCAGTGCATACCAAATAACTGTTGATCTGTAGCGACTCGTGGTATTTTGCACCTCAATCAGCGACTCGTGGCATTTGTTAAGCAAAAGCAGCATTTCCTCGACCCGTTTCTTCATACATTGGATTAATCCAAATAGAAATTGATATAACAAAAGCGAAGAGATAAGCTACACTGTTGCATTTTATTCCAATTGGACATATCTATGAGAAGTATGAAGAATGACACGATTTTCATTTTTGTCATAATTAAGGATATGGCAAAATAAATGGAACGATAGCGATGATCACACACGATATAAATTAACATTACAGATAAAAGAACCCCTATACTCAAAGCACGAGATTCCTTGTATGATAAAATACATAAGACATGTTCACAATGAGTTCTCTTATTTGGAAAATTGAGAAGCGTTCTTTTTAAAATGATGTTGTCCGTCTTTCCAGTTTGCTCGATTGTTCTGTTCACTACATGATGTGCATGCCGCCCTGCGATTAACGATCCGTTAGCTTCTCCGTTCATCCGCGGCTTTCTGTGATTCTGATGTTCAATAAGGTGCCGGTACGCGGCTTCGTGATGGCGGCGACATGCCACGACTCGTTCCGGGAGGTGGAGGCAATGGGTAGCTGCATACAATAAACAGACAAATGACTATGTATAACTCCACTACACGAGCATAGCGTTCTTAAGCACGTGTAAACTAAAGCATTAATAATCTATTATTTTGATTAATCTGCCAAATCTACGGAAATTCCCCTATGGAGGCCAACTTATGATATTCACTGAATCAAACTATACTATTGATCATCTGTTACAACATCATAGCTACAATATCGTCATTAATCACAGATATAAGTAAATGAGCCACCAGCGTAACTTCCTTCATGAACAGAATGCAGGCAAGGTAACCAGCATCCGACTTTTTTTAACCTGTTTAAAAAAAAAACTTCAAACGAATCCTAACTACACAGACATTAAGTACAATATTCATAAAGAGAAAAAGTAAGTATACATGGGAAGGGAAGGGAAGGAAAAGCATCTAAATAAAGTTGTTCCCATTTTGGATATTATTTGTCACAATGACTTTTTTGTAATAATAACATTCAATAAGCCACTCAAGCTTGGTCTCTGCTGGACACTTCCTGCTGCACCAAACCAGCTCACCAGATTCGAATATCCTATATCAAAGTTTGTACAAATCAAAATAACAATCAATTTTAATTTGTATGCAAAAACAATTTTGACATGGTCTGATCTCACATTTCTTCCTTGTGAGTACTTAAAACACACCATTTGACATCTTGAATCCTTTAGATAGCTTTTAAAGATGCTTCACTGATTCCCAAAAAAATAATCATTTTATGCAAAGTATTTATCAAGTATGCATCTACAATAAGCACTTCCACATGGATATATATACATATGTAAATAAACAGAAGTCACATGTACAAGTTGGGTATGACACGATACTCACTTTCCTACACAATCAGGAGATGTACATTTTATATTGCAGGGCTCTCGATCTGCCAGATTTGGGGCCGAATTCCCAATGCAAAATGGTATCTTTTTTTCCCAATTTAGACCCCAAGTTTTCCCAATTCTAAGGAAAATGCTGCTATTTTTCCAAATTCTAAGGGCTCTGGGCCTCAGTCCCAAAATGGGGTGTGAGAGCCCTGTATTGAAACACTGGATTTCAACACAACAGAATCAACAATCCACAAAAGGACCTACTGCTACTGAATTTCTTATAGGTTCTGAAATTAAGATTCCAGTTGAAGTTTGCCACTTAGTTCCTTACTAGTTTTGTACAAGACAAAGTCTGTTGGAAATCAATATTTTTTACCATAGAAAAAGTAAACTGCACATTTTCTGCTAGTTCAACAGTGATGAGGGTAAAGGTGCTAAGCTTCTCCAGGTTTTTCTTACCTTCTTCTGTCATAGTAGTCATAGTAGGGATCCCGACTGAAAATGAGAACACAAAACCTATATAGCAGTGAAATGATACACAGCTTATTTTCTAACATTTTGGTGCATTAAGAATTTGTGGCATTGAGACTCCAAGTTGGGTATAAACATGATATTCTAAGTCTAACATGACACTACTGTCATATCTGCTATGGTTTCTCAAATATAAAACTTTCCTCAGAGGTTGCTCTATTAATATACCAGTAAACAATCAGAGTCATCAATATCATCAAGGAAGTCCTAACCTGGATGGAGGTGGAGAACGTCTGCCGTAGTACTCTGGTGGAGGTCTTGCGTAAGGGTCTCTGGATTCTCTGTAGTATGGGTCCCTTGGTGGTGGTGGCCGTCTGTCATATGGATCTGCATAAGGTCTGTATCTGTCATGAGGATGTGGAGGAGGGTAACGGTCTCTGTAGTATGGATCGTAGGCGTCCCTTGCATAGGGATCTCTGTAGTGATCATGTGGAGCCCTGGGACCTTTTGGACGTGTTCTGCAACAAGATGTTAATCTCATGAAACTGTACCAGTTATTTCCAATAACAGGTCCAGTAACTAATTGTTTACTCAGTTTAACCTATATACATGTTGAAGTGTATGGAAATAAAATCTATTCACAAAAATTTTGAAAAAAACTTTCTTCCGTTAATATTTAATTACATCGTGAAAACAGAGTCAACAGCAAGGTTTTTCATAGTGGAACATTTCTCTTATAACTGTGACTTCAGTATTAGCTAAATTGACCTATATTGATTTAATGTATATTGAATAGAGCAACACAATACTGTGGTAGAGGGAAAACAGGAAAAGAAAGTGATAGAGTATTGCTGTACTTACGGTCCTTTTGGGCAGTTACTGGACCTGTAAATTATAAACCAAAATACTTTTTGACAACATCTGAAAACTAGTAGTGTACTTACGGTCCTTTTGGACAGTCTTTGGACCTGTAAATTACAAAGAAATGAGCGTAAAGCAACATCAAGCTCCTTTACCATTTAATTTTACTACCTGATAAAAAGAATCTTCCATGAAATATTCATAAATTTCAACAAAATTTGAAAATGTTCCTGGTTTAAACAAGTATTCCAAGTGAACAATAATATGAATGTTTTCTTTTTCTTCCAATATCTAAAACCCAATTTTTTTCATTTATTTTCATACCAACTCTGTACAACCTCTCAAGAATCTCCATGCCAATTATTACCATCCTATTTCAAACACTAAAGATTATCACTTTCATAGAATAAAATCATTGCAGTGGAAAGTTTTCAAACTTGGGATTATCATTACGACAAAGTTTGGTACAAAAAAGGTCTAAAATAATTATTTTTTCCCTTTCTCCACTTCCTTTACTTCAATTCTTGCCTGTTTATTTTACGAACACATCAAAATCCTTCGACATGTACAAATTCTCAAGGTTTCTTATGATTGAACTATAACACTTGTCATAAAAATTTTTCATCACTTCGATATTCTAAAGATATTAAAATCTAAAAAGCAACCAGAAACTCCAATATTTTCTGTGTTGTATGTAGTGACATCATTGCTTGACCCTTATAGAACCTCAGTTTCAGTTTTCTAGTACAAATACATTACCAATGACTTCAAAACACTTTCATCAGAATGTTATAGAGATATTGGAAAAAGCAGCTGTGATGGTAACATCATAAAGTTAATCTTCAAGATTTTGGCCAAAGTAACTTAGACGCACCTGAATCTTTTTAGGTTTAAGCTGCTTTGATAGGCCTATCGGAATTTTAACCAAGACACCTTTGACCACAGCGACTTTGATAATTTAAAACAGGCATTTCAAATTTTCTGTTTTGAATTTCATCCTTATATTTATAAAATGTTGTAAATCTGATCACTTTGACTAGGAACAATGCTGTATTATTAGTTTTTGGCAGTAATTGCTGAATGCAATTGTAGGTGTCTCACTCATTACAGATATATATATCACTGTTGAGTATCTGATATGATTTTCAAATACATAAATTCTGAGTTTGTGAAGGACAAACTGTTATTTCAAAAAGCCATTCAAACATCACTGTGTTAATTTTTTTTCTTCTTCTGGAAAAATAAGTGAAATGTACAAAAATTCAACAAAAAGAAAACAGAAAATGTTATAATACTTCGCTTGGATTAGTGCAAGTGTTTTTCTACTAAAACACAAAAAGGAAAATATTTAGATATGATACAGACTTGGGATATTACTGCATACCGTGATATTTCGCCCCTGGCTATTTTTGCCCTTGTACCATTGTACACAAATTCCTCTCATGTTCATTTTGCACTCTGAGGATCATATAAATGGGTTACTATAAGAATAATAAATTTTTGTTTCCATCTTAAATTTGCTCTCCCTGTCTATAAGTGAAAGGTGATAAAATAAAACAGAGTTAAAATTTCCAGGTACACAGTATATCCTATCAGTATTAAAAGAGACTTTTGAAAATTTCCTTCACAACAGCTAGACGAACTTCTGAGTTCATACTTACCAGTGGCCTTCCTTTCCACATCTATAGCATTCCCCTTTACCCCCCATTCCAGGCTTTTGTCGTACTTTACTGTGAGACACCTAGATAGTCAGAAAACATGCTACATTTTACACTTCAAATTGATAACCTGCTAAGAATCATGTATATGTTTAAACAATGTAATTGTATGTAAATGCTTATAATTATAGCAAAAAAAAGTAAAAAGAAAATAAATCTGAAACATTTAATTTCATCAGACTACCATAAATAATGAGCAACATGAAATTTCCTTTAAGCAGACACATTTGTTTTAACAAAATCATCCCTCCGAGTCTCAGACTCGTTAATTGATATGTACCTCAACTTTTAATGTTGATCCTTCAAAGGATGTGCCATCTAAATTTTCTGCTGCTGTTTTCGCTTCATCTGCATTTGCATAGTGCTGAAAGAGAAGCAAATAACAATTAATGCACTTAGAGTGTGATCAACATAAATGTGTCAATGATTTTCATCTTAATATCTCTCAAGTCAAAAGCTGTTTTATCCCCAAACTATTCAGATATCTTCAGAGCAGATTTCTCTTGAATTTGATGGAGTTAAAACTGTTTCACTATCTTTCAAAACAAGATTTTTTTTTTAACATATTTAATAAATCAGCACCTGCACCACAAAATGCAACATGTTTCAAGACCTTATTAATTTTTTTCTATTACATTTTGCTGATTACATCATACAAAATGATACAGATATTAATGCAAATTTTCTTATATCGAAATACTATCTATTGAGTTCCTTATCATAACTTACTGAGTCTAGCGATTTTATGTGAATTTTCAGTATTTTCATATTTTTATACAAGTTTTTAAACAGAGATTTGATTTTCTGTACAAGCCTTTTTCTTTTTTCTCTCATGCCCATGTATGCTACAATGAAGTATTTTTAGTCTACATACAATCTGTATGTTCATGATAAATGTACTTTGTTGACCTTTTTTGTTACATTGATGCAACTTCAATTTCTGATTTTCACTCAAATTTTGTTAACTTTATACAAAAATAAATTTATTTCACTACTTCACGGCGTATCTTGAAAAAAATACAAACAACAAACATTCATTCTGTCAAAGAGTACAGTGGTTACTACAACTTACTACAAATCCATAGTTTCTAACGATATCACACTCCACAACTTGCCCAAATGGTTCAAATAATTTTTGTAGTTCAATTCTTTTGCAAGTCTCTGGCAAGTTTCCAATATACAGCTTTGTTGTTGTTTGATTCGGGAACGGCATCTGTGAAAAGTAAAATCCATTTTCATTTCAATGATATAAATATGTTGGTTACAAAATAATTTACTTAGATTTACCCATAACGTATTTTAACACAATCCAAAACTCTTCAGATAAATAAGCACATGTACATTCAAATTATTCTGATATCTTTTTGACCAATTGAGGTGTTCCTCTGTATGTCAATGCCATGAAATATTGAAAAAAAAAAAAAAAAAAATTAGCCTTCAACCATTTTTTGTTCATATTACACATATCCCAAAAATTGGAATGTTCTACATAATATGACAATTTGGCGAATTACAGTCACCCATTAACCACACAGGACTGTAACAATGGTTCTGGTGGATAAATGCTTGTGATTAGTGATGTAGAAGATTGACACTGCCTCACCAACACACACCCAAAGTACAGTGGTCCAATGACTAGTACTAGTAGTGTAGGATAATGCTTGGACTAATTTTTCGTTGATGTAGGCGACAGGTAAAAATGTAGATGGAGGGTTATACCTATTGGTGTACTCAGGATTAGATAACAATGATTAGCGACACATAAAAAATTATTCTGATGATTGATTGCGTCTCTCATAATCTATTAATCAGTAAAATTTAAGAACTATTTATTGTATGGGTTCTGATTATCCACAATTCTATTCTTGCCTTAATCATGGTCCTTAAAATTACAAAATGCCAAATCCTAGCAAATCCTTGCAAGGATCTGCATTTGGGCAATGTTTTATGTAGTTCAAAACAATGTGATGGAAAGATCAAACACTTTATGCATAAGTGTCAAAACAATTAAATATTGTAAACAAAGTATTTCCACTCATTTCCCCAATAACTTTACTTTCCAGCATATTTACGATGGTAGCCATAATGCGGAATCTCTCTAGAGTTGTTGAAGTAAATCAACCAACAAATAGAATAAGGAAAAAAATGTTTGATTGGCGGCAGCTAGTGTGTGGTTTGTTATTTTTAAATGCTACTGAAATCTATTCCACAAGTACCTGTGCTTGTTGTTACTAGCATGCTATTACAGGGCATCATTTCCAGGATTGGCCGATTGCCGTAAAACTATAGTATGCGATACAATCAAAGGCCTGTAGTAAAACCACCTCCACATCAAATCATGGGCTCTCATATTACATGAAAGTCTTCGAAAACAGGCCCACGGTATAGGGTGAATGCGAGAACGTAGGGGCTTTGAAGTAAGTCTTCCCTCATTCAGTGGCAATTGGGAGTTGAAACGGTCCCAAGCCTTCGGTTTAAGTTCCAAGGATTTTCCAATGATTGAAGCAAGACCAATTAGAATGGTGCATTTATGATTTGCTCGCCTGATCGATACATCTGATAGAAGGGATTTTTGCCTATACACTCTTGGCCGAGTGGTTGTCAAAAGCCAAGCCCCATCGAGTCCTCTGGAGTCTAGCAAACCATAAGAATCGAACTGCAATCAAACGAGCATTGACTTATGAAATACATATCAAGCTAGCATAAACCATCAGATATCTTCAAATCATTTATTTGATACGCACCTTAGGTTTAATCTCTTGTTTGACGACCGGCGAAGAAAAGATGTCTGCCCACGCTTCGACAGGGGCTTCTGTCACGTGACCCATTTCATCCGGGATCTTCCATGAGGCCAAAATTTGTCAGACTTTCCTACACTGGAAAGCAAAAGTTTGAAAAAGGTTTGAATAAAATCATATATACTTGCAGTAAATAGGTTGTAAAATAAAGTGATGAATATTATAACCAGGGACTGTATTACATGAAAGCATGGACGCATGGTTATATATAGACCATTTCAGAAAATACACGCAGGATGTTTTTACGTTTCACAATGATATTTTAACCAGAAATGAAAACTTAGCATACATTTATCACAACTATTTTTCTCTTCACGTATCATTACATTCATAAAATACTGATGACTCGCTCTCACTTCTATATTGTCTACTATAAATTGAAAATGTTTCTTTTAACTATAGTTAAAAGTTCATACAATCAAGAGAACTTTTTTTTTATTACGTGTCCCTTGGTTAAGGTCGTCACTACCGTAACAAAACAGAAATTAGTATATAAGAGCTGTTTCCCTTGGAGCTATGATTCTTCCCGCTAAATCCAACATGAGACGGTATGTAACAGGCAGTGTAAAAAATGTTCTGTATTCGCATTATTGAGCATATCAGGGACGGATCCAGGATTAGAAAGGGCTAAATTTTTTAAAATTGAAAAATCTTCTCAACCCCGGAGAGGGGAAAGGGGTTGGGGATAAAGTCTCCTCCTCCAAAAGTTTGAAAAAATCCAGGATGTCGTTGCTAATAATTTCTTATATGAAAATGATATAATACATCTTAAAATAATGCAATGAAGCAGTAAACTAAGGGATTCTTCTTAATGTTTCATTTGTACAACAACATGCCACTTGTTTCCTGGAATTACCCATAAACGTGTTCTACCGGGGACGTGTAATAAATTTTGTTTTATACGTCCCTGCTGTAATGTTATCAATATGCCTCTCAATAAAAATATGACAACTTATAATATTTTTAATATGGATTTTATCAGAACAGGAGTATCGGGGAAAAGTTGATCGCCGTGTACCGATAAATTTTTGACCATGAGTAAGTCTTGATGTTGGTCCTCTAGCTTATGTTTTTGTTTAGTGGCCAAGAAGACTTGACTATTAGTCACAAGTGATCAAAACAACTAACAGTGTTATATACGTCTCTGTCTGCGTACCTGGGTTGGTCTTGCAAAACTGTTGATTTTCTTTGCTCAGATTTGATCTAGTAAGCATTACAGCAATATTTGATTATTCTTTTCCCCTCGCTATTGATATTTTTGCACCTTTCCTCCCTGTTGCGAAAAGTAAACAATACATTTCATGTCATTTAAAATTACGCGGGAAATATGTTGAACAGGTGTTCATTATAAATGCGCCACCTGGCGGGGAAACCCCTTAGCGTGGGACCGGAAATTACAATCCGCCATTAGTGAATTTGGACAGGTATTTTCTATTTATCAACAAAGTGATTTCAGTCGAACAAGTTCAACTTATTAGGATGTAACGTCAACTTAATTGATATCTGCTCATTGATGGAACATAAACACCCATTGATATTTGCACGATGAACACACTTCGGATAGAACTAACGTGAATTCGTACATATGACTCATCTTTATTAGCTTGCTAGCACTACTGTAGGATGCCTACACTGCAGGCCTACTGAGTACAGGTAGTTTCTGTAACATCCCACAGGCAATCTGTTTTACGTAGCACGGTTGATAACGCCGCTTATGTGACGGAGGTAAATGGATAACGTAAACTGTACATGTGTGCATTACCTGTTGAATGACCCCTGGCAGTTTATGTAGGTGTTGGAATAAGATGACGGTTGCTCCATTTTATTCTCAAAACTTTTACTGTCGATAGATATCTTTTCACAGTTATCATATTCGAAAGCATAATGAGTACCTCCTCCCTACCCTCATCAGTATCCGGGAGTGCGAGGGGTACCCCGATACCCATGAACACGTCTGGATCATTTTCACCTGTACCACTGCCTTACAAGGCATTATCCACCAGCCCTTCAGTTGTATCACTTGCCAAATCAAGTGATGATGAACTGCGACATAGAGGTGTTGACGAACTTGTCAGGATTGTTCGTCATGTAGAATCTGAAATACGATCCATGTTGGCAGAACACAGTAGTATTATAAAGGATGTGAATAGAAGAATTCAGATAAATGTGCTAGAAATAAGGGGTCTCAAGGACATCAATCAAAAACTGCAAGATGATAATCAAGAACTGCGTGATTTATGTTGCTTTCTGGATGATGACAGGCAACGTGGTCGTAAACTTGCACGTGAATGGCAGAGGTTTGGTAGATACACTGCTAGTGTTATGCGAAGTGAAGTTGCAGCATACCAGGAAAAGCTGAAAGACTTAGAAATGAAACAAGAGGAATTGATCTCTGATAATGCAGACCTGAAAGAGCTATGTTTATACCTAGACCAAGAGAGATTGGGACCATCCCATGTACGAGATGATGGTGATGGGAGCAGCAACAGTACTACAGCAGGTGGTGATGAGACTTCTCCTCAGATGACAATCAACTCTTCAAATCAAAGTGCTCCTGAAAGTTCCAATGGTAAATTGTTACCTAGATTTATCTCTAGATATCTCAACTAGAATAATATTACATTATAAGGATTGGTACTGATTAGCACTGTTGAATGTTAGTTTTCTAACCCAGGATAAATTTAAAAAAAAAAACTAAAATGCTGATTTTGAAATTTCGAGTTTCACTAATTAATTTCCATGTAGCTGATATTTTAAAAATAAATATTATCTGTCATTATTGGTCAGTGTTGGTTGATTATATCTTTAAAATTCACTCAAATTCATATTTTCTCATCTGCGCTAAAGGTTTGGTGTGACTTTAAAATAGGAACAGATTCAGCTCACAATGCAAAAAGTTATGCATTAAGATTTAGATTAAGGATAAAAATTTTCTAGCAAAATTTTCAATTAGCATCTACTACATTATCTAGTCAACTGTACACTTACTATATATTTCATACTATTTATGTACAGGATATACCATAGTTTAATATATAACATCATTTATTCTGGTGATAAAATTACAGCACTGTATATTGGCCTTGCTCCATTGGATGCACATATAGTTTAAATTTTTGATGCATATATTAAAAAAACTTATTGATTGATGTCTTTAAGTTTTCTTTTCTTTCATTTAGTCTGTATATCTGCAATATATTTTATTTACTCTATTTAACTAACTACATAAGCAGCAATTTCTGAAATTCGGATATCTGAGTCCTAGATTCATGATTTTCTTGTGGGATTCACTCAAATTTGGAGATCCCACTATATCTCTTAGTAGTAGGACTCCTAAAAAGTTTAGAAATGGTGTCCTATGCTCACCTGCAGAAATCCTACTCAAATCATTGATCACTACGTAGATGTATTCTTTTATATCAATTGCAAATGATATCAATGTTACAGGTCACAATTATGTACAACAACTAGAAGAAAAAGTCAAAGTATTGGAAGAGGAAAAGACACAGTTAGCACAGGTGTGTAATTCTATAATCAAATATATTATCTTTTATACTTGTGACTATATAATGCAGATCTGTGGAATGATTAACTCAAAACTAAAATAATTGTTTGTTGATGTGAACAAGGATGCATATAACATTTTATTATGAGTTAATTTTAGTGTAAAATGCATGATCAAGCTGCTTAATTTGTATTTTGCATTTGAACAGAGAGCAGAAAGAAATGGCGGAGATGGATATAGAGCAACAGATAAAAAATCTCCATCAGTACCTAAAGATCACAGATCGGACAAGGTGAATGGAGAAAAGCAGCATTTTTGCTATTCACTTTTGACAACAACATACCTAGTGCTATATATACCCTAACGTCTGAAAGTTAAGGTTACCACAATGAACATCTGTTTGTACATGTGGCTCCTGTCTAACCAGATTATGAGGGATTTAATGTTTAGAAAACTGATAATTCTACAAAGACAACACCCAATAGCCAAATATTAATTGCTTTCAGTATTAAATCAAGAAAAATACAAAGCACTGTATTTGCTTTGAACATTTAGTTTTTTGGTAGAATCAAAGTATTTTAATTGCATTTGTTGAAATCATATTGATATGATACATGATAATGAAGTATATAATGTTTTACTTGTGCATATTTAAATGAAGTTCTCTTACAACCAGAGTCCAAGTCCTTCCAAACAGAGAACTGCACCAATGGGGAATTTGTTTGAAGGCTACAACAACAATCCTTCACAGGTCAAAGGGTCAAGGTTATCTGAGAGTCCGACGAAACCAGAGGCTGTGGTCAGAGCCATGAAGGTAAGTCATAGTAACACCTTTCAGGATAAGGAAATTAGCCAGCATATATAGGCAATAGATATCCTACAGGTACATGTCAGTTGTTTGACAAGATGAATCTGCTAACTCAAAGATTCAGAAAGCCTTTTGTTTGATTTTGAGACAGTTGTGTGTTGTTAGTTTCTACATCAGTGCCTAACGCAGAGGAGATGTTTAAAAAATGTTAGCTTTTGTTTATTCCTACTCCATACCATCCAATACACATTTTTCTGATCAAGCAATCATACGGCAAACCTACTGCTGTGTAAGTTTAGTGTTTCCAAAAACAGAATGGGCCATCACAAACTGTGAGTATCTAGCTTTGTCAGTAGGTTTAAACAGTTTGGGAGATCTCAAATATCATTTTTATTGTTTACCAGAATGGACATTTATTTACTGACCATGTCATGCAGTGCTACAATTTTACAACAGAAATGTTGCTTATGTTTACATGAATAACTGCAGTGTTCAGGTTGTTTGCCATGACTAATTTACAACGTTCCATAATTAATTGAGATGAAGTTTATTAAGCTTTGAAAGATGTTTTTAATTCTTTGTGGTTCTTATTTCTTTGACAACATCATACACAAATTGTCCTTGATATGAGAAGTCATTGCCATTGGCTTAGATATGAACCCAGGTGTGAGAATGAATTTTCATGAATATGCTTTGTTCTTTTGTATAGCACACATCATGTTTTTGAAAAACAACAATAATTCCCTCCCCAACCCCCTCATGAGGGGATGTTCTCATTTAATAGCTTATCAAGGTCATATGGTAATGGTATGTAGTTGGACAGACAAAATGAGGCCACTCAAGACTATTTTCATAGTGCTATCATACTGAAATATCATAACCTAAACTCAGTAGCACACCCATTCATAGTATACTGACAGCAGGCTAAAAGTGTTTGTGACTTGTTTGGTATAATTTTGACTGACTTTGATTTGTCTGGTTCAGGGACAGAAATATCAATTTTGGCTGAGTCAAAATTAAGGTTTCACACATATACATTAAAGAATTATACTTTTTGAAAATTGGGATTGTATGGAAAGTTGATGCCTGTTCCCCAAATTTATTATCAAATATATTGTCTTTAATATTGAATTTTTGAAGGAAATAACCAAATTGGTGGAGTCACATTGTGGTGTTATTGTCAATCAGATGATTTTTCCAAGTGGAATAAGTAAGAGTATATACTTTTGTCAAGGTGTTGGAGGTACATGAGCAGTTGGAGAGGCCCCAGACTGATGTTGGGGAGGAGAACTTGGGAGATTCAGAGAAGGCAATCGTCAGGGAGATGTGTAATGTAAGTAGATATCGTTCAAGCAAGATAATAGTCTGTAATGTATGTTTGAAGTTTGTGAGGTTGATTAATAAATAAGTGATGTAACTTAATTTATTGAATAAATTGTGTTATATGCTAATAATTTACAAACATTGAGCTTGAATTTTTTCTGGGTTTAAAAATACTAAGCTTAAATATCACCTCTTACCTCTATAAACTGAAGGAAATTATCTTTAAAAAGTAAAATGGTTTGGATGATTTTTGATATTTATTCCAGCGATGTTAAAAAATTGTTTTAATCTATTTGTCATTCTTTTGATATAAGGTGTTGCTGTTTGCAGGTTGTTTGGAGAAAACTGGGGGATGTGGGGTCTGACCGAGCATCAGATCAAGACACAAATCAGACCCAACAACATGTGTATGAAAACCTTCCTCCAAGGCAGACAACAAATCCCCCTCCACTTCCCCCTAGCCACCGACAACCCCCAAAACCTCCATCCTCATTACCAATGTCCCAGTCCAAACCTCCACCTCATGTCAGGTCCCCTCCATCTACACATGCTTCGACACCACCTCCTCCATCTCACATCCAAGTTTTACCGTCACCAGACTTCACTCCACCTCAATCAGCCCCACCCTACATACCGGCAGGGTTTGATCGGGCAGTCAGCAGTTCACCTAAGCAATTTCCCACTTATCACAGTCCCCAGGATGGGTTTGACACTGTGCCCTACCCTGGTACTACTCACACTGTCCATGCCCAGGCTGTGCCTCGCCCCCAACAGTATCAGCCTCCTCCACCCCCACCTCCACCTACAAAACTTCATGACCGACCCCTTCCTCCATACCAGCATCACCTTGAACGTTCTCATCAACCATCACCACACATGTTCCATGCCAGTCAAGTTCCTTTCCATTCAAACACTGACAGAATTCCACCATCTGGGCCACACAAGATGTACCATGATCCTAAACACAATAAACCAGACAGAAGGAATTACACCGACTCTAGGAATCTGAATGATTCCCGGGATTCACATGGATCAAGAGGATCACAGGCCAGTAAGTATTCTGACCCACGATATCAAAGAGAGAGAGTTGCAAACAGGGATTCACGAGAACGAATGCAAAATATTCAGGATCGACGTGATGGCAGTGGCACAAGAGAGGGCAGAGATCATGTACCACAGTCAAGGGAATCCAGTCTCACTAGGGAATCAAACAGTAGTCAAGATCCAAGAGTTCTCAATCAGGACTCAAGAGACAATCACAACATCAGAGATAAAGCTGGACTGCCTGTTAAAGATTCAAGAGAAATTGGATCTAGTAGTAAAGATATGAGAGATCATAGCAGAGACTCAAGAGAATCGAGGAATCACAGTTCTTTTCCAGGTAGGGACCTCAGGGAACATGGCCCCACCTCTAAAAAGGATCCAAGAGACTATGGTCCCCCTATTAACAGGGACTCTATGGAACAACCAGATAGAGAGAAAAGAGAGTATGGAGCCCCAGGAGGAAGAGATTCTTGGTATCCACCAGACTTTCGACAGCAAGATGTTCGTATTAACCATGATCCTCGTGGCCAGTTTGAAAGGGGATCCTATCATTAAAAATGAAAAAGAGTGCTAATTGAATAGGATGTATTGGCAAAACAACTTTGGTTCCCTTGGCAACAATGCCTGTGTGCCCATTGTAAATTCTGGTGTGCTGGTCTGGAAAAGACAAATAAAATCTTGTGAAGTCTGGAAAACTTAGATTGATATATATTGAGCTGCTTCTGAAAGCAGAGTTAAAATTTGCTAGAGAGAAAGACCACTGTCTGAATTTCAAAGTTAGAGTGATCATATGTGTTGTAAGATTGAATAGGGTTTTAAAATGGCTTTGTCTGAAAACAAGATCACCTCAGGTAAAGGCCCAGACATTTTTAGTAGAGTTACAACATTTTGAAATGATTACCATGGATACATGTCATGCATTTATTATATATAGAAGAAATAAGATAAATTTCTTAATGAAATAGTAAATAGGAAAAGAAAACAAGATTCTACCTTAAACTTAACCATTACATCATGAGGATATTTCGTTATTTATTTATTCATAAGTTATACCGTTTGTTTTTTAAAGTTTGGCAGCCCACATTTACATTTTGTGTATAATTTTTTATTGTTGAGAAGTAACATGGTATCACATTACTTGCAATTATTGTCAGTTTCACATTTTGTAAGAATATGTATATGTCTGTATACAGAGTATATGTGTTATATGTATATCTGTATGCATAGTTTAATGTAATGAGACTTCTTAACGATGCCTTCAACACCAAATTATAAACATCACAGGTCATTACAGGTCAAAGAACTTTTCAGCAACACATACCCATTTTATTATCATCATAGTATCATGATAGTATTAACTCTATATGAATTCTTAGTAAGTAACCTTAGGTAGTTACATTATAAAGTGCTTTTAACTTTATATAACATAAACAGCCTGGTAAAATTATAATGATTCAATACATTACAAAAAATGGTGAAATTATGATATAAACAATAAGGCAAAAGTGTAATATCCCAAGCAACATTGTAAAAAAATAAAACTAGGGTAAAATGTGAACAAAAGAAAAATTTACATGAAGACTCCTGAAATAGTACCAGGTGTTCAGGAAGAGTAAGCATCTTCTGCTTTATCAATGACACAGGCATTGTAAACCTTAGTCAGTCAAACTGTATGTTAAAGAACATGGTAAATTTTAATATCTCAAACATCCAAGTAAAACTGTGACATGTTTAGTTATGTCTATAATTGCTTTGTGTAGTATTAACAGCCAGGGTCATTACATGTTAAAGGTCATGGTAATATTATAATATCCCAAACAGCATGGTAAAACTATTATACAATAAGCGTCATAATAAATTTGATGTAATCATGATGATTTGATGTAATGAAAAACGAGGTTAATTTATAATGTTAAAAAATACAAAATTTTATTTAAATAGTGTGGAAAAAATTCTGATTCTGTGAGGACACACTTCAAAATTCTATCTAGCCTTACATCTAGGACAGACCAACTTAAATGAAAGGTGATAATGGCTGTACTAATTGTGGCATTCAAATTGTTAGGGGAAGGGGGATTCACAAATAGTGATTTAATAGTTTCCATCGTAAAATATTCCTGAAAATCAGAGGAATCCTGTTTGTACAGAGTTCAATGTCAGCTCTCAAACTGTAACAGTAAAAAAGTCTTTCCAGCTGTACAATTTAGAGTTATTATGAAACTGGTCTTGTAGAAATTTATCGCAAACCACAAACAAAATGCTGGCAACTATGCCAGTGTACAAAATTAAGTTTGAAACATTTTCTTCAAACCAATTGTACATCAGATATCGTAACGTGATGCTTAGTCTTCATTCGTTTGTGGTTATTGGTGTTATTACGCAAACTATCAAAAAAAAAAAAGATGTGTTCACTGTGTAAATGAGGAAGAAAATCATAACATTTTAATTGTGAAATATTAAAGAATTTGGATTGACAAATGCTATTACAGTATTTGGTATGCCATTGAGCACACTTGAAAAAGTGAAATATCCAATTCATGAAATGTAACATGTTATGTGTAAGGTAAACAACAGCACCGTAATATACCACTCACCTGTAATACACCACTCACCTGTAATCAGCAGCACCGTAATACACCACTCACCTGTAATACACCACTCACCTGTAATACACCACTCACCTGTAATCCGCAGCACCGTAATACACCACTCACCTGTAATACACCACTCGCCTGTAATCCGCAGCACCGTAATACACCACTCACCTGTAACACACCACTCACCTGTAATACACCACTCACCTGTAATCAGCAGCACCGTAATACACCACTCACCTGTAATACACCACTCACCTGTAATCCGCAGCACCGTAATACACCACTCACCTGTAATCAGCAGCACCGTAATACACCACTCGCCTGTAACACACCACGCACCTGTAATCAGCTGCACCGTAATACACCATTCACCTGTAATACACCACTCACCTGTAATCCGCAGCACCGTAATACACCACTCACCTCGTACACTTGCCATTTTAACTGAAGACTATCATAAACCAAGTCAGTATCTTAACAGGAAGGCTGATAATTTGACATGTGCACTGGCATGCAATGTTTGCAAATGCAGTGGTGAGGAATAGAAAAGTGATTTTGTCCGAAAATTTTGTATGTTGTAAACACCTTAACCAGAGGAAAGTTTCCGTCAATGTTACTTAGAACAGTGATTTTGTCCGAAAATTTTGTATGTTGTAAACACCTTAACCAGAGGAAAGTTTCTGTCAATGTTACTTTGGCATTTCTATATTTTGCACCATACTGCATTGGTCATGAACAATATGTGTATTTTTATGGTAGGTAAAAACTGCAGTCAAGTTTTATATTTATGTATATTTAATCTGTTGCATGTAAATTGCTTCATATAAGTTTCAGTGTTATTTTATTTTTAATATATTGTTATATATCTCTAAGCTGTTTTTATTCTGCTTACAACAATTATGTCCTAAAAAATAACCAAGTAATATACACATTGTATAAATATTTATATTATGCATAAAACATTCTGGCTTTTTGTTCTAAGAATAATTTGTCAGAAATCAGACAAATTACCTGTTGTCAGGATTATTTATTTTACTTTGATGTTTCAGGGTAATTTCTACGAATTTAACAGTTCTGACATATATCTCTTTCTAACTTTTTTGGTTGTTGTACATGTTTTTTTTTTGTTTGGAGAGGAATGTTAGTAACATATTGAAGTTAGATGTTATTACACTAGAACACAAATAATTGGTAGGTGCACATTTTTTTTAAGTAGGATGGATCACAATCTATCATGCATTATTTACATCTCTCCTGTGTATGTATATTGTTATACTTTGGATACATATAAATGTGTATATGTATTTACCACATTTTTCAATGTAACATATTATTTAATTATTTGATTGTTCTTCATTTTCCAAACTAAAATTAGAAAATACTCAGCAGACAAAGGCAAAAATTACTTGTATATGTATTTCTGCACATATTTAATTGATATTACATAAAGTTGATCATTATGTTGTAGTACTTTGCTTCCCAAACTAAAGTAGAAAATATTCCATAAACAAAGACAAAAAAGAGGTTTTTTTAGATTAAGCACTGTAGTTTATGGCTTCAGAGTTTTGAAATATGACATAAACAAAAGCAAAGATAGATAAAATATGAAACTTATTTTTCAACGTCAACGTCAACTTAATACTTGAGGTAACCGGTGCTATTTGCTTTGGAAATAATTATAGAAAAAAAACCTGAATCTGACAGAGATCACTTGGTTTTCCTCAGTCACCTCAAAAGTTTTTAAATTTTGGCCCTTAGCACAATTGTGACCTAGAAGGACGAAACAGCAGTAGGATGCAGTTTACCTTGCACAGCTGAATCTAATTCTAAATCCATATTGAAATGCGCTCTTCACTTGTGTGTTGTTTATACAATTGATTGCATGTGGTAAACAGTGCTGATGGACTTCAGTCTAATCGTACATATTATTTTGCGATTTATTTTCAGGTTAAATTTTATTATAGTATTAGGAAACGTTCAGGGAACATATTTAAAGTTAGAGAATGGTACACAACAATAACGGACATTAATTTGATGCATTATCTGTACATGTTTAAGTTTTTCTTCTTTAATGAAATGACCCTCACAATGAACTATTACTGTGTCATTATACCTCTGTAGGAAGTGATTAATTTCATGTAATAATACTGTAAAGTATTTTGTTAAGTCGGTCTCACTTCAGTTCTAATGGAAGATGTAATTATGTAAAATGAAGTTCCGTAAGTGTTTATTTCAAGTACATTTGATTAAAACATTGATGTTTGGAAAAAATGTAATGGTTAGTATCAAACATTGGAATGGTGGAATCCTCCTTGTTCTATTTTTTGTATACCGATATATGAGATTAAATAGGCCAGTTAGAGGCACATAATTTTATAATGTGAAATAGTGTTAGCAATGATGATAAAAAATCCTGCAGTATAGGGCACTAGCTGGAGTTGGAATGGTAGAAATGTTTCAATCGTTCAAAATATGTTTCAGTTTATACTTGTAATGTACTAAGTACTTGTTAATGAAGTGTTCAATTTATTTTCTTATGAATGAATTTTGCAATTTGAATCGGACTGTGCCATTATATCATTATACAGCTTTATAGAGCTACAGTTTAGCATAATTTATTGCTAATTAAAAATATTAAAAATCTTGCATGTTTCATTAATTCGTATATATATATATATATAGTGTGAAATGGATTGTTGGGGTGCCCTGTCCCAGTTGCACTATATCCAGTGATTAGTTTATAATGTTTAATAGACCAGGAATGAGAATATGATCAAACAAATGTACATTTATTCTGAATAGGTTTCAGTAGTAATACATATAATATAGATTTTTCATAATATCGTACACATTTCATGTTTTACAATTACAGGTGTGCCTTCCATATATTTTTATGTTTGTTAGTATTTTGAAGTTATACACATCGAACAATTTTTGTATATTGATGAATTAAGGTATGCCACATCTATTTGAATCATATATCTACAATAAATTATAGAATGTCTAAATGTATTCCGTCTTTATTTGTCAACGATGAAAGGGAAATTGATATTTTCCCATTGTTTTCTTGAAAAATTAATTTATGTCTGGTTTATTACTTGTGTAATTGATGTTGGATTAATTTCAAGAGGAAAATTCGCTGACTCGCATGTCCGAAAGACCAGCGATCAAATTTGAATTGCCTCATCCTCGATCCTTTAGGGCTTACGATCATTTCTTTTTCTGCATCACTGGAACATTTCTTGGCAAATTGAAGGGAGGTAATTTGATTGGTTTAAAGAAGGTATCGAGAGAAAAAGAATCAATCACACACGTATACGCTCCCTTTAAGAGGAGCTCATTTACAAAGGAGCGATACCCAACTTCAAAGCCAATACAATATACTATTATGCGACTATGATATTTGTTTGATGGACACCAAAGATTCAAACTAGCCTTTCTCGTTTACCCAAGAGGTTTCGCACATGGAACTTTCAATTTAGTTATGAAATGATCTAGGGGTGCAGTGAGCGAAATTGATAGTAACCCCTGGAGTATTGAGGATGCCTCCACGAGTCCGAAGACACTGGTAAAAAACAGTAGTATTTATGACTGATTTTGACTAGTTTTCCCAGGCTTCAAAAATTAGAACATTAGCATCATTGACGAGTCCTTGAAGGACGAAACAACTGTATGATGCATTTTAATTAATTGATTGGCTCTACTGTGTCTAGCTTTAAATTATTAAAATGTGCTATTCACTTGTGTGTCTTTTGTACAGTCTGTCTATTTGTCTCATAAGACCCTTATTTTGTCCATTAAACCTTATTTTCTTTTTGCTGTCGAAAAGGTAACTGCAAGTAAAGTTTATATGGGCTATGATACTTCAAGCTTCTTTGTAGAAGCATATTTTTTCACCTGCTGTGGAGCAAAACGGTCAAAGATTTGCTATTACACAGCTACTTCCTAGTATCAAGATATTTGAAAAATGACACTAGTGTTGCCGAACGTATTTTGGTATCTACCGTACTCTCAGGAGAGCTGATTTCGATAGATCGCATTTCTCTATATCTAAGTTGACATTTAAGGCCATGATATACATATTTGTAAATAAGTTTTTAAATCGGCAGAATGAAGATTTTTGCCTTTTCGTGGAATTCGATATTGAACTTTGTGATCAAACGCAAAAGGCCAAAATAATATTTATAAGTTTATTTTATCTCGATGTATACCTTCAGTTGTGATCACTACGACAAAGACAGTACTGGACGAAAATTGTTGCTGTTTTACGATTTGCAACATACCTTTAACGGAGGTTCGTTTCCACGAAAGATTCGTCTAGATCATTATTAGATGAAGTGAAATGTAATAAGAGGGCATAGACTCCCTTCGGAGTAGCGGAGAGCATATCAAAAGAAATTGAGTTCAACGCCATGATATATTTGTTTGTAATGGGATTTTTAAAGCTATGTTTGACCT